>NC_054470.1:135452624-135757624 GCF_017639515.1 Carcharodon carcharias
CTTCTACACGGTTACTGAAATTAATGAGAAATGGAATTAGTCTTAAGGAACTGATGGGTATTAACATGGTCATGCATTGTCAATAACAAACTATTTGTGCAAGACAGAATTATTAGTTGTAACATGAAAGGTAACCCAAAAATCTAGCAGTTTTCAAATCGTAAAAGAGGTAGTAAGAGATGGTGTGGGGTCTCATGGGAAGTAAGATTGTGATATGTGCTTAAGAGATGCAGGGCAAGGCTAGATTATTTAAAAATGAGTATTTCATTATCAGTATTTACGATAGAATAAGATGCTAACAAATTATTGATAGAAGTAGAGATGGTAGAGAAAATGGGGTGAAAATCAATAATCAGGATGTATTGGAAAGGCCAAGTCACCTAGTTTGGATGGCTTGCATCCCAGGTTGC
This sequence comes from Carcharodon carcharias, assembly GCF_017639515.1. Taxonomy (NCBI): domain Eukaryota; kingdom Metazoa; phylum Chordata; class Chondrichthyes; order Lamniformes; family Lamnidae; genus Carcharodon; species Carcharodon carcharias. The sequence continues at coordinate 135,453,035 of NC_054470.1, forward strand.
TAAGGGAACTGAGGGGTGGAGACAGTGGAATGGTTTACCATAATCTTCCAATTTTCACAGGACATGGACTGGTGCCAGTGGATTAGAAAGTAGCAAATGTGACACTCTTGTTCAAGAAAGGATGCAAAGACATACCTAGTAACCACAAGTTGGTCAGTTTAATATCAGTGCTGTGCAAGGTTTTAGAAACAAAAAGCAGCAGAAAATACCAAAAAGGCACTTGGAGAGTGCTCATGGAATAGGAGGGTCAGGGTGGTGGAAGATGGAAATAATTAATGATTTCAAAAGAAAATTGGATGGGCACTTGAGGGAAATAAACTTGCCAGGGCTACAGGGATAGAGTAGGGGAATGGGATTGATTGGATTGCACTACAGAGAGCTGGTATGGGTTTGATGGGCCGAATAGCCTCCTTCTGTGCTTTTATTGTTCTATAATACAATACGTAAAAATAAACCGTATGTGCAATTTAGAAAATCCATGAAAACCAAAAGTAGCACAACTTGCATTGAATAAAGACTTGATAACTTAGAATCAGAGAGCTGGTGTTGTGTTCACCTACATGCTTACCTTATTTCAATCAATTCCAGTACAGCTACAACACTGACATCTACCCAGCTATGTGGAAAATTGTCCAGGTAGGTCCAGTCCACAAAAATCAGGACAAATCCAACACTGCCAATTACAGACTCAGTCTACTCTTGATCATCAGCAAAGTGATGAATGGGGTTATCGATAGTTCTATCAAGCAATAACCTGCTCACTGATGCTCAGTTTGGTTTCCGTAAGGTCCACTTAACAGCCTTGGTTCAAACATGGACAAAAGAGCTGAATTCCAGAGGTGAGGTGAGAGTGACTGCCCTTGACGCCAAGGTAGCATTTGACAGGGTGTGGCATCAAGGAGTCCTAGCAAAACTGAAGTCAATGTGAATCAGGGGGAAAATTCTCTGCTAGTTGGAATTATACCCAGCACAAAGGAAGATGGTTGTGCTTGTTGGAGGTCAATCATCTCAGTCCCTGGATATCACTGCAGGAGTTACTTAGGGTAGCATCCTAGGCCCAACCATCTTCACATGCTTCATCAAAGACTTTCCCTCCATCATAAGTTCAGAAGTGGGGGTGTTTGCTGATGATTGCACAATGTTCAACTCCATATGAGACTTCTCAGATACTGAAGCAGTTTGTGTCCATATGTAGCAAGAACTGGACAATATTCAGGCTTGGGCTAATAAGTGTCAAGTAACATTCACGCCACACAAGTGCCAGGCAATGACCATCTCCAACAAGAAAGAATCCAACCATCTCCCCTTGACATTCAATGGCATTACCATCGCTAAATTCCCCACTAATGAAACAGGGTTAATTAGTAATCTCATTGTAAAAGATCCTCTGGGGAAAAATTGATCAAATACAAATGAATTCTATATTAAATTGGAGAGCAACATATCTCAGTTTAAAACAAAAATTTTAAACTTAAACAAAGGTAATTGTATAGGTACGAGAGGAGAGTTGGCCAAGGTTGATTGGGTAAATTGATTGAAAAGTATGGTAGTAAACAGTCAAAAAAATTTGAAGATATGATTCAAAACATTTAAGAAATAATTTCATTAAACAACAAAAACTCAGTGAGAATGATCCTTACCAGAGAAGTTAAGGATTGTATTAGGTTAAAACTAGAGTCTTATAATGCCGCAAAGGATTGAAAATTGGGAGAGTTTTGGAAACCAAAGGGTGTCCAAAATGCTGATAAGAGAAAAATAGAATGAGTAAACTAGCCAAAAATATAAAAATGGATTGCAAGAGCTCTTACAAGAATATAAAAAGGAGAAGAGTAGCTGGAGTAAAGATTGGTCCCTTAGAAGCAGAGGCAAAAGAAATTACTATAGGTAATGAAGAGATGGTAGAGACACTGAACAAATGTTTGTGCCTGTCTACACAGTAGAAGATACAAATTACATACCAGTGTTACGATCCTTGGCCAGACCCCAGGACTGCGAGGGAGGGGGAGTTGTGAAGGTCTAATTAGTAACGTTTTATTTAAATAGTTAAAAGTTGAGATTAAAGACACCTGCTTTTGGAATAAAGCCACAAGATTCCATGGGTTTTGAACAAACAAAATCAAAATTTACTGAGTCTAGAAAGAAAGATACATTTTATACTCTAATGTTCGGAATCATTTTGAGGTACACGTGAATGGACAGGCAAACTGTGGTTGAACACAACACACTACAGAGTAAGTGACAAATGCAACCAATGGCTCTCTAGAACCCATCCGAACGTTAATATTCACTGAGTTACACAATCTCTTTAAACTCTGTCTTCTTCACAAGGGATTCCAATTCTGTACTTTCAAAGATCTAGTCTCGGAATTCCCTCAAAGCCGCTCTGACTCAGTCTGCATTAACAACTGTTCCCTTCCAGGGTTTGCTCCTCAGGACTTCTGCGCCCTGACTGCCTGGAGCCACTTCTCCCTCCGTCTGAACATAGTCACACAGGATTTCTTGAGCCTCAACTCTCGCCTGCACCAAGCGATCAATGGCTCCCAAAGTTTCTTCTAAGCTGAACACTCAGAAGCACGAACAAGAAAATGGCTACTGGGACTTCGTCTGAGCCTCAACTGCACGGAGTTACCAAATGGCTCCCAAGGCTAACAGCATCTCTTCAGCTGCATGGAACTAGTCACCTTCCTCTTCACCTGCTCATGACTAACTAACTGACTGGCTAAAACTGACTGACTCTTGAACTACTCTTCACTGAACATAAAACTATCATTGATTGTCATAAAACCCAGCTGGCTCACTCATGCCCTTTAGGGAAGGAAGTCTGCCATCCATGCCTGGTGTAGTGTGGTTAAATCTTAACTGCCCACAGAAATGGCAATTAAGAATAGGCAATAAATGCCAGACTTTATTCTTTCATGGGATGTGGGCATCGCTGGCAAGGCCAGCATTTGCTGCCCATTTCTAATTGCCCTTGAAATGAGTGGCTTGCTAGGCCATTTCAGAGGGCAATTAAGAGTCAGCCACATTACTGTGGGTTTGGAGTCACATGTAAACCTGACCAGGTAAGGATGAAAGATTTCCTTCCCTAAAGTGCATTAGAGAGCCAGATGGGCTTTTACAACAATCACTGATAGTTCTACGGTTATCATTACTTAGGCTAGTTTACAATTCCAGGATTATTGATGGGATTAGCATTAGCCTCAGCCTCTGGTTTATTACTCTTGTGACATTACTACTACACCAGCATCTTCTCTAAACAAATTAAATAACTCATGGGCCATATTAAGGGATAAACTAAAGAAATAGGATAAAGAAATAATGGATGTATGAGAAGAATTCTTCATTGCTGCTGTCAAATAAAGATGGTGGGCAAATCTCAATTGCAGTAACCTGCAGAGTGGAGTTGAAGCAGAGATCAGAAACACTTAGTGAATGGTGAAGCAGGCTTGAGGGGCCTTATAGTCCACTCCTGCTCTAACATAGTCCAGTTTGGTCTTCTGCTGATGAGTCCTAAGAACATAAAGTAAGAAATAGGCAGAGTAGGCCTTTCAGCCCCTCCAGCCTGCTCCTTCATTCTAAAAGATCATGGCTGATCTGATTGCAGCCTCTACTTCAACTTCACTTCCCTGCCTGCCCCCCATAACCCTAGTCTCCCTTGTAGATTGAAAATTTGCCTAATTTAGCTTTGAACATATTCACTGACCCAGTCTCTGCTGCTCGCTGGGGAAGAGAATTTCAATCACAAACAATCCTCAAAAGTAGAAATTCCTCATCAACCCCATCTTAAATTTGAGACCCCTTATTTTTAAACTCGGCTCCCTGGTTCTAGATTCCCCCATGAGGAAACATCCTCTCAGCATTCACCCTGCCAAGTTCCCTCAGAATCTTATGTTTCAATAAGATCATCTCTCATTCTTCTAAATTGCAATGTGTATAGGTTCAACCTGCTCAACCTTTCCCCCTAAGACAAACCCCTTCATCCAAGGAATCAAGCTAGTAAACCTTCTCTGAATTGTTTCCAATGTAAGTATGCCTATACTCCATTCCCCCTGTAATAAAGGCCTACATTTCATTAAACTTTCTAATTACTTGCTGTATCTGCATGCTGACTTTTTGTGATTCATGTACAAAAACACCCAGATCCTTCTGTATGCAGCATTCAGCAGTCGCTTTCTCCATTTAAATAATATTCCACTTTTCTACTCTTCCTGCCGAAGTTCACATTTTCCCCACAGTTTGACATGTCAAATTTATCACAACCATCTAGAGACTTTTGAGGTCACACCTGGAACACTGTATGCAGTTCTGATCTCTGTACCCAAGATTGACATTGTCGTCTTAGGAGGAATGCAACAAAAGGTTCACTTGAGAGGTTTGTCCAATGAGAAGAGATTGAGTAGATTAGAAGAATGAAAACTGATCTTTTTGAAACACAAAATTCATAAGTGGCATGGCAAGGTAGCTATTGTGATGCCACGTCCCCTGCTGGATAGTATGGAACTAGACATCAGTCTCAGAATTCGGAATCCATTTAGGACTGAGATGTGAAATTTCTTCACGCAAAGGCTTGTGAACTTTTGCAATTCACTACCTCAATGAACTGTGGATGTTCAGTCTTAAGAGTATATTCAAGACTGAGATCAGATTTTTGGATACCAAAGCGAATTAAAGGGTATAGGATAATGTGCAATTCTATGTGAAAAGTTTAACCAGATGGGCGTGCAACATTCTCCAACTGAGCAATGGTGATCTCTCAACAAGCTGCACAATGTTTGAACTTTAATCCCCAAGGTAAGACTGCAAGCTTGTTTAGGAGGCCATTTTTGTTCATGATTTTCTGAGTTCCCTTGGTGCATTAGTCCTTGTAGGTAAGCATACTCCGAGATATACTGGCTTTGGATCATATGCCAGCCAATCGCAATCCAAAAATATGTTGAGTCCTCAAAGAGTTAAGCATAATTAAGAAACAAGCATAGCCGCACTTTTTTAAACATATCGGGCTTAAATCTCAACTTCATACAGTTGCAGATAGCTTCTGTGCCCTGATTCAAACCCTCCTCAACCATGTTGAAGTCTCTAGGGGTTATCTAGGCAAATAGGGCAGCTTCTCTCACCACCCCACCCCCACTCTCCACCACCACCACACAAATTCTGGTCTTAAGCCTCCGACTGTGTTCCAACACCACACCCTTCCACTAAGCCTTGATCCCTCCATCCTTCATTAATGATTGCTGGTGACTCCTGGCTGCAGTCCTCTGCTGTTAGCTTTCGTGCCCAACAGCTGACTGGCCTGCTTGGCCAGCTGCTGGATGGGAAACAGAAGAGGACAACAATCATGATATTCTGCTGTTAATATTGTCTGAGGCTCCAGAACCCTGGGGTTTCCAGGATTCCCTTTCTACTACTGTTCTCTGCCACTTTCTCCCTGACTTCCCATAAACATCAATGCCAAAGCAACTCTTGAGGGCCAAAACCTTGAGGCTTTTGCTGTGTAATATTACATTGAGACTTGAAAAACTTGAATTTAAAACTTCAGAGTTAATTCTAACCTCCAGTGGGCTTCGAGTAAGGTGAGGGGCAGGTCGGTAGAGAAGGGGTCAAAGTTTATGGGGCTTAGGTAGTGGATGAAAAGAAGCTGCAGGACAGGAGTGAAGATTGGGCAGTTAGAGGCCACCAGAGTAAAACATCATGGGAAAGTTCATGAGCAAGCAGGCACATCACAAGGAAGGGCTTTCAGGGCATTCTCACAGGAGCAACGTGGAGAGTGGGGAAGGGTGCGGTGAGTTGAAAAAGGACAATGGAGTTCAAGGCTGGGGAGGCCCAAAGGGCCGCTTACTCCTTTACAAATAGCTGTTAAGCTTCCTTCCCCTGGTGGGTTGGCATATTCCCCACTAAGACCAGGGTTATAATTGCAACTGGGATCTCACTGACGTAGTGGGGCCTCCATTTTCCCTTTTTCATTGTTCATTCATAGAATGTGAATGCCGCTGGAAAAGTTAACACTTTTGTCCATCTCTAACTGCCCAAGAGAAGTTGGTGATGAGTTTCCAACTTCAGTCATTGCAGGTTCATATAGTGTAGGTACACCCATATGCTAGGGAGGGTGATGATGCACTTTCGTAGATTTAACAAGGTTGACATGCAGAAAATACACAATCCAAATACATCTTATAACTTGCAAACTCTGTAGAAATCTGCATCTTTTATATTTTAGAGATGTATCCTCTTTGCAGTTGTTACACATACACTGAATTATCAATTCAGGTATGATTTATTAATAGCCACTGCAATCCTGGGAGGTACAGCTGGTTACAACCTGGAAAAAAAACACTCGATTCTAAAGGAAAGATAACCTAATATTTCTTCCCCAAATAAAAGATGGATTTCAAAAAAAAAGCTTCCTACCTTACTGAGTGGTGTCCCGAAGTATAATCAGTTTTTCCATACACTTTTGTGTAATAACCATACTTTTGCAGGATTTTCATCCAGGTAGGGTAGTCATGGTTCAGGCACTTGTAATTATTCCAGGATTCCGTTATATGAATAAAGAGACCACTCCACAAGGCTTAAAAAATTAAAAAAACATGGTTCTCAATATAAAATCTTTATTAAATTGACCGTTATTAAAAGCTAGATGTTGAACAAAGCTATGGATGTAGGTTCAGCATACATAAAATGATTTACAAAGTCAGATCAGGTGTTCCAAACTATCTTAAATTTGTGTCCACTGATTATCGACCATCCTGCCAGCAGAAACAGTTTCTCCCTGTTTGTACTATCTATATAAAACCTTCATTATTTTGAACAGGTTCCTACAATGTGATGTCCACAAATGGACAATACACCAGGGGAGCATAACCAGGATACATAAAAAGTTAAGCATAACTCCTTTGCTTCTCTACTCTCAGCCTCTATTTAGAAAAGTCAGTAGTAAATAAAAGTAGGCCAATAGAAACAAGGTTCAGAGGTGCAGCATCGCACAAATGTCAATTTTATCCGCATGGCACTACTCTTCAAAAAGATTACGACAATTAATGCTTGGATTATATAGCCTCCTACTTCAAGATATAGCTTAACTCCTCCTCTTTCATTCCAGAAAGTTTCAACAACACAAGAAGCTCTACACCATCCAGTACAAAGCAGTACACTTGATTGGCACCCCATCCATCGCCTTCAACATCCACTTCCTCCGCTACTGACGTGCAGTGGCAGCAGTGTGTACCAACCATCTACAAGATCACTGCAGCAACTCACCAACACTCCTTCGATAGCACCTTCCAAACCCACAACCTCTACCACCTAGAAGGACAAGGGCAACAGATGCATGGGAACACCACCACCTGCAAGTTCCCCTCCAAGCCACACATCACCCTGACTTGGAACTATAATGCCGTTCCTTTACCTACACCACATGGGCTGCAGCAGTTTAAGGCAGTGGCTCACTGCCACCTTCTCAAACACAATTAGGGATGGGCAATAAAAATGCTCGCCGAGCCAATGACGTCCACATCCCATGAAAAGAATAATGAAAAAATGTTTGAGCAATACCAGTTGTTATTATCCCCATAGAGACTGATAACTTTAAAACATATATATTTGAATTTCCGGTGACTGACTGGAAGGATTATACAAGATTTCAAGTTTTAAGACTTTTACAGTAACAAAAACTAAAAGCAACATTTACTAAACACTATTTCAGTCGGCAACTAATAGTTTAAACTACAGAAAAGTTTCCCCATTTAACTTCCAAAATAAATGAAAATCCCTCTCCGCAGTTATACTTTACTGTGTCCCTTAATTGGACACTCCATTCTACAGGAACCAGTCCAAAGCTATTTTCAGCCCCCGATGGCTTGCTTCCCCCCCATCCCCACCCCCACCCCCTTTCCAACAGGATAGCTTCTAACCTCTGAATTGATTTTCACGTCAAGGGTTACTCTGGAGATTTCCCCCTCCAGCCAAATCTCAGTGAATCTTCCAGTCCTATTTAAATCCTCATGAATTTGGTCTCTTTAATCTATGCACAAGCTCTCACCTACATTTGCATGGTGTGCAACAAAGACTCCCCCTCCCTCACTCTCAGATTCTTGCAGACTGATTGTGTCCGAAGGGTTCAGGGATATCTTAATAAATCTGTAAGCCAATACACAATGGCCTGCTATGGGCTCTTCCTCTCTTAAAGCCCATTTCCATGGCAACATGAATCACATGCGCCTTGTATCCAGATAGAAATGCTATTTGCTGTCTTCCGGATCCTCTGGATTGTCGCAAAATAGCATCTGATTCACTAACGTACTTTGGGAAAGGAAATCTGCCATCCTCACCTGATCTGGCCTACATGTGACTCCAGACACACAGCAAGCCTTGCAAGCCATTCAGTTGTACCAGACCACTGCAGAAAATTTGAACATTAATTGCAGAGGTTCAAGAACCATCACCTTCTCCAGGGCAATTAAGGACGGACAATAAAAGCTAACTTTGTCTTCATTCCTTCATGGGGTATGAGCAAAGAAAAATCTAAGAACAGACTTTGGATCAATGAGATATGCTGAAAACAGAATACAAACTATACATATATTTGCTTTGTTTGTTTACTTATAATGTTTTAAAGCTCAACAATCACAACTACCTCCATGTAATGTATCTTATTTTTAAAAAATGAACAATCTTCATGACTAATTCCTTTGCAAGTAAATATGATTATGAAACACAAAAGCATATTACAGTTTTGTGATCATTTTGTAAACCAACAAATATAGCTTATAATACTTGATCTTTACAGCAACATCAAGCAGTATACGTTGTGTGACTATAGAAGATCTCACTAGCCTTTACTTTAACTGCCTTGTTGATGTCAACTGTGAACCTTAGATGACAAAATAACATCAAAGCAAAAGCAGTCCAAATGAATACAGAAATTGAACTGCAGTAGAGACATTTGTCCATTAACAAACTAAAAGCTCCTGGTTACCAATCCAATACCTAAAAAGTTAAATGCTGAAAACCAGGAAAAAAAAACCGTTAAATCAGTTTGATTACAAAGGTTATATATGTATCTTATTCCCCCATAGAATAACTGTTAGAGTTGAAGTATCAGGGGCATATTATCTGACCCTGACAAACCAAAAGCTTGCCAAATTGTCTTTAATTTATATACATGACTAACTTTCTCTATATACATTGTTAGCTTTCTATACTTCTGTATAAATTATTTCTTCTAGCGCACATCTCTTTTATTCTATTTCATTGACATGGGCCACAATAAATCAGATTAACATTTGCCTAAATCCATTTTTGATTCTGAACACATTTGACAAACAATTCAATAACAGTAAAATACAAAACATGCTAGCCAGAAAGCTAAATAGTGGAGCACGAAAGTGAATTGCCTTTCACTTCTCTCTCAGATATTCTGCCTTCCCAATTGCCGACCCCAACCCTTCAGTACGCCACAACTTTCCTGCTCTCTTGCCACCACCCAGCCTTGACTCTGTTAGATAAGCCTAGTTTCCTGCTGTGCCTTTCTTGGCACCCTGCGAACAAACTCAAGGCAATTGGCGCTGGCTCATTATGAGCAGCAACCCCAATTACCCCATTGCGTCTGCTGGGGGTTAACCTTGTCAATTTTCTTACCGTCTTTTCCATCCCTTCCATTGCTGATCCTGTGGTCTTTATCAGCGGATCAGCTCTCAACACCCTTCTATTCAACTCCCTCCAGAATGTCCATTCACTTGTGAACAAGGCTCTTGCCATTAATGATGTATTGTGGATGACTGTAGAAACATCGTGGCCTTAACAGAAACCCGGCTAAGGGATGACACCTTCCCTCAATGAAGCTTCCCCATATGGTCACATCTCCTGGTGCTTGCCCCATTGAGACTTTCATGGTGGCGGTGTGGTGCTTATTGCAAGATCACACTTTGACCTGACCACCACACACCACCCAGCACCCCCAAACCCCCACAATTCCTCTAGCACTTTAATTCCTCCTCCTTTGAGCATCTCACCTTGTTCCAACCCTCTCACCTCCCTTTCAAAATCATCAGGTGCAATAAAAATTTTAACTAGAGAGATATCCTCACTACTTTTCTCCCTTAGCCTCTGCACTGAATGACTTCCCTTCCTCAGGTGATTTCAATCTCTATCTCAACTCATATTTTGCCTTCTCTAAATTCACTGCCTTTTTATCACCCCTAAATCCCTCCCTCCATGCAAACTTGCTAATCCATATTCACACCACCCACATGACCTTGGCATCTCACATGATCTCACCACCCATAGTTTCAATCATTGGTAAGGCAATCTCTGATCACTTCCTTATTTTGCTTACCACCTATATCCCTCTTCAATGCCCCAACTCTACCTCCGCCTGTATCTATCTCTGGAAAAATGAATTCCCCAATTAATTTACAACTGTATTTTCAAAGCCACAATTATCTAGCCTTTGGTCCTCCATTCAGCACAGCATTTCTGCAGCTACCAATTTATTCAACTGCACCTTTGCCTCTACCTTTGTTCTAGATCCCAATAAAACAAATATTCTCGAATACCTTGGCCGTCCTTCATGTGCAACCCTCATCTTGGCTCACCTAAACCAAAGGATGTGGATGTGAAAGGATATGGCACACAACTGGTTTAGCCATCAACCATTAATGCCAGATCTGGCTAGAGCGCTTGAAATACTTCCTGGTCCTAATGTCACCTGTTCAAACATCCTGAAATGCAAAGATAATCACTGACGTCTTTTCTCAACTGCATACACTCTTCCTAAATCTCTCTCCCCCATGTAGCCTCCACCCTTAGCACTCAGTGACAAAGAAGTTCATGAGTCCCCAAGAAATAGACCATCCACCAGTTGCCTCTGCCACTTCCCTCCCTTCCACTAATCCATCTGACCAAACTTCCTTTAAATGTTTCCTCTTGCCCTAGTCCTGGCCTCACACCTTTCTCTCCTATCTGCCTTCATGCCCTCTCTAAGCTCATCTTGTCCTTGAGACCCACCTCCTGTAGCCTTGATCCTATTCCCTCTAAGCTACTGATCACCCAACTTCCCCTCCTGTTAGCCAATATTGTAAATAGTGGAGCAGGAAAATGAATTGCCTTTCACTTCTCTCTCAGATATTCTGCCTTCCCAATTGCCGACCCCAACCCTTCAGTATGCCTCAAATTTCCTGCTCTCTTGCCACCACCCAGCCTTGACTCTGTTAGATAAGCCTAGTTTCCTGCTGTGCCTTTCTTGGCATCCTGCGAACAAGCTCAAGGCAATTGGCGCTGGCTCATTATACTGGCCCTCTTCAGGGGTTGTCCCACTCTCTTAAGTCTGCTGTCATTACTCTATTCAACCCTTGGCCCCCTCCTAGTCTCATGGTAGCAAAACTACCATCCTATCTCCTAAGATGTCAAATGTGTTGTTGCCTCCCAAGTCCATCATCATCTTTCCTGAAACTCAATGTTGAATCTTTCCAATCAATCCCTACCACACTACTGAAACGACTTTTCTCTAAAGTAACAAATTACATCCTATGTGACTATGGTAAACCTTCCCGCCTCATCCTTACCAACCTGCCTGTAGCTTTGACATAATTGACTGCACAAACCTCTTCCAGTGCATTCCCACTGTCATCCAGCTGGACGGGACTGCTTTCATGTGGTTCCATACTTATTTGTGTCCAGAGAATTGCTTGCAATGGCTTCTCTTCCTGCTCCCTCACCATTCCTCTAGTGTCCTCCAAAGATCAATTATGGGCCCCCTCCTATTTCTCATCTACATGCTGTCCCTTGGTGACATCATCCGAAAACATGGCATTAGTTTTCATATGTATGCTGACAATACCCAAGTTTACCACACCACCACCACTTCGCTCAACTCCTCCATTGTTGCTAAATCAGAAGACTGCTCATCCGAGGCCCAGCACTGGGTGAGCAAAAATTTCCTCCAATTAGAAATTGGGGAAACCAAGGCCACTATTTTCGGTCCCCGCTCCAAACTCCATTCCCGAGCTACCGACTCCATCCTTCTCTCTGGCAACAGTCTGAGATTAAGCACAACCTCAGTGTCACATTTGATCCTGAAATGAGCTTCCGGCCTCATATTCGCGCCATCTCCTAGACCGCCTTTTTCCATCTCTGTATCATCTGACTTTGCCTTTGTTTCAGCTCATCTGTTCCTGAAGCCCTCATCCATGCCTTCATTACCTCTAGACTTGATTATTCCAATGCACTCCTGGGCTAGTCTCCCACATTCTATCCTGCATAAACTTCAGGTAATCCAAAACTCTGCTGCCCACGTATCAATTTACAGCAAGTCCTGTCCACCCACCACGCTTATGCTTGTTGACATACATTGGATTCCAATCAAGCAATGTCTTGATTTTGTAATTCTCATCCTTGATTTCACAGGCCTCTATGGTCTTACTCCTCCCTATCACTGTAATTTCCTCCAACCCCACAACCACTCCTCTAGTTCTGGCCTCTTGTCTATTCCCAATTATAATTACTTCTCCATTGGTGGCCATACTTTCCTTTGTCTAAGCCCCAAGCTTTGGAAGCGTCTTCCTACACCTCTCCCTCACTTTCTTCCTTTAAAACACTTGTTAAAACCTGCCACTTTGTTCACATTTTCGGTCATCTGACTCTTTACAGACAGGGGAGAGATGGTAGGATGATGCCCCCTTTTTTTTGTCCACCTCTCACCTACCCTCACCAAGATGTGTTTGTTTTAACCCGACTGCTGTGACATTCAAGAACAGACACAACAGATTTTCTAGGAAGCTTAAAAGCATAAAACGTTTCATTTCTCAACATCCAAATATAATCGCAGCAACATTCGTACTACTCGTTTACACAAAATACACAAAGGTGATTCCAAAAGAAATAGATGCACTTCGGGCTTTAAGAAACCAAAAAAGTCACTGACTTTTGAGATGGAAGCAAGAAACATTGAAGGCCACTGGGATCTTTTAATTTCACTGAACAAAACCGAGGTTGGAAGTTTCTGCCAATGAATTCACAGCGGCTTACCCCTTGAAATAGTAGGTTTCTGGCTTTCTTCCATTCAAAGTGGTAATTGAGCCCCTGTGGCAAAGATGTGGCTTGGTTCTGTAAATTTGCAGGTAAAAGAATAGCTCCACTTCTCTGCCTGTTAGGACTCTAGGCAAGTTCCTCTCCTTTACTGGGCAGGATCTCCTTCCTCTGTGGCCTCTTTGTCTCCCAAACTGGCTGCCCTTCTGGGTGCTCTCACAATGTGTTTCTCTTATCACAGCTGACTTCTGTCAGTTGACCATAATATCAGAGTTCTCATTGTCCACATAAATGGTCCCTGACAACAACAGCATTATCACCCAATGGAATTTGAATCTCAGCAATTTGTACCTTCTTCTGAGAGTGTGATTTTCTTCCATACGCTTTCTGTGGAATTTCATTCTGCAACCACTAAGTCTGGGGGGGGCATTGTACATCAGTTTCTTTAGACATTTAGACAATAGTAGCTGGAAATTCTATTGGAGAAATCAGTTACATTTTTAATGTCTCTTCAATTAATGTCTTGAAAAGGTAGTTTACATTTTAATGTCCTGTGCAGACAAGCAGGCTTCTTCCAGCCTTGGGCAGTTTTATGTATACTTGCAGACAAGGAGGGCGTTCACCTGACACCCCTAACTTCATCTTCTTGCAATGCAGATTCCCAGTTGACTGAGTTGAAGGCCTTCATCAGATTGATGAAAGCCATATAGAGAGCTTGGTTTTGTTGATGACAGTTCTCTTGCATCTCCTGAATGGTAAAAATCAGAACTGTCGTGCCTTGTGATGTTCTGAAAACGACTTCTGCAAGTGGGAGTGGATCAGGGTGACCAATTCTCAAGGAAAAATTAAAGATTAAGGGACACTTTGGCACGGGGGGCTGTATGGGCAGACTGGAGTGGGGGGGTGTGGGACTTGTGAGGACAGGGAGATGCTAGTGGAACCTGAGAAAGTTAGTGGTATTTACATGCATGAACTTTACATGTCTGAAACACATGAAAAGCAGCATCCCAGCAAGTTAGAGCCTGGGACATGGGACAGTAGGTTTGATTATGGGATGAACCTCAGTCTGGGATGGTTGGTCACTCTGGAGTGGGCGGCCCAGTAATACTCTGGCAAGGATCTTGCCTACAGTGGCGAGTACAGCTATGCCTCAGTAGCTGTCACATTCAGCCCTGTTTCCCTTCTTGAAGATTGGGACAATTTTGGCATCCTTAGATCTTCTGGGTGTCTTGCTTCATGCCAGATTTTCTGGGAAAGAATAGGCTGTGCACAACTAAATCCCCAACAAGCTTATACACTTCATCTGGGATACCATCCGGTATCAACAAGGCAGCCTTGTTGCTTTTGGCTTGTGCAATGGCTCAGCAAATTTCGTCCAGGATCAGAGGTTTGGAAAGGGTAAATGCTGGTAGACAGAATCAAGAGCACTGTTCAAGACCATTGAGTCATGGTTGAAAAGAGTCTCAACGGCTGCAAAATCTGAGTGGCATATCACCGACACCCAAGAAAGCTCAAGACATACCACCAGCGCTGCCTATGGCAGGTCCTATGCATCAGAATGCTGAACGATCATCTTCTGAAGTGCATTCCCTACTTCCAGCATCACAAGGCAGCCAGCGGAAGCATTTCAAAGATACCCTGAAAGCCTACTTACAGATGATTAGCCTTGACTGCAACAGCTGGGGAGAGGGTGTACTGGGCTACCCACGATGGCGAGTCCTGCTTCACCAAGGTGTAGCTGGATTTGAAACAGGGCAGACAACAAAGGGGGGGAAGATGGGAGAGCAAGGGGAAAGCTCAAGAAGGCATGCAACATCTTATCAATGAATCGTTCCCTCTCTTTTAAAGATAATACAGGTTGTCCATTCAATGTTGTTTTAGAAAATTAGTGTCCATTTTTCTATAAATTCGTGGGTAGAACTACATGGACATGACAGACCTAATAGCTCCTTTGTACTTTGTTTCATAATGGTCCTGTGAAGCACCTTGGGACACTGTTACATTAAAGCTGTTATATAGATATAAATTGTTGTTGATGAACCATAATTCAAAGACAGTAAGCACTGAATGATCATTTTACTGCAGACCATCTAAATTAAATATTTAATTGGCTGTCACTAGGTCAGTGCTTCAGCCAGTCTGGTCCTCATATGGTATGAATAAAACTTGCAGGAAGTGTCCATTCATTGTAATCAATGAATGTAGTCCATACATGCAGAAATCACTCCAACGAGATGGACAGAACATACAACTATTTTTGACGAATCTATCTTCTTTAGTCTGTAATCCCAAGGCATATACTTCAAAATATACCACGAGCTACCATAACAAAACAAATTTGGTGAATTTGAAAAATCACAAATGTAACACTGCTATTCAAGGAGGGAGACAGGAAGCAGGAAACTATAGGTCAGTTAACCTAACATTTGTCATAGGGAAAATGCTAGAATCCATTTTTAAGGAGGTAATAGCAGGACATTTAGAAAATAATAATGCAGTGTCAATGTGGTTTTGTGAAAGGGAAAGCATGTTTCACTAATTCATTAGAGTTCTTTGAAATAACAAGCAAGGCAGCTAAAAGGGAACCTGTAGATGTGGTGTACTTGGATTTACAAAAAGGCATTTGATAAGGTACCACATCAAAGGTTACCACACAAAAAAAGAGCTCATGATTTTGGAGAGGGGGAGGGGGGGTAACATATTAGCTAACCAGTCCTTTATCCATGCTAACAGGAAACAGAATGCAAGGATAAATAGGTCATTTTCAGGTTGGCAAGCTGTAACTGGTGGAGTGCCATAGGGATCAGTGCTGGGGCCACAACTACCTACAATCTATATCAATCACTTGGATGAAGGGACTAAATGTATGGCAGCTAAATTTGCTGATGACACAAAGGGAGGTAAGAAAGTATGTTAAGAGGACAAAGAGTCTGCAATGGCATTTAGATAGATTAAGTGGGTGGGCAAAAACTTTGGTAGATGAAGTATTATGTGGGAAAATGTGAACTTGTCCACTTTGACAGGAAGAAAAGAAAAGCAGTATATTATTTTAAATGGAGAGAGATGGCAGAACTCTACAGTATGAAGGGATCTGGGTGTCTTGGTACATGAATCACGAAAAGTTAGTGCGCAGGCACAGCAAGTGATTAGAAAGGTAAATGGAAATGTTGGCATTTATTGCAAGGGGAATAGAGTATAAAAGTAGGGAAGTGTTGCCACAATTATACACATCTGGAGTATTGTGTACAGTTTAAGTTTGCTTACTTATGGAAAGATATAACTGCATTTGAAGCAGTTCAGAGAAGGTTCACTAGACTGATTCCTGGAACTTAAGCAGAAAGGTTGAGCAGGTTGGCCCTATACCCATTGGAGCTTAGAAGAACGAGAGACGTTCTTATTGAAACGGATACGATTCTGAGAGGACTTGACAGGGTGGATGCTGAAAGGATGTTTTCCCTTATGGGATAGACTAGAACTTGAAACACTAAAAATAAGGAATTCCCCATTTAAGATGGAGATGAGATTTTTTTTCCCCTTTGAGCTTTGTTAGTCTGTGAAATTTTCTTCCCCAGAGAGCAGTGGGGGTTAGAGTCAGCGAATATACTCAAGGCTGAGTTAAGATAGATTTTTGATTGACAAGGAAGTCAAAAGGTTATGGGGGACAGACAGGTAGGTGGGGCCACAATCAGATCAGCTATGATCTTATCGAACGGCAGACTAGGCTCAGGGGACCAAATGGCTTACTTCTGCTCCAAATGCTTGTGCTCTTGACACTTGTATAAAAGCAAATAAGAGCTTTAAGAACAAAAACAGAATTACCTGGAAAAACACAGTAGGTCTGGCAGCATCGGCGGAGAAGAAAAGAGTTGACGTTTCGAGTCCTCATGACCCTTCGACAGAACTTGAGTTCGAGTCCAAGAAAGAGTTGAAATATAAGCTGGTTTAAGGTGTGTGTGTGGGGGGGCGGAGAGATAGAGAGAGAGGTGGAGGGGGGTGGTGTGGTTGTAGGGACAAACAAGCAGTGATAGAAGCAGATCATCAAAAGATGTCAACGACAATAGTACAATAGAACACATAGGTGTTAAAGTTAAAGTTGGTGATATTATCTAAACGAATGTGCTAATTAAGAATGGATGGTAGGGCATCTATCATCCATTCTTAATTAGCACATTCGTTTAGATAATATCACCAACTTTAACTTTAACACCTATGTGTTCTATTGTCGTTGACATCTTTTGATGATCTGCTTCTATCACTGCTTGTTTGTCCCTACAACCACACCCCCCCCTCCACCTCTCTCTCTATCTCTCCGCCCCCCACACACACACTTTAAACCAGCTTATATTTCAACTCTTTCTTGGACTCGAACTCAAGTTCGGTCGAAGGGTCATGAGGACTCAAAACGTCAACTCTTTTCTTCTCCGCCGATGCTGCCAGACCTGCTGAGTTTTTCCAGGTAATTCTGTTTTTGTTTTGGATTTCCAGCATCCGCAGTTTTTTTGTTTTTATATAAGAGCTTTAAGAATCTACTTTGATGTGAATTAAGTGGGGTCTTTATGGGAGACTCAGTAAACAATGCCAAAACCCTTTGGGAGTAATTTTGATTTTCAGTGATAATTCAGTGAGATTGAGTCAGCTGGCCATTTTATATGTCTCCAGATTTTCAATGAAAATGGAAATGGTAAAATTGCTGGAACTCAGCAGGTCTGACGGCATCTGTGGAGAGAAAGAGTTTACGTTTCAAGTCCAGATGACTCTTCTTCAGAACTAAAGAGAAGTAGAAATGTGGTGAAATATATACTGTATAAGGGCGTGGGACAGATGAAGCTGGATAGAAGGCCAGTGATAGGTGGAGGCAAAGGAGAGAAGTTGGAAGGAGAGATTTAGTTCTGAAGAACCACCTGGACTCGAAACGCTAACTCTTTCTCTCCACAGATGCTGTCAGGCCTGCTGAGTTTTTCCAGCAATTTTTCTTTTTGTCTTTGATTTAAAGGTTTGGTGACCCCTCTTAATAAGCTCTTTAGCTTGGCTATGATGTGTGTGTGATTGCACTGCTGCAAAGCACCTTGGGATATTTTGCTATGTTAAAGGCACTATAGAAATACAATTAAAAATAATTGTTCGATTCAATGAAATCAACATTAACACATTCATCTAAGTGGTCTTAAAGTCTAATAGCTTATGAAGTTGCTTGAGATTTGATAATGTTACTATTTTCTTTCTCCAAGATAATTCAGCTTGTTAAGTTTGTGTTTATAGGTGCTACAAAAGTTCTACAAAAGAGAAAGCATAAAAGAGCATTTAATCATCCAAGATACAATAACTGAACAAGGAGGACAGGGCAGACCAGAAGCTAGATGTACACAAGGCAGCAAAGGGAAAGTTAGTAACTTAACACTGACACGTAGCCAGGACAAAATTGCGACATATCTGTAAACATGTAAAAACTATTCCAGCATTGCCCCTAAGTGATTGCTTAAGAAAAACGGCCACTGATAAATAAACCTGTGGTATGAGATACACATGTGGAGATTTTTTTTTTTAAAATGTGTTCAATTCACTATGGGTCAACAGCCTTAAAATAAAGCTATTCATGTTCACTGAGAAATTATTGCAACAGAAACTTCCTGTTTAATACATCATCGTTTTTTTAAACAAGAAGCCTAGTGTTTTATGCTATTTCTAGTACTGGCAGGTTTACATCGACTGCAGTAGTTCAAGAAGGCAGCTCCTCATCACCTTCTCAAGGGCAATTCGGGATGGGCAATAAATGCTGGCCTAGCCAGTGACACCCATATCCTATGAATGAAAGAAACAAACCACTGGAAACACTGGCTAGGCAACCTTGAACCTTATATCATCCCTCCACTTTTAGTTCTACTGGGCATACATGGGTCAAAAAATCTGCAGAACCTCCAACATATGCCACCATAATTTCAGTGGGAGTGTACCAAAGGTTGCAAGGAAGTCCAGTACATAGATATGTCGAGTCCTGGTTTTAGATTGAAAATCCTGGAAAGGCTTGTTGAGAATCAAACCTCAGTCCATCCAAATCAAAACTATTAGCATAGAGGTAGGTTTAGGGATAAGAAATCCCTACATTGTTCCTCTGAGGTGGGAATGTCCAATGTAGGCCAGTGCTTCCCAAATTATTTTCTAATGTGACCCCATTTTAGCACTTGAAAATTAACATGATCCCAGATGCCAGCAAAAACAAAACACCAATAAAGCAATATAGTAACATTTAGTATATAATTAATATTCACGTATTATAGAGCAACATATAACAATGTCATATAAACATGAAAATCTGTCTTTAAAGTACTTGTAAAAATATTATTTTAAGTACTCATGTAGGTTTCAGCCAAGCTCTTCATATTCCACACACATTGTAAATCACTCTTTCCACACACAGACCCTCTCCTATCACACTTACAGAAACACACCAGCCTCTCTTCTCAACCCCATCCAATCACTCAGTATCCCATCTCCCCAAACATTCACTTTCTCAGCAGCCCCAATTCCCAAACCGCCTCCCCCTACTTGGTCACTCACTCAGCAGCTCCTCTTCTCTTCCCTCCTTTTGGTCTAGTTGCCAGTGCCTGTGAAGCAGAGTCACTGGCCTGGAGTAAGAAGAATGTACAACAGGCAGACAGGAGCAGAAACAAAGTTTGAAGATGCCACTCACCTTCCCCATGACGTCCCAGTTTGTCACTGCACCCCTGACAGAGTCAGTTTCTGCGCCAAACTGACACATAAATATCCCAGGCCCACACGGCACTCTCAGCTGTAAGAGTTTCAAGTTAAAGAGCGCTCACTGTCTGCCTGGTGCTGTTTGGTGGAATTGGTCCGTGGGTGCAGAGCTGTCCTGTCAGTGCCTCCAAACTGAGACTTCTCCTCTCCACAGTCACCATTGCTGCTTGGAGAAGGGGCAGCTCATGACCCCAAATGTGACCCCATCCAGGGATGCAACCCAAATTTGGGAACCATTGGTGTAGGCAGAGGCACATCTGGTGATACCACTGAAGAAAAAGTGAATGTGTGACTATATATAATTTATTTCAAGGGGTGGTGTGTAAGGGAAAGAAGGAAGTCACAATAACCCCTTCCTGTAGCCAGCAACTTCCACCATAAATTGTGAACTTTGGCCAGGTCAACAGCAGAAATCCAAAGCAGAACATTTTAAATAAGGCTCAACCACCTGAAATGTCAACTTCGTTTCCCTCCTGGATGCTGCCAGACACGCAGAGTATTTCCAGCATTTTGTTTTTATTACAGGATACATAGTTTATCATATGCTTCCACTTTTCTTCAATTGTATAGGTTTCCCACATTACACCTTGCTTGGCAGCTAACTTGCTGGAAAGCCTCAATCTGTTGCTGTCGTGCAGAAAACAGGAACATTGATACCTATGTGATCTTCTTTTCAGATTTCTTTTGAGATAGTGGCTGATTTATTATCTGACTGCCACCCCCACCATGACGCAAATGTGGTTTGTAAATTGTTAACTGAGAACTTAAGTGCACGGATCAATATGTTCTCAATATGGTGCACACCACATTCATACATAGTGTGTATAGCTACATTAGGTTCAGAATAACCAGGAATTTTTTGTAAAATTATTTTTTTTAAAACATACCTGCTCGAGAAGGGCAGCAGATTGGAGAGTTGCTGTAGGCATTAAGAAAAACAGCACCTTTCTCTTTCATAAAGTTTATGCTGGAAAGCTTAATTGTCTGGTTCTGTGGTCCAAATGTCAATCTTCCATCCTAAAAAAAGATAGAAAAATATTAGAAAACATATTGTTATCAAGTTATTATAATTTTAATAACACTTCCAATCCTCTTATAAGATGTTGCATATTTTTAGAATTCAAAAATAATTATATTCCAATTAGAGAATTAATGTTGCAATTATGTCAAACAGTTGCTTGGTAGTACAGAACTTGAACACTGCTGAAAAGAGAAACATGTTGAAATTTTTCACCTTGCATTCATCAAAACAAATGCAAGAATGCCCAATTTCAAATGATCATAATTTCTACTACAGGAGAAAAAGGTTGGCACGTCAGTTCTGATGGGCCAAGGCATTGCCATGGAGAAAGAATGGAAAACTATAGGTTCCCCAAGCTTCCAGATAATTGAAAAAAAGTGCAGGCTTGAGCATATTCCTTTTGTTTTCAGGGAATGGGTCCCCATATATGAATGTATGTCATTTCTAGCAAGCGTAAATGAGTCACATTACAAGCGCAACTGATTATCTTAGGTTTGTTGTCTGTGTGGTTATTAACAAATTCAGAATTGTTCAGCAAGTGCTGTGCAATCGTGGAATCATCATCTAACAGCAAGCTCGAGACAGAAATAGGAGCACATCAAAGCTACCCTGCAGGAAAATCATTATCCTGATCAGATCATTGTTCACTGTATATTGCGCAAATTCACAAATGGGCCCAAAGCTGCCAACCTTTGCACCTGAAAATTGCCAGGTCTCCTACAAAGTACTCTAGAAAAGGTTAGATATCTGAAAAATTTGAACAGGTTAAGTAAGTCGTTTCACACCATTACTATGCAATGGTGATGGAATCATGGGCATCCTATAGTTCACTATTGCTTTCTCCATGGCAATGCTTCAACCAGAGTTGACTTGCCAACCAATCAGCTCCCTTTTCTCCTGTAGTATTAATTGTTCTGATTGCCAAATTTTGAACATTCATGCCAAATTTTGAACATACGTTCATTTGTCCTGATGAGTGCAAGACAAAAAGCTTTAGCAATATGTCTCACTTTTCAGCAATTATGTCAAATTTTAAGCCTTAAATGTGTTATTTTCCATACAGGATTATCAAATAAATAACCAGGTAATCTGGCTTTAGATTGTGATGGCTATTGTGATATTCGCTTTGAGAGAGAATATGCTGATGACTAATTAGCCAGGATGCATTCTATGTGATCAACAGATTGTGCAGAGAAGCTTTCAGTTTAGCTAGCAACATGTGGTACGAAGGAGTTACAGATGTACTTTCCTGTTAACAATGGCTGTTGAATCTTTATAGCAAATCTGACTGATCAACCCTGTACTATACCTTCAATTAAACTGGACCTATGTTTAGTTTACCAGTCCTGTAAGAGATTGGTAAACTTGTATTAAGCAAACACAGAAATTGAACAATGGCAGAGTGAAGAACATTGGCCAAGACACGAGACACACTACCTTGTCTTCAAATAACTCAATGGGTTCTTTTAATGTATAATTCAAAATAGGCCCTGTGTTACTAGTTCAAACCAGTGTCCCGGTGGCTTAGTGTCAGAATTTATTAGAAATTAGAATTTTAGGTATACTTTTTTCGTTCCATTAAATACACAAAATGCGACAAAGACAATTTTCAAATACTTTCTTTCTAGCCTGAGTCCAAGACTCCAATCTTTCTATGCAATTTTAACTTTTAACACCTTGAGCTTAGCCTCATGATTCTTCTTTTTACTGCCTCTGAGATTTGAATGTCTCACTTATTTCCAGAAGTAGTCACAATGCTCAATGTGCGATCTGATCAGAGGACTGTACAGTTGGTCCCCAATTCCATCTAACTCATTTTCTATTGGTTTCACTATAGTTCAACATTGCATTAATTTTGTTGGTTGTGGCTCTGTACCAGCTTGGTATGTGTAATCCCAGAAGACACCTAGATCTGTTTTGGCTTCATCTGTAGCTATTTCAACATCACTCATGAGCCTGAGCTTTATTCATTATTCCTTATTATGTGCAGTACTTTACACTTGGCTGCCTCTGTTCTGCCCATTAATTTCTCCGATTTATACTGTCATTTCTAAATTGCCTCCTTCATCCAGCAGTATCATCTGCAGATTTAATTAATTTTAACATTTTCAGAATTTTTTTAGAAATTCATTCATGGGATGTGGGCCTTCTCGGGCTGGGCCAGCATTTATTGCCCAGCCCTAATTGCCCTTGAGAAAGTGGTGGTGAGCTGCCTTCTTGAATTGCTGCAGTCTATATGGTGTAGGTACACCAGCTGTTAAGGGAGGGAGTTCCAGAATTTTGACACAGCGACAGTGAAGGAATGGTGATATATTTCCAAGTCAGGATAGTGAGTGACTTGGAGGGGAACTTCCAGGTGGTGGTGTTCCCATCTATCTGCTGTCCTTCTAGATGGTAGTGGTCGTGGGTTTGGAAGGTACTGCCTAAGGAGCCTTGGTGAGTTCCTGCAGTGCCTCTTGTAAATGGTACACACTGCAGCTACTGTGCGCAGGTGGTGGAGGGAGTGAATGTTTGTGGACATGGTGCCGATCAAGCGGGCTGCTTTGTCTTGGACGGTGTCAAGCTTCTTGAGTGTTGTGGGAGCTGCACTCATCCAGGCAAGTGGAGAGTATTCCATCACACTCCTGACTTGTGCCTTGTAGATGGTGGACAGGCTTTCGGGAATCAGGTGGTGAGATACTTGTCACATGATTCTTAGCCTCTGACCTGATCTTGAAGCCACAGTATTTATATGGCTAGAACAGTTCAGTTTCTGGCCAATGGTAACTCCCAGGATGTTGATAGTTGGGGATTCAGTGATGGTAATGCCACTGAACATCAAGGGGCGATGGTTAGATTCTCTCTTGTTGAAGATGGTCATTGCCTGGCACTTGTGTGGTGCGAATGTTACTTTCCACTTGTCAGCCCAAGATATTGTCCAGGCCTTGTTGCATTTGGATCTGGACTCCTTCAATATCTGAGTCATCGCAAATGATGCTGAACATTGCACAGTGAACATCCCCACTTCTGACCTTATGATGGAAGGTCATTGATGAAGATGGTTTGGCCGAGGGCACTACCCTGAGGAATTCCTGCAGTGATGTCCTAGAGCGGAGATGACTGACCTCCAAAAACCACAACCATATTCCTTTGTGCTAGGTATGACTCCAACCAGTGGAGAGTTTTCCCGCTGACTCCAGGTTTTGTTAGGGTTCCTTGATGACACATTCAGTCAAATGCAGTCTTGATGTCAAGGGCAGTCACTCTCACCTCACCTCTGGAGTTCAGCTCTTTTGTCCATATTTGAACCAAGGCTGTAATGAGATCAGGAGCTGAATGGCCCTGGCGGAACCCAAATTGGGCATCAGTGAGCAGGTTATTGCTAAGCAAGTGCCACTTGACAGCAGCTGAAGATGATCAGGCTGAGGGCACTACCCTGAGGAACTCCTGCAGCAATGCCCTGGAGCAGAGATGACTGACTTCCACTGTTGATGGCCGTTTCCATTACTTTATTGATGATGGAGTGTAGACTGATGGGACGGTAATCGGCCGGGCTGGATTTGTCTTGTCTTTTTATGCACAGTACATACCTGGGCAATTTTCCACATAGCAGATGCTCGTTTTGTAACTGTAATGGAACAGCTTGGCTAGGAGTACAGCAAGATCTGGAGCACAATTCTTCAGTACTATTGCCAGGATATTGTCAGGGCCCATAGCCTTGCACTATCCAACGCCTTCAGCCATTTCTTGATATCATGTAGGGTGAATCAAATTGGCTGAAGACTGGCATTTGTGATGCTAGGGATATCCGGAGGAGGCAGAGATGGATCATCTACTCTGCACTTCTGGCTGAATATCGTAGCAAATGCTTCAGCCTCATCTTTGCACTGATGTGCTGGGCTCCACCGTCATTGAGGATGGGGATATTTGTGGAGCCGCCTCCTCCAGCGAGTTGTTTAATTGTCCACCACCATTTACGACTGGATGTGGCAGGATTGCAGAGCTTAGATCTGATCCGTTGAGGTCGCTTAGCTCTGTCTATCACTTGCTGCTAATGCTGTTTGGCATGTAAGTAGTCCTGTGTTATAGCTTCACCATTTTTAGGCATGCCTGGTGCTGCTCCTGGCATGCTCTCCTGCACTCTTCATTGAACCAGGGTTGCCCCCTGGCTTGATGGTAATGGTAAAGTGGGGGTATGCCAGGCTGTGAGGTTACAAATTGTACAATTCTGCTACTGCTGATGGCCCACGGCATCTCATGGATGTCCAGTTTTGAGTTGCTAGGTCTGTTCAAAATCTATCCCATTTAGCACAGTGATAGTACCATAGAACATGATGCAGAGTATCCTCAATGTGAAAGCGGGACTTCACCTCTGCAACAACTGTGCAGCAGTCACTCCTACCAATGCTCTCATGGGCAGATGCATCTGCTACAGGCAGGTTGGCGAGGATAAGGTCAAGTAGGTTTTCCCTTTTGCTGGTTTCCTCACCACCTGCCACAGACCCAGTATAGCAGCTCAGTCAGTCGGTGTGCTACCCAGCCACTCTTGGGATGATGGACATTGAAGTCCCCCACCCAGAGTACATTCTGCACCCTTGCCACTCTCAGTGCTTCCTTCTTCCAAGTGGTGCTCAACATGGAGGAGCACTGATTCATCAGCTGAGGGAAGGCGGTGCATGGTAATCAACAGGAGATTTCCTTGCCCAATTTTAACCTGACGGGGTCTGGAGTCAACATTGAGGAGTCCCAGGGAATCTCCCTTCTGACTGTATACTACTGTATCGCCAATTCTGCTGATGGTGATGGTGGTGTCTGGGCCATCATCTGTAAGATATGATTCCATGAGGATGACTATGTCAGGCTGTTGCTTGACTAATCTGTGAGACAGCCCCCAGATGTTAGTACGGAGGACTTTGCAGGGTTGACTGGGCTGAGTTTGCCATTGTCCTTTCCAGTGCGTAGGTCGATGCGGGTGGTTTGTCCGGTTCCATTCTGTTTTTGAGACTTTGTAGCAGTTTGACACAACGGAGTGGTTTGCTAGGCCATTTCAGAGGGCGTTTGGGTCTGGAGTCACATGTAAGGATGGCAGATTTTTTTCCAGGTGGGTTTTTACAACAATTGACAATGGTTTCATGGTCATCATTAGACTTTTAATTCCAGATTTTTATTTAATTCAAATTCCACCATCTGCCATGGCTGTATTCGAACCCAGGTCCCCAGAGCATTACCCTGGGTCTCTGGATTACTAGTTCAGCAACAACACCACAACGCCATCCCCTCCAGGTCAATTATATTAGTTATATACAGAGGTGTTCCCAACACAGTACTGGGATAGCCTATTCAGTACTTCCTGTCTCTACTTCTGACAGGAAAAAACAAATTTGCATTTTTACAGTACATTTCATGATCTCACTACATCTCTCAGTACTTCACGGTTAATGAAAAACTTTTTATGTAGTCATTGTAGGAATGGATGTGACTGTGGCAGTCAATTTGCGAATAGTAAGGTCCCACAAACAGCAGTGAGATAAATTACCAGATAATTTGTTCTTGGTGGTGTTTACTTAGGGATAAACATCAGCCAGAACATGAAGATGACTTTTGCTCTTCTTTGTAAAAAGCTATGGGGTCTTTTATGCCCATCTGAAAGGGAAGATGGGGACCTCAGAGTAACATCTCATCCAAAAGATGGCATCATTGGCAACACAATGCTCCCTCAGTACTGTACCAAAATGTTAGCCCTTGGATTAGGTGCTCAAGCCACTGAATTGAGGCTTCAAAAAAATAAAGCAACCTTCTAAAGCAGAAGGTTTTAAGAAACCACAGAGTTTACAGCATGAAGTTTAACTACTAGTCATTTACATGGAACTTTGTCAAACCACTTTTGGAAAATCCATGTACAATACACTGTCAGGCTTACCATAATCATATTGAGCACATAGGAAGATGGTTGTGGTTGCTGAAGGCCAATCACCTCTGCCATAGAATGTCACTGTAGGAGGTCCTCAGGACAGTGTCCTTGACTCAACTATCTTCAGCTGCTTCATCACTGACCTTTCCTCCATCATAAATCAGAAGTGGGGATGTCTGTTAATGATTGCAGTGTTCAGTTGCAACTCCTCAGAAATGATGCAGTTTGTGCCCAAATGCAACAAGACCTGGGCAACATTCAGGGCTGACAAGTAGTGAGCAATTTTTGTGCCACATGAGTATCAGGCAATGACCATCTCCAATAAGAGAAAATCTAACCACTTCCCTTTTACATTCAACAACATGACTACCATTGAATCCCTTACCATCAAATGTCTTGTTTGATCAATCCCCATCCACCACAAGCACACAGTGACAGCTGTATATACCATCTAGAAGATGCACTGCAGAAACTAGCCAAGGCTACTTCAACAGCACGTTCGAAACCCAAAATCTCTACCACCTAGAAGGACAAGGGCAGCAGATTCATGGGAACATTTTCAGTTGCAAGTTCTGCTTGAAGCTAAACACTATTCTGTCTTGTAACTCTGTCCTCATTCCTTCATTGTCAATGGGTCAAAACCCTGAAACTCCCTTCCGAATAACACCTTGGATGTGCCTACACCAGTTCAAGGAGGTGGCTCATACCATCTTCGAAAGGACAACAAATGCCGGTGTTGCCAATGGCACCCACATCCTGTGAATCAATAAAGAAAAAGTCCACTCAAGAAGTCATTTTGTCAAGGAACTTGGTTGGTCAGGATTTTCCCACTATTAACCCAACTTAATTGCACTTTTAAACAGAAAATGCTACAGTTTCCTCCTAATATTTGGTTCAGAAATTGAAAGTATAATGGGAAGCGATTTTGACTTTGGGCAATAGTGTTAAAATGGTGATACTGATTCAGCTACCCATTATACACACCTCCAATTTTCAAAATCAAGAAAGATGGAGCTGGCGGACTCCACCTGCCTGTTAACTATCAGTGTCTTTCCAGGTGTCTACTGATTCTCATGCCTCATAAATCTTCTCCCTATCTAGTCTTAATTTTAAAAAAGATTCAATTTATTATGATAAATCACTGGGTTACAGCACCCCCTCATTATGAACCCACTATCTTACCTCCCCATAACCCAATAAATAAAACAGGTGACATAAAAACAGAAAACACTAGAACTCAGCAAGTCTGACAGCATCAGTGGAGAGAGAAATAGAATTGACATTTCGAGTCCAATATGACTTTTCTTCACAGTGAACTCCCAGACCTACTGAGTTTTTCCAGCATCCGCAGTATTTTGCTTACCAGATAAAAAGGTGTATTGAGACTCCTCAGCACTTACACTATATGCAGGGAATAAATTCGTGAACAAACCACAAGTACGCGCGTTTCTTTCACACAGTATGAATTGGTCACCAAGTGTTAACTCACTCTCCTAATGCTGAACCCTGGCTGATTTCAGCCAAACTTCCCCTTACCATCGAGTCACAAGTGACCAACACTATGTTGGGTGCTGGTGATGCCACTTGTTCCCGTGTGTCGATCCCGGAGTCGCTCTGCCGGCTCTCCGCTTTATGAAATATGAACACAATCCAGAGCCAAACTGCGGCGGTTACAATGTAACGGTTGGAACGGAGCGAATATTCCATCCCAGCGGCAAGTCCTATCCGGTCAGAAAGGGACAACCCCATCCCGTCTTTCAAACTACAAATCCCATCCTTCCCCGCGGCACATGGCAAACCTAGATATCACGTGATCCCACTGACATTATTATACTTAAAAAAAACAAAAAGACCGAGAAGCGTATTCTGACCAGCGAATTAATCCTGCAATATATTTTTGTATTAAAAAGTCCTCGCTTAGATTGAGTTGAATTTGATCCCTCTCCGTGGAGTTTCGCGGTGAATGCTGGGATTGGTCTGTGCTAGAAGTCACTGGGCAGACGAAACCTTCACACTCGGTAAATATTTTCAATCCTAACAACGGTTCACGTTTAGGAATCGATTGGGGTAGATGTCCGTTAACGGTTATTAATTTTACGTTGCCTGTTAGAGAAACTCAGGTGTCAATGAGACTAGTCGTTTGTGTTTAAGGGCCACTGATTGGAACCGTAGCAGTTCATGAATTCAGCTTTCAGAAAAGCTGAGATTGTTCCCTTTGGAGCAAAGAGGATTGATGGAAAATTTAATGGAGGTGTTCAATATTATGAGCGGCTTGATAGGGTACATAGGGAAAAATTTTCCAACGATGGTGCACCCAGAGGACAAACTGAAGCTCTTTGGAAGGAGCACAGTGGGGATGGGGAAATGTGTTTATGCAGTGAGTTATGAAGATTTAGATTCATTCTCTGAAAGGGTAATGGAAGCAGATTCAATTCTAATTTCCAAACGGGAACTGGAAAATACTTGTAGAGGAAAGAAAATGCAGGGTAATGGGGAAAGATAGGACTAATTGGATAGCTTTTTCAAAGAGCTGTCGTAGGCATGGTGGGCTGAATGTGTGCTTTTGCACAATTCCACATGAAGTATGATTATTTGATTTGGTGCCATGACTTCTTGATAATATATGTTTCATGCGTATTATAGCTACTTCAGTTGAGACACAAAGATGGCACTGGGATTTTCCTGCGCCATCAACATATTTGCAAATGTCCCTTTACTTTAAAGAGGCACAGATAATAAAATAATTTAAATTGATTTATTTTCCTGTACCCATTAACATTTAGCTTGTAAGCAAATCTGTATTGGTACTTTAAAGACTTGAGGACTTGAGCTATGCTACATAATATTGATTCACATGGAGTAAGTTTGGGATGCTTTTTCAAATTATGAAGATAGTTGGCCAAACTCTCCCCTCTCCTAAAGCAGTCTTGCCTGTAATTTATTAGGTTATCTTTATACAATTATTTTTCCTTTTTTGGTTAAAAGGTTCTATTAGATTTGTAATTATTCTAGATCAGATGAATGAGTCTGTGTCAGCCAGGCATATTGCTTGGAATAGGGGAATTCAATCTTCCTAATTCCCATAAAACAGATTCTTCCAGAGTTCATTGAATCATCAACTTCCAAGTGCATGACAAGGCTCTCATACCTTAGTACCCTGAAATATAGATAACTTGCCCCAGGCAGTAGGCTTTTTTATGCTTTTGGCTTTCCTGGGAACTCTGTTTCAGCAAATGTCAAAATTCCTGCTCAAACAGATCTAGTGTATGATGATACAAGTGAAATGGAGAAGAAGATTGCAAGTGTAGAAAAATGAAACAAAAAGAAAGTGCTGGAAATGCAGTGAATCATCAGCAGTTGCAAAGAGAAAGGACAAGTTAATGTTTTAGAAGCGACCCTGCATCAGTACTGAAAGATAAGCAATCAAAGGTGCCCCAAATCACTTCGTGGTTGATTAATTACTTTTTAAAGTTAGATCGCTTATAATTGTATGCAACAGCTAATTTGCATATGGCACATTCTCTCAGACAGCAAATGAGATGAATGTACAATGGGACCTTTTATGCTCTGGGCCTTGGTTTATTGTCCATGCTGAAAGATGGCACCTCTTAAAATGCGGTGTCCCCTCAGTACTACACTGAGATATCATTTTGGTTTGTGTTCAAAACCTGGAATAAGACTTTAGATTCTCAATGGTAAATGAGTTAGACAGAGCAGATCATAAGACCATAAGATGTAGGAGCAGAAGTAGGCCATTCGGCCCATTGAGTCTGCTCCACCATTTAATGATATCATGGCTGATCTGATAATCCCTAACTTCACTTTCCTGTCTTTTCCCCATAACCCTTGATTCCCCTACTAATTAAAAGCCTGTCTATCTCAGCCTTGAGTATACTTAATGACCCAGCCTCTACAGCCCTCTGCAGTAAAGAATTCCACAGATTGACTACCTTCTAAGGGAAGAAATTTCTCCTCATATCTGTTTTAAGTCGGCACCCCCTTACTCATGAGATTATTCTCTTTGGTCCTAAACTCTCCCATAAGGGAAAACCAACCTCTCAGCACCCACCCCATCAAGCCCCCTAAGAATCGTATATGTTTCAATAAGGTCGCGCCTCATTCTTCAAAATTGGTACAGTCCCAATCTACTCAACCTCTCCTCATAAGAAAATCCCTCCATTCCTGGGATCAACCTAGTGAACCTTCCCTGGACTGTCTCCAATGCCAGTATATATTTCCTTAGTTAAGGGAACCAAAATTGGTCTCCGCATTCTAGGTGTGGTCCAACTAGTGCCTTGTATAGTTTTTAACAAGACGTTCCTATTTTTATACTCCATTCCCTTTGAAATAAAGGCCATTTGCCTTCCCTATTACCTGTTGAACTTGTATGTTAGCTTTTTGGGATTCATGCACAAGGACTCCCAAATCTCTGTGCTGCAGCCTTCTACAGTCTTTCTCCACTTAAATAATATTCAGCTCTATTCTTCCTGTCAAAGTGCATAACCTCACATTCCCACATTATATTCCATAAAGAATCTGTTCCCATCTGTGGAAGAGCCAAGAACTAGTGGACCGATTTACGGTGATTGGCAAAGGCAAAATGAAAAAAAAATTACAGTGAGTGATTATGATCTGGAATACACTGCCTGAAAGGGTGGTGGAAGCAGATTCAATCATGGCTTTCGAAAGGAAATTGGATAAGCACATGAAGGGAAAAAATAATGCAAGTACAAAGGAAGGACTGGGAAGCAGGGCTAGCTGAATTGCTCTTGCGGAGTGCTGGCATGAGCTCATTGGGCTATATGATGACTTATTGTGCTGTAGCCATTCTGAGTTTGTGGTTGATTCATTGCAGAGCATTTAACGCTTAGTTTACATTTGTTGTACTTCGATATGTATTTGGCTTTATGTCCAATTTAATGTTTTTGGAGGATATCCATTTATTGTAAGGATGTCTTTATTTTTTCAGTTTCCCCCAACCAAAATCTCAGAACATATAATATTGAGGTTTGTCCACCTTAAGTTGTGTACTAGGATATGGTCCCATGCCAGTGCTGTTCCCAAAGTTGGATTTAACGTTATTTTATAATAGACACTATTTCCTAATTTCTTCTACTCATTGAACAATAACTTGTGAATTCAAGAATCATGTCTAGAAAAGAGTCACCTCTTTGGCCTCCTTGATGTACTGAGACAGGAAAGCAGTCAGCATGCTCTCAGTATTACATGGAAACATTGATGAGCTCAGCGTTCTTTCCATTTTGACATTCCAGTTTACAATGGTTGATGAAACTCTTTCTCCCACGCCATAAGTACTATTTTCCGTTACTTGCTCACTGTCCCTAAATAGTCAGGTTGTAAAATTTACCCCTAAATTTGAAGGGTGGTACTTGTTGTAAAACCTATGATATGTTGTGCTATAATTTCTGTTTCCTATTTTAAAGGAAAATGTCCAATAAAGAAGTTAAGGCCACATTGAAAAATGCAAGAGAAGCTATAAGAAATAAAGAATTTAAAGAGGCACTAAAGCATTGTAAGGTAAAGTAGAATGATATTTTTGTACGGAATGGTTAATTTCTAGTTTAATTTTATAACTATTTGACATTTTAGCGTTTAAAATTGAACAAATATCTAAATGCTAACATAGGTACATATGGTATTTTTGTAATATTAAATGCATCCTTATCAAGATTGCATCAAAAAATATTGTGCTTTGTACAACAAACTAATGTGGTGATGTTGCTTATAGTAAGTCAGATGATGGTCAGAAGCATTGCACATAATCTATAATCTGTTGCAAAGGTGCAATTGTGTAACTAGGCCTACCTTTTTAAGATGACAACATTTAATTGCTATATTTGGATTTTCATGATGTCAATTGGAGATTGATTGCTATCATTGAAAGATATTTGTATATTTCTTTTATTCATTCATTCATGGGATATGGCTGCTGACACTGCCAACATTTGTTGCCCACCCCCAAATACCCTTGAGACCTGCTGCAGTCTGTGATACACCCACAATACTATAAGGTATGAAGTTCCAGGATTTTGACCCAGTGATGAAGAAAGAATGGCTATATATTTCCAACTCAGAATGGGGTGTGACTTGGAGGGGAATTTGCAAGTGTTTCCATGTGGTTGCTTCCCTTGTACTTGGTGGTAGAAGTCATAGATATTGGAAGGTGCTGTTGAAGAAGCTTTGGCAAGCTGCTGCAGTGTATCTTATTCATGACACATTGCAGTTGTGGTGCACTGGTTATGGTGGGAACAAATGGTTAATGTGGCAGATGGAGTGTCAACTAAACTGGCTGCTTTGTCCCAGATGGTGCCAAGCTTCTTGAATGTTGTTGGAGCTGCACTTATCCAGACAAGTAGAGAGTATTCCATCTCACTCCTTGTAGTTGGTGGACAGGCTTTGGGGAGTCAGGAGCTGAGTTACTCGCTACAGAATTCCCAGCCATTCTCCATTACTTCAGAAAATGATGGCAATCATATTTCAACAAATTAGACTATTAAACCTCAGTTCTGAAAAAGAATCATACGGACTCAAAACATTAACTCGGTTTCTCTCTCCACAAAAGCTGCCAGACTTGTTGAGTTTTCCAGCACTTTCAGTTTTTATTTAACAGGTTTATTCAAATGTATTCATTCACAGAAATAACCAGCAAAAGTCAGTTGTTGAAGTCAATTGAAATGAGAAACAATTTTGAACTAGTTCATGAATTAGTTGTCAGTTGTGCTGCTTTGGCTTTCTTTCAGATCTCTCAAGCAAATGATACAGCACTGTTCAGAAGGTGGCTGATCCCTGTTGGCTAGCCTGTCTAAAAATTATGTGGGCATTTTACTTCTGCCTCTCAAAACTCAATCAAAATTCATACATCATGCCCTTTGTTGCATATTGACAGAACTCTTTGAAATACAGCCTTGTCTCTAAAAAGTTAGCTTTGATACAATGGCATGTCAGTGGCTGCTGTCATGTGTGACAAGTGCTGTCCAAATTAGGGGTATCATGATTAAATTATGACTCCATTAATAGCCTGGTAATGCATGTTAACACTTAAATATGTTTGGCTGACAGTCGTCCCAGACCATTAAAATAATAGCTTGACTGGCTTCTTTGATATATTTCATGAAGAGTCAAAACAATGGAAAGCAACTTCCCAACACAATGTTGTAAGTATCATTTTAAGAGTAGCATTGATTGCAAACCAAAACCAAATGCACATGTTTGCACTTAATATATACAAAGAAATTTCAGCATTTTATAGGCTATGAAACACAATGCCGGGATGGGGCAAGAAATTTATGGGCAAAGGTACAAATGCATGGTCAGAACTGTGTAATTAAGCAGGCTTTTTTAAACGATCAGTGGTCGTGACAAGACAGAAATACTGAAGTGAGCTCCAAAGTGGGCTAAGGAGGCTGAAGCAATTTCAACCAATGATGGAGTTTTGAAAGAAGGGTCCAAGAAGTAGGTAGGCTGAGGCTGGAAGATGAGAACGGAGAAACCTGGCTGAAGGAGGTTAAAGTTTGGAAAAGACATTCAGCCACTGTTTCAGGTAAAGGTGGCAGTTTTCCTTCCCTAAAGGACATGTGAACCAGGTGGGGTTTTACAACAGCTTGGTTCTAGAGTTTTTTTTACACCAGATTTTATTTAATTAATTGAATTTTAAATTCTCCAGCTCCTAAAGCAGGGTTTGAACTCTCATCTCTGGATTATTAGTCCAGGCATAGTAGTTTAACCACTATGCCACCACATCCCTGAGGCTGTAACTAGCAAAGTGGGAACTTGTGGATGTGTAGTATGTTTGGATTTTCGGAAGTCATTCAATAAGGTGACAAGCAAGGTTGTTACACAAGATTAAGGTTTATGGAATTGGAGGTAATATGTTAACATGAATTGAGGATTGGTTACCAATGACATCCTATGTGACTGTGACAAAGCTATATTTCCACTCTTTGCCCTTCTCTACCTATCTGCAATCTTTGACACCTGTCGTGTCTGTGCTTGCTTTCTGAAAGAGCAGTTCATCTAATGCCAGTTCCTTGCCTTCTCCTTCTAGACCTTTTCAGATAATAATCCAATGCCTCCAAGATACCTGTGCTCTTCTAATTCTGGCCTCTTGAGCATTCCCTGAGTTTAATTGCTGCACCAATTCTGGTCACCAATTACAGGAAGGACATAATTGCTCTGGAGAGAGGGCAGAGGAGATTTACAAGAATGTTGCCAGGGGCTTGAAAATTGCAGCTATGAGGAGAGATTGGATAAGCTAGGGTTGTTTTCCTTAGAACAGAGGACGTTAAGGGGTGACCTAATTGAGGGTCCTAGATAGGGTAGACAGGAAAGACTTGTTTTCCCTCGCTGAGGGGCCAGTTACCAGGGGTATAGAATTATGGTGATAGGTAGAAGGATTAGAGGGGACATGAGGAAAAACTTTTTCACCCAGAGGGTGGTGGGCATCTGGAATTCACTGCCTAAGTTGGTGGTTGAGGCTGAAATGCTTAACTCATTTAAAAGGTACCTGGATCTGCACATAAAATGCTGTAACCTGCAAGGCTAGGGACCAAGTGCTGGAAAGTGGGATTGAAATGAGCGGCTATTTTCTTTTTTCTCTTTTTGGCTGGCGCAGACACGATGGGCTGAATGGCCTATTTCTGCACCATCACTTTTCTATGGTTCTACTATTGATGGCTGCAATTTCGTTTGCCTAGACCATAAACTCTGGAATTCCCTCCCTCCACTTTGCCACCTCTCTCTCTTCTTTAAGACATTCCTTTAAAATCTACCTCTTTGATCAGCTTTTGGTCACCTGACCTAATCTCTTTATGTGCCATGGTGTCATATTTTGTTATAATGCTTCTGTGAAATGCTTTGGGATGTTTTATTATGTTAAAGTTGCTATGTAAATATAAAACAGGTTAAACAAATTGGTCACTTTCAGAATGGCAGGGTCTAGTAGGAGTGTTCCAAGGATCAATGCTTGGACCTCAGCTATTTACAATTTGCATAAGTGTAATACCTAACACTAAGGAAGACATTTATGGTTGTTGAAGGTCAATCATCTCAAGCCTAGGACGTTGTTGCAGGCGTTCCTCAGTGTAGGGTCCTAGGCCCAATCATCTTCAGCTGCTTCATCAATAACCTTCCCTCCATCATAAGGTCAGAAGTGAGGATGTTAGCTGCTGATTATGCAATGTTTAGCACCATACACGATGACTCAGATACGAAAGCAGCCTGTGCCCACATGCAGCAAGACTTTGGTGATATTTAGGCTTGGACTGATGTGTGGCATGTCTGCCAGGCAATGAGCATCTCCAACAAGAA
The DNA here is from genome assembly GCF_017639515.1 of Carcharodon carcharias. Taxonomy (NCBI): domain Eukaryota; kingdom Metazoa; phylum Chordata; class Chondrichthyes; order Lamniformes; family Lamnidae; genus Carcharodon; species Carcharodon carcharias. The sequence goes on from NC_054470.1 coordinate 135,489,046, forward strand.
AGCATCTAATCATCCCCTCTTGACATTCAGTGGCATTACCATCGCTGAATTCCCCACTATCAACATCCTGGGGGTTACCATTGACCAGCAACTGAACTCGACCAGCCAGACTGTGGCTACAAGAGCAGGTCAGAGGCTGGGAAATCAATGGAGAGGAACTCGCCTTCTGACCCCCAAAGTCTGTCCACTATCTACAAGACACAAGTTGGGTGTTTGACGGAATACTCTACACTTGCCTGGATGAGTGCAGTTCCGACAACACTCAAGAAGCTTGACACCATCTAGGACAAAGCAGCCCACTTGAGTGGCATCCCATCTACCAACTTAAACATTCACTCTTTCCACCACTGACACAGTGGCAGTAGCGAATGCTCATCAAGACACCTTCGACAGCACCTTCCAAACCCGCAACTACTACCACCTACAAGGACAAGGGCAGATGCATGGGGACACCGCCAGCTGCAAGTTCCCCTCCAAGCCACATACCATGCTAACTTGGAAATATATTGCCTTCCTTCACTGTTGTTGGGTCAAAATCCTGGAACTCCCTCCTTAACAGCACTGTGGGTGTACCTACACCACATGGATTGCAGTGGTTCAAGGCGGCAGCTCACCCCCACCTTCTCAAGTGCAATTAAGGATGGGAAATAAATGCTGGCCTAGCCAGCAATGTCCGCATCCCGTGAATGAATAAATAAAGTAAGTTTCTCTGAACATCAACATTCTCAATTTCAATGCCTTATAAGAAAATATTCTGCTTTTCTATTCATACTACCAGTGTGAACTATATCACATTTCCTACATTATATTCCTTCTGTCTTGTTGACTATTTACTTACCCCTGTCTATATCTCTTTGCAACCTCTTTGTGTCCACCTCACAGCTTACATTCCCAGCTAGCTATGCATTGTCAGTAAATTTTTATATACATTACTCTGTCTCTTCATCTAATACATTAATATAGGTTGTAAATAGCTGAGGTCCCAGCACTGATCCTTGCGGCATTCCACTCCACTTGTTATAGCCTGCCAGCGTGAAAACACCCTGTTAATCCCTACCCTCTGCTTCCTTCCTGTCTGCTAACCAATCCTCTATCCATGCTGCTCTACAGCTACTGAGTGAACTCTTGTTTGTGGACGACTGCATTTTCATAGCAGGTACTCCAGAGGGCATTCAGCTGCTTGTTGGTCACTTTACACTAGCCTCAGAATACTTTGACCTAACAAATCTGAAGACGACAAATCATTTATCAGCCTGTCCTTGGTCACGAACTCCAATTCCTTACAGTCACTATCAACAACACACCCCTGTGTTCAGTACAGTAGTTTTGCTATCTTGGGAGTATCCTCTCTAAAACACTATGCTGGATGACAAAATCAACCATTGCCTGGAAAAGGCAAGCTCCGCATTTGGAAGGATCACTCAGACTTTGAAAAGAGCATTGAGTTTTTCCCGAAATAAAGCTCAAAGTCTACCAGGCAGTGTTTTTTACATTGTTTCTTTATAGGTGCGAAATTTGGACAACCTACTGGCATCACTTACAGCAACTAGAAGCATTCCATCTTCGCTGTCTGAGATCTCTTTCCAATATTGAGTGGCAGGACAAAATCCCCAACACCGAGGTTCTTACAAAGTGTTGCGTACCTGGCATCGAGTGCATGCTCATCAGAGCTCAGCTTTGCTGGGTCAGTCATATAGTTTGCATGGAGGATTCCCGCATACCAAGGGCAGTACTCCACAGCCATCTAAGTATGGGAACCCACATCACAGGATGTCCCAAACTTAGATAGAAAGACAATCTGAAATCCAACCTCAGTTTGCAAGCTGAATCCCAATACATGGGGAAAAATCAACGTTGGTCAGATGCAAGTGGAGAAGTATCTGTCATCAAGTAATTTTGAAATTTGAGGAGAACAGAATCGATTGCCTTCAAGACAAGCAAGCACAGTGCAAAGCCAGTGCCTCCATCCATTCCCTCCCTCCAACGTTGGCTTCATATGTAGTATTTGCAATTGTTTAAGCAAATCAAGACTTTGTCTAATGTCACACGTGAGACACTGTCAATCTAGATTGTAAACTGGTCTCTTTTTTGCTGAACACTCCTCCGTCAAAGCTACAGGAGAATCCATCATCATTATCTATGCTAATATATTACTCCCAACTCTCTGCGCCCTTATGTGACGTATTAGCATTTAGCGTAACACCTTTATTGAATTGTACAAGTAGGGAGACCAGTAAGAAAAATGTTTAGAGAATTCAAAGTATGAGGTGATAAAAGATATGGATGAAGATTTCAATGACCAGTGAGCAGAGATAACGTCAGAGTGAATGATGTTGTAGAGGTAAAAGTTGTCTTTGAGATGGTTTCTGTCCTCACATGACACCTAAACTCGGTTGTATTGCATCAAAGTTTCAAACCTCTGGACTGAGCCAAGGTGGAAATTTTGGAGGAATATGAAGTTGAGGCCAGAGGCATTTAGGTATTTGGATGAACCATAGGAACTGGATTTGGCTTTGTTGAGATTGAGCTGGATGAGGTGTAATAACTTAATTTTTAAAATGTAGAACCAAGTGGAAATTTAAGATGCACAAATTTTGTTTTTTTGGCATGTACTTTCCAGTGAAGTCACTGAATAGCAATTGGAAGGGGGGACTATGAAATGATGTCAGGCCAATTATCGTGGCCAACTGCTGGTCAGGCTAGCTTATTTCTATCCCAGAGATGCTTTTACCAAAAACAAGAGGTCATATTTCTTTTGTAATTTTCCTGTTCTGATCACTTCTGACAATGGAATATACTGGTATTTGGACACCTAGTATTGACATCAAGCGGTTTGAGTTAATTACAGCAAAGCTGAATGCAAAGGATAGATTTCTGTCTGAAAAAAGCACTGTCTGCTGCAAGTGTGAATGGTTTTCATTTTTCATGCCAGCCACAGTTATAGTCTCTGAATAAGATTGGCAATTTATACCACGAGCCCCACAGGTTTTGAAATGTGTTATGTTATCACGTGTTGACTTTAGAAGTCATATGTGACGAGATGGAAATCATACACCCTATGTTTCACCTGGCCTGAATTCAAAACAAGGCCTGAAATGGGAAAGAACATGCATTCAGATTTCAGTTAGATATTATAATTTATAATGGATTATAATATTTATTATACTTCTGTATTATATTGAAAAACAAAGAGTAAAGTTTTAATTCACTTTTATATTTCTATCTGAAGATTATATATGTCTAAATAAAGAATAGCACCAGAGCAATTTCTATCTACTCTGAACTGTTATTTCTTACATTTTGTATCCTATTGTCCAGGCTGTGTTGAAACAAGACAAGAATAATTACAATGCCTGGGTTTTTATTGGAGTTGCTGCAGCAGAGTTGGAACAGCCTGATCAGGCAAAGACTGCATATAAAAAGGCTGCAGAACTTGATCCAGACCAGTTACTGGCATGGCAGGTATATCAGTGATCAAATTGAGTTCTCATAAACAATCCTTTAATGTAAAATTTTATCATAAAATATTTGCGTTTTAGTATTTCCTGCTGCATAAATTTGCTGCAGCTGCATTACATCTACAAATAAAACACAGGTTTTCAAATAGTATGTTTACAAAAAAATAAATGTGCTTTATTATGTCTCTTTATGTTAGCAGAAAGTTAAGCATTAGTCAAGATATTCAAAGGCTTATGTGTGATAGGTTCAGATATTAAGCAAATTTTCATTTAATGCACATGGGGAAACTTATGAGTTTATTGTATTAATAAGATATTGTGAAGACTACATACATCAGACCAGATCCCCTGTGGTATTGCCTTGCAATCTCGGTTATGTACGACTGTCGTCTTATTGTGTATATGCCTGCATCTCCTTTTTGTGTTTTTCTGCTCCTCATGTCTTCTGCTTTTCTTTCCTTTTTCCCTTTGTCAATGTTTCTGACCATGATTGGGGCCATGGTTGAAAACGGGAAGCAGGAGAAAGAATGGTACAGATTAGGGCTGGACTTCAGCAGTTGGGAGAAGGCAGACTGACAGAGGGAATGTGTGGGGAGGGGGCTATGGGTAAGGAGGAGGATTGGATACTAGATAGTTAGAGATAAGGTAGGTGAGGTTGAATGAGGGCACAAGACCTCTCTAATCGCTGTCCGTTACCCCGCATATCTTTTGAAGTTCACCCTGGATGGCACCCATCCTAACCACAGATTTTCAGTAAGTAAAGCTAGTTTTTGGCATCAGCTTGGGAATTGCCAAGTTGTCCTCGTGTGACTATAAATAGACAATAGCAGTGATTTAAAATCAAATTGCTGGTTCTTAGATTAGTACAAGGAATTGGTGAAGAGAAAATCTGGGCCCAGGTTACTCTCACGCTGCTGTGCAGCAATATAGTTTAAAATTTTTTGCCTGACAGAAAACATGGGCCTGGATTTTCTGCTTTGGGTGCAGTAGGTGATCCAGACTCAAGTTGTGCCAGTTTTGAAAAGTTTTTCTTTCCAAGTTTCCACTTGTACTCATTTTCTATATTGCCGTATTGAAAAATTGACCATGAACTAGCACAGTTGGGCAGTGTTTCAAAACATAATTTGAACATTTAACCTGTGTCAAATCCAGTGATTCTTGAACTTTTTTTGGTTGAAGGACCCTTTTTCAAATGGATTTAATCAATGACCACCTAAATTATAATAGTTTATAATATGAAAGTGTTGCACGTGAAGAGTAATAAGAGCTTTTAACAAACAGTATTTACTTTCATGCCACACTCTACGCTTCTCCACGTGTGCTCCCCTCCACTGTGCACCCTGTGTGTGGTAGCTGCACTCCACTCCCACCTTCTTGCTCACACTTTCACGTTACTTCGTTAACCCTCTGGAATGTTTGCATACTCCAATTTGAGAACCACTAGTCTAGTCCACCACCTGTGAGTAGTCCAATTTTTAAAAACCTATACAGAACAATTTATTAGTTACATTCGTGTACAATAATCAGTTTCTTAATTTTTTTAATTAAAAGCTTTTAAACCATACTACTTAGTGTTCTTGTGCCTAAAGTAAAGCAGCTCAATTTTAAGGCTCGCACTTAGCAGAAACTCACAATGATGATTCTGGGCAGGTTGAGTCTCTAGTTCAATGTTTTTTAAACTCATGTAAAAGATTGTGGAAACTCGATTTGCACTGGACATAATTTGCATTCAATTCCTCAATCTTTTGCACTGTTTAGCCAATTTTGGGCCAGTTGTTCTGGAAGTTATTGCAGAGCCTAATGGAAACACCTGCTCATAATGATGCTCTTTGTATTTTGTTGGGAGACATGAACTCTGAAATGAAATTTGCATTAACCATATACAACTTTACATCAGGAAAGTGTGTGAAAGACCAAGAAGTCGTTTTGCTCATCAAGTTGTATTTTATCCATTTGATTCAGTTGTTATAGATGTTTCCTTCTGTATATTCTTCCTGTAAATAACGGATTTACTTTTGGCCTATATGCAATGGTCTGATGGTGGTATTTTCTGCCTTGCAAAGAGAATATGGTGGGCATTCCACAAGGTATCGAGGGACTGATATCACAAAAAGCTAATTGTTGATCCTGGGCGTGGACTTTAAATATGCTGTGAGTACAAGACAGAAGTATTGGGAGGAAGTCCAAATCACGTGGTCTTCATAATTTTTGACGAAATTTTCCATTTTGTCACTTTAGCACTTGTGTCTGTACATACAGTACGTTAATGAATTGTACAGAATTTAACCTAGCAAGCTGTATCATTTTCTATAGTCCAGATGTAAAACAGCATAACCTAAACATAGACTTCAATAGCAGTTAATTTACTTTATGTCTTCTCCAGATTATCTCCCTAGCTAGGTGAAATTGCTTGATAGCAAAATAACCTTAGTGTTCACAACTGCTAGCTACACTTAAGATTGAAAACTGACTTTTTCATTCATTCATGGGATTTGAGCACTGCTGGCAAGGACAGCAGTAATTGCCCTAGCTAAGGTAGTGGTGAGCTGCCTTCATAAACCACTGCAGTCCATGTGGTGTAAGTACACCCACAGTGCTGATGGGAAGAAGTTCCAGGATTTTGACCCAGTGACAATGAAGGAGCAGTGATGTAGCTCCAAGTCAGGCTAGTATGTTACTTGGAGAGAACTTAAAAGGTAGTGGTATTCCCATATGTCTGCTGCCCTTCTTATAGGTAGTGGAATTGACACTCTGACACTACTTTGAGTGACGTCCTGGGGCTGAGATGATTGGCCTGCAACAACCACAACCAACATGGTTTGTGTTAGCTATGACTCCAATCAGTGCTGGGTTTTCCCCCGATTAACATTGGCTTCAGTTTTGCTAGGGTTCCTTGATGCCATATTCTGTCAAATGCTGTCTGGCAGTCACTCCCTCATCTCTGGAATAAATCTTTTCTTATTTGGACCAAGGCTGTAATAAGGCCTGTAGCCAAGTGGCCCTGGCAGAACCCAAACTGAGCATCGGTGAGCAGCTTATTGATGAATAAGTGTCACTTGATAGCATCATCGATGACATTTTCCATCCCTTGGTTTATGGCTGAGAGTAGGCTGATGGAGCGGTAATTGGTCAGGATGGATTTATCCTGCTTTTTATGGATCGGCCATACCTCAAGAATTTTTCAGATTGTCTTCTAGATACCTATGTTGTAGCTATACTGGAATAGCTTGGCTCAGGGTGCAGCTGGTTCTGGAACATAAGTTTTCAATTCTGCAGCCAGGATGTTATCAGGGTCCATAGTCTTTGCTGTATCTAATTTCTTGATATCACGTGGAGTAAATTGAATTGGCTGAAGACCGGCATCTGTGATGCTGAAGACCTCAACAATAGGCTGAGATGGATCATCCACTTGGTACTTCTAGCTGAAGATGTTTTGCACTGATGTGCTGGACTCCACCATCATTGAAGATAGGGATAGAAGTGGAGCCTCATCTTCCCATTAGTTGTTTCTGTGATAGGAGGGCTCTGACCACTCAGTTGTCAATTAGCCCATCAAGGATCCTTCAGTTTACTCAAGATCTTTTTAACAGCTGTCGTTCAAAATCAATACGTAATTTCTCAGATTGTCGTGTGATCTGTGACCACAGGACTTAACAAGCTATTTGTTTAAGTTAAATGTTTCTATCAATATTTAACAAAGGCATTCACTCACAGTGGCCTAAGACAGCGGTTCTCAATCAGGGGTCATAATGCCCTACCGACCTGCACAAAGATTTCAAAGGGTCTGCCAGTGGCTCCCTGTCACCACCGTGGAAGCAACTTCATGTACCTTTCATGACGATACCCAAAGGTTAATAGTATCCACTGCATTGAGTATTACCTTCCTCCTCTAAGTCACTGATTGACACAATGTATAATATCACTTTAACCCCTGCTGCTGGCTCCACACAGGGCATGAGGAACTAGAATGTGACTGTGTCAAAGGTAACTTTCCTTTGTCCTTCTCAGCCTGTCTGCAGCCTTTGATGTGGTTGACCTCACCATTCTCCTCCAACACCTCTCCACAGTCATCCAGATAGGTGGGACTGCTCTCACCTAATTCCATCCTCCTCTGATGCCTCTCCATTGTCATCCAGCTGGGTGGATTGCTTTCACCTAGTTCCATATTAGATTACAATGGTATGCAAGCTTTGACATCTGGCCTATCATCTGAGTGCTGAGCTTTATCTTCTATATATCTACACAAATGACCTGCGCAGTGAATTTCATTTCTTGCATTGTGACATCATAAAGTTCAACTGAAATGATCTCGTGGAGTAATATATTTCATTTATATAGTACACAAGTCTGTGCTTAAAGGAAAATCAGGTCCCTGCTTACAGCTTTATGTTTCATATTAGCTTCAGTAGTTACAGCTTAGGATAATTGTTATTCTATATCCTTTTCCAGCTATCCATTTGTGGTCTTTAGTAAGAAATTATGTATAATCTTAAATTTTGTCCCCTTTTTTGCATATTTCCTCAATCAGAAACAGAGAATTTGACTGGGCCTGCAGCTATTGGTTGCTCCATACGTCATCCAGATAGTACCATCCAAACTTATACCTTCAATGCTTCATAAAGTATAATCTCTTAGCACTCTTTTTTTAATACCACAAAATATTTTTTGAAGATTTTAGTAGGCCAAGGAGGATTTAAGATGAGAGTTTTAAATTGAGGGATTAGGAGACTGGGAGCCACAATAAGATGCGGGTAAAGAGTGAGAGACTTGGTGCAGGATAGGATGTCAAGTCTCGAGATAAAAAAGGCATGGATGAAGGTTTTAGTGATGTAATAAGGGTGTTGACTGGTGATAATCAATGGAAGAAGGCATTTTTGTGATGGAGAGATTATAGGGTCAGATGTGCAGCCTAGGTTGAATCAGTTGAAAGTGGTGTATAGTCTGGTTCAAGCTGATGGTATCTGAGGCATACAACAGCACATGCCCACGCCTCCCCTATCCAAAAAAAGTTTAGTATTTGTTTTAAAGGAGTAAAAATGTCAATACATTTTTCTCTATAAATTCTAATCATTTTTGTTTGTGTATGTACTGAGGATGAATTAAAGATAATTATGTCTTTTCAGGGGCTACTAAATCTGTGTGAGAAGAATGATACATCTGACAACAAGCATGAGTTGTTGGGAATTTACGAAAAGCTAATGAAATTGTATGAAAGGTAACCTGTTTGAATTTATTGAACTTTTATTTGTAGTATTTTTTTGTTTCAATATCAAATTTCTTTTTTTTAAAAAAAAAGGTTTTCAGATACATTTGTCCAGCATATAAGTAAATGGAAGTGTGACTTCAAACAAATTACTGATTTTAAGCCTTGGTTTAAATAATGTATTTTAATTTCCAATTCTTGCCATTCCTCAATTCTCTTTTTGTTATGGAGTAAATAGCTGAATCTGATTACTGGCCTTTTGCTCCTGATTTATTAATGCAACCTGCCAATTTCCACAGAACTTTTTCCAAAGGAAGCAATATGATCCAATTTTTCAGATTCTCCTTTTAACATTGTGGAGTGAATTCACAGGCTGGGAGGAGCACTTGCCATATGGGTTTGCAGTTGTTCTAAAGTCAAATTTGCAACTACCATCCCAGATTATGGATATCACCCCCCCCCCAAAAAAAAAGGAAAGGTCTCTATTTGCCTGCAGTATGAAAATTACAGTGGGACCCTAATACAGGTAGCCTCACCACTTGGACTGTACAATCACATTTCAAGCATTGCTGGCTTACATAGACCTTCTATTAAAATTAAGAACAGTCTTGGCCAGGATGGGAAAGTCACAAACATGACTTTGTGAACTGCACCTGACTTTTTTGGAATAAAAATGGGATATAATATGACATGTTTGTTTTCACACCAGTGTTTTAATATATACGATGTTTACCTTGCAAAGTTGCCAACAAATGAACTTCCCTTGTTAGCTGGGAAGGTCTGCGGCCAGAATAATAAGTTGAAAAGATGAACTTGGAATAATTGTGCATATAAAGATCACACACATCTCTCAAATGCACCTTTCATTTTGTTAATGAGTCTATATCACAATGCTCACAAGTTAACTGGCTGATGTTATGGGCCAATTCAAAGTGTTACAGAAAATTGGAAAAAATATTGAGGGAGGCATACTTATTGTAGCTCAGGATGGCATGAAGATGAGGGATAGGGAAACATTCAAGCAGCTTCGTGTTTTCTTTGGCATGTAGATGAGAAAATGATTCTGCCCTGGGAGCATGGTATGAGGAGGGAAAAAAACAGCATGGAATTCCCTGGAAAATATTTCATTTGCAAGAGCTTAGTTAAATTTTACTGTTGGAGGAAGAGGATTTTTGTATTGTATTATGGACTGGATATTAGTTGGAAGCATCTTTGAAACATTACTTGGTTTTTTTTGCGTTGAGTGTTTTAGTCCATGTTATAATTACCTATAAATATTATTTATAATTACCCTATAAGCAGGGGACACAGTCTCAGAATAAGTGGCAGCCATTTAAGACTGTGAATGAGAGAGTTCTTCGCTCAAAGGATGGTGAATTTTTGGAATTCTCTACCCCAGAAGGCTGTGGAAGCTCAATCATTGAGCATGTTCAAGACAGAAATTGATACATTTCTGGATACTAAGGAAAAATGACATAGAAGTAGATGTTTAGCCAAGATCTATTTGAATGGTGGAGCAAGCTCATTGGGCTGAATGGCCTACTCCTCCTATTTCCTTTTTGTTCCTATGTACAGTTTCTTCTGCTTTTCCACTCTCCAAACAAATTCAAATGTTGATGTAATTTATTTTCAAGTGCCCTATACTTTGATAGCGTGACCATAACATTTCAAATATCATTTTCCTGTTTTATAGTTCAGATAAACAGAAATGGCATGAAGTCTGCCTGAAGCTAGTTACTCTCTATCATCAAGAAAATAAATATCTAGAGGTGAGTACATTTAGATATCTGTGGATTAGAATAACTTTCAAGTGCATTTTCTACTTTGCTATGGAGTATCAGTGCATTTTAGCAATTGGAAAGATCAGCATAAAATGATTGCAGATAATAATGTTTCTCTCCTGCCCTTGCTCACTCACAGTTGCTATTGTTATTGTTTATTTGTGTTCAGGATGTTTGTGATGCTGACATTTATTGCTTATTTCTGGTTGCCTTCAGAAGTTGTTATTAGGCCTTCTCCTTGAACTTTGTGGCGATGGTTCTTACCTGATGGTGCTAGGAAATTCCAGAATTTTGACCCAATGATCATGAGGGATCTGTTATACATGATACAGTGAAGATCATGTGCAATTTGGAGGGGGAGATAGAGGTGATGGAATTCCCATACCCATGCTGTTCTTGTTGTTTCTGGTAGTAGAGATCACACAGGAGGAAGGAACTGTTGTAGGAAGTTTAATGAATTGCCACTGTGGTGGAAGGATTGGGGCTTAATCCAATGGTACAGAGGTCAATCAAGTGAACTGTTCCTATCCTGTGTTAACCAAGACACAGAGCTTGTCTTTACTGAGGGAGTTTATTGACTTTGTTTAGTCTCAACACTCCTGACACAGATCCAGTGTCCCAGCTGTCCCTATATATACTCTTTTGAGCAAATCAAATGAAGGCAATGGCCCCTAAGGGGCACCATAACAAAACTAAAACTCCAAAGGAAACTTAGCTAACTAAATTTAAAATGTGGTCTTGGGGGCCGATGATGCACTTCAGCCGCTGCGGTGCCGATAGTCGTGGAAGGCCTTGTGCACGCCAATGGACACTGCATGCTCCCTCTCCAAGGACACCCGGTTGTGAACATAGCCATGGAAGAGGGGCAGGTAGTCAGGCCAGACAACCCCCTCGACCGCCTGCTGCCTGGACCTGTTAATGGTTCCCCCTATTTATTCCACGAGTACCAATAACATACATTTAACAAATTAACCAAATGGGGAAAAAAAAACACTTAAACCAATTGATAGTCTGTAAGGGGCACTGAAACTAAAAATTTTTAAAGGAACCACATGTTTCCTCTTCAAGGACACCCAGCCGCGAACATAGCCACAGAAGAGGGACAGACGTTTGGTTGGACGACCGCCAATGCTTTGACCTGTTAATGGCGTCCCCTATTTATACTCTTTTTTGATTAAACAAATACCAATAAAATGATAAATATCAATAAATCAGAGGGATAAACAACCCCTGATTGGGGCACTGTAACTAAAACAAAACATCAAGGGAAACTTACAAAATCAATTCAAACTGTTGTTTCTGGGGATTAGTCCCCTATTTATACGTGCTCAAGGTACTTAATTAAACAATGCCCTTCACCTGTGTAGCTTAACAATATAACTAACATACTGGATGGTATCAAGCTTTTTGAAAGTAGTTAGAGCTGTAAACGTTTAGGTGAATGATGAGTAATCCATCACAACCCTAAATTACACCTTGTAGTTGATCCAGAGACTTTGAGGCATCAGGAGAAGCGCAGAGTACCCAGCCTCTGCTCTGATATTATATCTATGATGTTAGTGTGGCTTTTCCAATTAGGCACCTGGTCAGGAACAACAGCACCCCTCGCCCACCACCCTTCTCCAGCTGTTGCTGAAGAATAGGAATATTAAGTGCTATTTATCAACCCAAACCTGGATCTTATCCAGGTTGTATTGGAATTGGCTTCTTTGATATCAGTGGGGCTGTGAATGAAGATGGACTCTGGAACTGCCAACCAATAGCCCACTTTTGATGTTATGATGGAGGGAAGACCATTCAGGCAGCAGCTGAAGATAGTTGGGCTAAAGTCACTTGCCTGAAGATGTACTGCAGCAATATCTTGTGGATGTAATCACTGAACTCCAACAAGTACAGCCATTTTCCTTTGGATCAGGTTTGAATCCAGCCACTGGAGATTTCCCTTTGAGCCCAATTACTTTATTTTTTCTGAGGCTCCTTGATGCCATTCTTATATTAATGTTGTCTTAATATTAGGAGCAGTTGCTCTCGCATCTGGTTTTGTCTCCATCTAAGGCATGTGAAGATAATTCAACTCCAGCTACCAGCTTCCAGTTGGGAATTAATTGATAAAATGCTGTTATCACTGTCATTAATTGCAAAGTAATGATTTGCCACTGTCATTAATTGCAAAGTAACAACTCAGTTATACTATTTTGTTTCCTGAAGGTAGGACTTCTAGAGAATGCAGAAATGAATAGGCAATGGTCCAAGTTTATTTTAAGAATCTGAATCTTTTCCATGCTAGTTGTAGTTTTCTCTTCTATTCATAGGGCATTACTGCGCACAGACACACCATTTGCACTATTACATTTTTTTCTTGAGCCATCTAGTCTAATCCCATTCTTCTGCTCACTCCCCATATGCTTTAATATTTCTGTTTTTCAACAGCATAATTCCCTTTGAAAATAAATTTTGGATGCTGTGCCAACAGTACTTTGAGGAAGAGAATTCCACATTCTAAGCTCTAAATTTTCCTAAGCTCTAAATTTTTCTAGTCTCCTGTTAATTCTTCTATGATTGTGATTTGGTAACAGCATTAGTCAGAAGGATGGTAACAAGACTGTACAAAATTTAAGATAAACATTCACAATCTTGTATATTTATCATCACTTCTTAAAATTAGTAAAGTAGCCCTAATTCCTCAAATTCTCTTCTGAACTGTAATTCTCCCATTCCTGATGACACCCCTGTTGCAGGTTGCCAAAACATGGAGTCGATTAATACAGCTAAAACAACACGAGGGAGCTGGGAAACAAGAGCTCCATCAATTGTGGAAGAAGATGATCCAATTGCTTGCAGACAAAGTAGAGAGTCAGGATAATGAGACCCAACAACTGGTAAAGACCCTTCATAATCTTAATAAAATGCCTGTTATCAGTAATTATCTTTCATAAGTTTTCAAATGAATAATATACTACAGGAAACTTGTATTAATTTTCCTACAGAGGTAAAATATGGAAGTTTATCTTTGGGGGAAAAAAGCTTAACTCAGTTGTCTTCCTGAATAGAATTGAAATATATGGTTTCTGTTTTTAGAAACCACCAAACATTACATACAGTAACTAAAATTAGGGAAAGATACCCTTCTGGAATGGAGAATTGGTCTCCTGGTCTGGAAAACCAGGAGAAAAGTACTTTGCTTTCCTTGGGTACTTTCACTTCTTGTGGGCCAGAGATGGGCTTGAAAGATGAACTCTCAGGGAACTCACAGTAATGATTAATTTTGTTTATTGTTCCGTCCTCCAATGCAATATCCCCAGCCCCAATCTTAATATGATCTGTTCTGCAGTTCTGGAATGTAATGCTGGCTGTACCTGCCCTATTGTTTTAGAAGAAACTGGCATGCAGCTGCAGAACAGATTGTTGAATTTAATAAGTTCTTCATTCGACAGCCATCTTTTGACAGAAATAAGTGGTCAGTTGGGACTGTGCCTATTCAGAATAGGCTGGTCAATATGATTTCTATATATTATAGAAAAATGTTACATTTCAAAGAAGAATTTCAGAAGTGTAGAGAAGCATTTAAGTTTTTTCTTGGGAAAAGGAAGTAAAGATACTGCTAATGGATTAAATGGGCAAATGAGCCTTATTGAGTGAAATCTAGCCAATCAAAACTCAACTTCAGTAATATTCAGTTGAATCTTTTCATGTACTTTGGCCACTTACCTATAGCACAGTCTGATTAACTGACAGTGATGGTTCTCTAACTTTGATAGAGTTTTATTACCTTGAGTGCTATATCCCACGTACTTGCTTTCATATAGAATCAATTTGAAATTGCAAACAAAAATTAAACTACAATCCTAGATTTACAAATTGTATGTGTGATGTGCTTATATAGGTGGCATGAAACAGTGAGCAGTAAAGCATTAACGTTTGCAAACTGTCTGCCAATGTCCTGTGATCAACCCTCCAGGATTATGTCGGTACAGTTCACACCCTTAGCTGAAACTTGAGTTTTTTTTGCCATTGTACTGAGTCAGAGGTAAAACCTCTATGACTTATTACAATGACAACAAAAATCCATTATAGCTGTTGAGACAGGTTTTTACTTTAAACCAATAAACACCGTAAGTTGTGCTATTTAGAAAGGAGATTATCAGATGAGGTCAAAACACCTGCTTTAAGATGGTGGAAGTAAATCTGATTCTGATTTTACAACATAGAGATCGAAAGTGTAATTTATAGATTTGAAGGCCCTAAATAGGAACTACAGATTAAGGGTAATTCATTATTGTTGAATAATTTTTTTCAGTTGTAAGTGCCCTTTCAGCCTCGGCTCATTGGTGGTAATTCTGCTTCTGAGTCAGAAGGCTGTTCTTGGATTCAAGCTCCATTCTAGAATTTGAGCATCATTGTTGGAGCATCTTTAGGATGAAACATTAAACTGAAGCCCTATATGCCATTCCATTTGCATGTGAAAGATCTCAGGGCACATTTTGAAGGAGTTGTCCCAATGCCCAGGTCAACATTTAACCTTAAATAAATATCTCTAAAACAGATTATTAGGTCATTTATATTTTTGTGAAACTTTGCCAAGTGAAATATGGCTACTGATTTTTACTACATTATATGAGTGATTATACTGCATAAGTACTATATTAGCTGTGTCGTGCTTTGGAACATCCTGAGGTTGTGAAATATGTTATATAAATATAATGGTTTTCTTAATTTTGCTCATAATGTGTTGCTAATTTTCCCTCTTTTTGTGTAGTTGATAACTGCTTTTGAAAATGTCCTTTCATCTATGGACAAGATTCCAAGTGATAGCCATCAGAAACTTTCCACTGACTACATTAAAGTTCTATCAAAAGTAAGCTTTTTTTTAACTCATTCATGGGATATAGTCATCACTGACAAGAGCAGCATTTATTGCCCATCCCTAATTGTTCCTTGAAAAGGTGATGAGCTGCCTTCTTGAACCATTGCAATCTTTGTGGTGAAGGTAGTCCCACAGTGCTGTTAGTGTTCCAAGATTTTGACTCAGTGACAACGAAATAAAACACTATTTCCAAGTCAGGATACTGTGGGGAGCTTAAGAGATGATAGTGTTCCCATGCATTTGCTATCCTTGTCCTTCTGGGTATTAGAGATTGTGGCTTGGAAGGTGCTGTCAAAAGCCTTGGCAAATTGCTGCAGTACATCTTGTAGATGGTACACATGACTGCCATTTTACATTGGTGGTGGATGTGATGCTGCTCAAGTGGGCTGCTTTGTTCTGGATGGTGTTGAGCTTCTTAAATATTATTGAGTATCCAGCCTCTGACCAGCTGTTGTAGCCAAAGTAGTCATCTGACTTGCCTGGTTAAGTTTCTGGTCATTGGTGACTCCAGGATGTTGTTGATAGGGAATTAGACAATAGTAATTTCATTTGAATATCATGAGGAGGTGGTTAGATTATCTCATTGGCTATTACCTGATACTTGTGTGGTGCAAATGTCACTTCCCACTTAACAATCCAAGGTTGAATGTGATTCAGGACTTGCTGATTGTGGGCATGGACTGTTTGAGTATTTAAGGAGCTGTGAGTGGCACTGAATACAGAGTAAACATTGGTGAAAATCCCCACTTGGGAAGTTATGTTGGATGGAAGATCATTGATGAACGAGCTGAAAGTTTGAGCCTATAAGTTCTTGCATTGATGTCCTGGGGTTAAGGTGAATGGCCTTCAGCAACCACGTCGTCTTTCTTTGTTACTACTTGAGTCAGTGGAGAGTTCCCCCCCATTCCCATTGACTCAATTTTATTAGGGTTCCTTGGTGCTACACCCAGGCAAATGCTACCTTGATGTCAGGGGCAGTCACACTTACCTCAACTCTTGAGTTCAGCTCTTTTGTCCATATTTGGACTAAAGCTGTAACGAGGTCAGGAGTAGAGTGGCCTTGGCAGGACCCAAACTGAGTGTCAGGTTTTTGTTGAGTAAATGCAGCTTGATAGCACAGTTGTTGACCCCTTTGTTTGCTGATAATTGAGAAAAGACCAAATAGACAGTAATTGTGAATAGGGCATATCTGACCAGTTTTCCTCGTTGGGTAGATGTCAGTATTATGGCTGTGCTGCAATAGTTTAGCACTGAAAAAGCAAGTAGCAATCATAATTATGGTTTGTTTTGCACAAATTTAATACTCATGGATATTCAAGTTAATGTGTGGAAACCTCAAAAGGGTCAAATTGAGAGCAGTGTTTTAAGAATTCTGTATTAACATGTTTGCATGTCGTCTGTTTTTGCTATGTATTTGTGTATGATTTTGGAAATATCTAAAGGTTTTCAGTGATCACTTACACAAAGGTTGAAAACTACTGCATTTGCATATAGGAATTCAATGGAATATAAATAGTATTTTATTTGTAACATGTCTTTGCTATTTGATTTGTTATTCAAACAAATAATTTAGTCATTTGGTAGTACAGAACTTGAGTATTGCTGAAAAAAGAGACATGCTATTGAAGCTTTTCATCTTGCACTCGTCAGGACAGATGCAAGAATGCCAAATTTCAAAGGAACAACAACTTATACTGCAAGAGAAAAGGATGCTGATTGGTTGGCAAATCAGTTCTGATCGGCTGACACATTGCCATGGTGAATGCACCAGGGAGCTATAGTCCCCCATGCTTTTGTTTATTCAAAAACAGTGCAATGTTTGGACTTATTTCTTTTGTCTGCAGAGGACAAGTTCTTCCAATGAATATATGTAGCTTCTAGCAAGCGCAAGTGAATTACTTTGCGAGCCAGATTGACAATCCTCAATTGGTGGTTAGTATAATTCTTAGCACACTTGGGATTGTTGAGCTTATGCTTCCCAATCACAGAATCACATCTAACATTAGAAATTAGTTCTGAGTTTTGCAAGCATGAGTTGTATGAGTACGGTCAGTACTCTGCTTATTGCGAACAGCTCAAAGGAGGTGCTGTTTGATACAATCTGCCAGTTGTTGAGATGTATGGCTGATGTACTTGACTGCACTGGCAATGAAATTCATTTACCACATTACTCATTTGTGTGACAAGCAGAATGTCTTTTTGGCTTGATGGCAACACCCTATTAGTGGAAAACATTACTTATGTTGCCACTGTATTGTAGCAGCATGAAACGACTAGCTTTACCTGTTGCTCAAATTTTTGAGATACTTTACCCTCCCAACACCCCATGTCTCTTTTCTTCAGCAATAATAATTAATTTCCAAATTTTTAAGATGCCAATGCCATCAACTTCACCAACAACATTATTTAGGAAATGCTTTATTTTACTTTTGTTGAGGTTGTATAAAATCAGAGCTTTTTTTTAAAATAGAATTATATAACTTTTTAAAAACTTCTTTGTTTCAGCTGCCACATGAAGAAGACAAACTAAAACTAGCTTGTGAGGCTTTGCTAGCCCAGTATCCTAATTCATCATCTTCACTAGAAGTACTCGGCATGCATTTTATCCAGACAGGTAGTTATTTTCTGATTTCAAGATAATAAAATTTTCTTATAGTTGACACCTGGTGGTTGAGGTCTTATCACAGCATAACATAGCCCATTGTTTGACACAAATTTTCAGTCTTGCATAGAGAAACCATAAAGATCAATAGTGTAAGAAGTGAAGGAATTCATACTGATGCTATAAGGGATGCTGTCTGGAGGCTGCTGTAAAGGAGCATTATTGAGACAGGGCAGAGAGAGTGCATTCCTTCAGGCAGGCCAGATTAACATGTGTGTAATGTTGACACGTGCAAAATGTGGGAAGGAGCACAATTTCCCAAGACTGGCATTTTTCACCTTGAGGATAAAAATAACATGTTCAATTTTCATAAGGTAAAATATTTTGGAAAGAATTAGAATGCAATTATTGAACCAGCTCTGTTTTACAGTATTTACCATAAATGTAGGGTACATGGTGCAGGTTACAGGGAAGTATTCTAGTTTAGGCTGTCCTTTAAAACTCCTAGATCAGCAAGTTTTAATTGAATGGCATTGAACATTTCCAGTGTGTTCATTGATGTATTGGATTGATCTATTAGCACTCTCGCAAGGGTGATTTTACAATTTGGTATTTTTTCTAAACATGTTACTGTGCAAAAATATTTGTTCAGTCCTAATATCCTTCACATGCTTTAGGAGTTTGCCATCAACAGTATTGGTGGCAAATTTCTACAGCATGCTGAGGATACCTTTGTTTGAAGATTGATTGTGATACTACCAGGTAGCTAATCCTTTTATCCAGTTTGCAATGGTGTATAATCTGCATTACTGAAGGATTCTGTTACTACACCATTCTCTCATTTTAAACAGAGTGCTTTAGTGAAGAAGCTTTGCAGTGTTATTCAAGACTTAATAAAATGGAACCAACAAATGGGCCCGGCCTTATTGGAGTTGGGATCAAAGCTATGCAAGAAAAGAAATATGACGAAGCAGCCAAGAACCTAACTGAAGGTAGTTTTTTTTTGAGGGTGAATTTTTTAGGGGGAATTGAGCTTGTGTGATCAGAAATCTATCAGACAAATGTAATATACTATATATAATGCCTCCGGTTCAGCGACACTGAAATTGTACCTGATTGTGCTCTTTCTTGCTTGTTTTTTAAAATAAATGCATAATCAAGCAAAAGTTAATGTTTTGGTGTTGATTTTTCTGTTTACAGTGGACCTGTTGATTATGGTGACTTTTAGGCTACTGCATTTTGTATTTTTTGATCTGGGTCCTGGGTTGACATCAGTCCAGATTCAGAAATGATGTGATCTACCAGCTGATGAAAGCATCTTCTCTGAAACATTTCTAATGTTTATTGGCTCCAAGCACAAAACTGTCCTAACTCGACACATGTGCAAACACATAAGCATGTACGCGTGCGCACTCCAAATTGGCAGGTTCATTTAGAAAGGGTGAAGTGAAAAATAAAAATAGTTGGAATTAAAACAAGCTGTTTAGGCAGAGTATGAGTAACTTCATGCTATTTGGCTATGGCGTATATAACCTGAAGAGCTCCTGATTTGGGTATCTGAGACTGGGTGGCCCAAATATACTGTGTTCAAGTTTCTTGATTTACCTGGGGTGTTTCTGAATTACCTGCAGCAACAACCAATGTTACAAACCTCCTTCTCACAGTATGCTTCAGTTGCCGTGTCTATAGTAGTGCAGTCGGAAGGTTTAGTTTGCAGCATCAATATTTGGGAACTGATACTAGCGATTTGAGTTCCTCCTGGATGACATGTAAGGTATATAACTGGAAACATATTTCATTATCTAGCATTGAGTTAGTTCACTTTTAGTGAACCCACAAGCTTACTCCAAATAAAATAGAAAATCATTAGATTTATTTATAACAAATTGAAATGAATTTCAATTGCAGATGTGCAGTTTGAGGTGTGTGTGATCGATATTCTAATGATCATTGATACAAATGTCAATTTTGAAACACCTTGCAATTTTGATTCTCAGTAACAATATTTTACAAATTAGAACAGAATAGAATTGAATGACGATCAAAATTATCTTTCCTTGTGAAGTATTCAGAATCCTATAACCTTAGGAGATGTGTCCTCCATTAGGCAGACAGCTGCAAAACTTGCATAGACCATTCCTTCACCCCCACTCCAGAGTCTAGTTCAAGTCTGTTTCTGTACTCGCTGATATCAGATTTATTTTCTCTTTGCATACATAGCTGAGTTATTAATGATTGTGTTGGTTGGCAGTTTATAGTAGTAGCTCAGCAATTTGATTTTAAAAAAAAAAAAAGGTTATATAACTCAACTTTCAGTATTTTGCTACTCATGTCTTCATTACCTCCAGACTTTTATTATTCCAATGCACTCCTAGATGGTCCCTCTCATTCTACCTCCATAAACTTTAGGTCATCCAAAGCTCTGCTGCCCATGTCTTAACTTGCACCAGGTCCTGTTCACCTAACATTCCTGTGCTTGCTGACCTACATTGACTCCCAGTCAAGCAATGTCTTAATTTTAAAATCCTTATCCTTGTTTTCAAATCCTTCCATGGCCTCATCCCTTCTGCAATTTGTAATCTATAATTTCCTCCAGCCCCACAGCCCCTCAGAGATATATGTGCTCCTCTAATTCTGCCTTCTCAAGCATCCCTAATTTTAATCGCCCCACCTTTTGTGGCTGCACCTTCTGTTGCCTAGATACTAAGCTCAGGAATGCCCTCTTCACGCCTCTACCTTGCTTTCTTACTTCACGACACTCCTTAGAGCTTACCTCTTTGGCCAAGCTTTTGGTCATTTGACCTAACATCTCCTTATGTATCCTGTGTCATATTGGCATCTTGGGACATTCCATTTCTTTTAGAAGTGTTATATAAATATAAGTTGTTTTGCCTGCTTGTTCTTTGTTTTAAGAGATCTAGAGTAATGTTACTTGCATTACAGGATTAAAGCAGGCACAGTCAGCAATTATAGCATGGTTTTATCTGGCAAAGATCCAGCTCCGGATGCACAAGTACGAAGAAGCAATTAGCTCCTGCAGGCAGGGTAGGAAATTTTCTTTTGTTTACATAAAAATCATGTACACTAACTGATCTCCCATAGCAATGTTCCTGGATAAAAATGAATATTTTTCAATTCCTGTAATTTTCCTTTTCAGATGGTGTTTCATTGTCTGTACCTCTGTCTCATTTTTATCTCTCACTTTGAGGCATTTGTACCTTTTTCAAGCACTGTAGATCAGGGTATGTAAGTTGATCAGGTGTAGAAGACTGCTCCATCTATCTGGCCCCAAAAATCATGTTTTGCATATACTTGGCATATAAGTCGGCCCCCGCTCCCCTCACTCCCACCACTTTTCAGCCATGACATTCCATACTTGTATTAGTAGGTAGCCTCAATTTTCCACCCCACAAATGCATGTTTTACTTACTGGCACCTTATAACTGGACACAAGGGATCAAGCAGGTGATATGAGCTGTGTTGCAAAGATGTGCAGGAGTTTAAGACATGCCCACACAGAGCAGACCGTGCATGGTGAACGACAAAGAGAAATGAGTCTTCCAGCAAAATAAGTGAAATATGAAGTTAGTTTCAAGCTAAAAGCCGTAACATTTGCTAACTCGTCACATAACTGCTGCAGTGAAGGAATTTGGTGTTAGTGAAAAACTGCTGGAGAACGGAAGAAGAAGGAATCCAACCTGAAGATGATGCCCAAGACCAAATGCACCATGAGAACAGGGACCCGACACTGATCTGATCTTGAGAAGCATGTCTCAGAATGAGTCCTCAAATCATCAGAATGGTTACATCACCAGAAATGTAATGTGTGTGTATATATACACTTAAGTGGGCCAAGTCAAACCATGAGTACAGCAAAAATTTCAGAGCAACAGCCAGTTGGCCTAGTCTCTTATGGAATGAAAATGTCTAGTGTTGCCTGTAGAAGACTAAGATCACTTGGAAGCTACCAAAAGACCTCGATGCTAAAATTGCCAGTTCCAGTGATTCATCAGATAGCAACAAAGACATGAGGGAGTATCCATTATGCCACATCGATAACATGGACGAAATGCCCATGGATTTCAGTATGCCAGCAACAGCAACCGAACTGTGAAGTGGAAAAGTTCAAAAAACAGTTCTAGTGAAAACCACAGGACAGAGAAGACACCATTAACAGTGGTATTAACCCACGTGGCCGAAGGAAAGAAGTTAAAATCTATGGTAATTTTCAAATATTAAACAATGCTGGAACTCAACCCATGAAGACAGTTGGATAGAGGAGGATGGAGTGGTGGATGGATGATGTGTGGAATTGGCATCCAGGTGGCCTAAGTAAAGAATGCAGCTTACAAGTGTGGGACATGTTCA
Source organism: Carcharodon carcharias (assembly GCF_017639515.1). Lineage (NCBI taxonomy): Eukaryota > Metazoa > Chordata > Chondrichthyes > Lamniformes > Lamnidae > Carcharodon > Carcharodon carcharias. The sequence goes on from NC_054470.1 coordinate 135,511,322, forward strand.
GATTGCATATAACCAGAGATCAAGAGGCACCTGCGAAGAAATAACACTCAAATTTCAGGTATACTGGGGTGTATACTGTTCGTAGTTCAACCTTTTTAGATGTGTGCCTCAACAAGCCATTCAAGGATCATATTGCATTGAATGAAATAGGTGGATGGTTGATGGTGAAAAAATCCTCCACAAAATGGAAATATCCATGGTGCCCCAATTGTTTCTTTGTCATCAAATTGTGGGATGCTATCAGTGCACTAAGTGTCATTAGATCGTTTAAAAATGTGGAATATCCAATTCAGTAGATGGAGAGAAAGATGATTTATTGACAGAAGTTCTGTCGAAGGGTCATGAGGACTCGAAACGTCAACTCTTTTCTTCTCCACCGATGCTGCCAGACCTGCTGAGTTTTTCCAGGTAATTCTGTTTTTGTTTTGGATTTCCAGCATCCGCAGTTTTTTTGTTTTTATTAAGATGATTTATTGTAGAGGGATAATTCTGAAATCAAAAGTGCTGCATCTGAATGAGTAGGGTCCTTACGATGTTATCATAGCCGAAGTGACTCAGAATGAATTCAGTGAACTCTTTGCATCGGATGCCAGACAATTAATTTGACGAGTTTTAGAATGCTTTGATTGTTAAAGGTACCTTTGCGTCTTAATTCATTCAGTAATTAGTGCCACTAATTTTATATGAATTACTAGAATTATGTTTGTTTCTGCATTTCAAAATGGCAACCACCCATACGCACACTGGTGGTTCACGTTTTGTACTTAACACATAAGGCTACTCTTGGAAGGATTTTTTGGAGGCTTCAAAGGTCGACACATATGTTCCAATCTATAGTATGCCTATTGTTATGATCCTTGATATTTACCACCAGCTATGCTGGGAAAGATGCTACCAACTGAACTGTCAAGAGAATTGGGTTTTTACCCACGTGAGAAAGACAAGTTCTGAGGTATGGGGTGAAAGGCCTGGTCTTCAACGTTATTGTTGCCAGAGGTAGATTTCTGAATTGCCATTTCCCATCCCATCACTTGTCAGGTTCTGTCTATTCTCAAGAGGCAAACAACAATTTTTCCTCATTTCAAATGATCATAGCAACAACATCTTCTTTTCCTTTTCCCAAACTAGCGCTCAACTTGCTCTTTTACCCACATTCCCTGTGTATTAAGGGGCTTTTATTTTATACTGGAAGGGGGATTTCAGATACTGAGAAGGATAATTCATAGCAAATTTTGTCCAGTAATACAGCTTTTGAAAATCGTAAAAAGAAATTAATTAGGTATAGAAATCATTTGCAGTCTGAGAAACACTTAACCATCTTTATTCTGGTGGTTTATGCCATTTTATACCATAAGACACAGGAGCAGAAGTAGGCCATTCAGCCCTTCGAGTCTGCTCCGCCATTCAATGAGATCATGGCTAAATTGATAAGCCTCAACTCCACTTTTCTGCCTTTTTCCCCAAAACCCTAGATTCCCTTGCTGATTAAAAATCATTCTCAGCCTTTAACATACTTAATGACCCAGCATCTACCGCCCTCTGCGGTGAAGACTTCCACAGATTTACTACCCTCAGAGAAGAACTACCTCCTCATCTGTCTTAAAGGGGCGACCCCTTAGTCTGAGGTTATGCCCTCTGGCCCTAGACTCTCCCACAAGGGGAAACAATCTCTCAGCACCAACCTTATCAAGGCCCCTAAGAATCTCATGTTTCAGTAAAGCCGCCTCTCATTTTTCTAAACTCCAATGAATACAAGCCAAACCTACTCAACCTCTCCTCAGAAGAAAATCCCTCCATAACCAGGATCAACCTAGTGAACCTTCACTGGACTGCCTCCAATGCCAATATATCTTTCCTTAGATAAGGGAACCAAAACTGTTCACAGTATTCTAGGTGTGGCCTGACTAGTGCCTTGTATAATTTTAGCAAGACTTCCCTATTTGTATACTCCATTCCCTTTGAATTAAAGGCCAACATTCCATTTGCCTTCCCTATTACCTGCTGAACTTGTATTCTAGCTTTTTGAGTTTCATGCATGTGGACCCCTATATCTCTCTGTGCTGCAGCTTTCTGCAGTCTTTCTCCATTTGAATAATATTCAGCTCCTCTCTTCTTCCTACCAAAGTGCATAAACTCAAATTTTCCTACATTATATTCTCACATTATATTCTATCTGCCAATTTTTTGCCCACTCACTTAACCTGACTATATCTCTCTGTTTGTGTCATCCTCGCCACTTACCTTCCCACCTATTTTTGTGTCATCTGCAAACTTGGTGATAGCACATTCACTTCCCTCATCCAAGTCATTAATATATATTGTAAATAATTGTGGCCCCAGCACTGATTCCTGTGGCACTCCATTAGTTACAGGTTGCCATCCTGAAAATGCCCCCCCCCCCCCCCCCCCCCCCCCCTTATCCCAACTCTGTCTTCTATTAGTTATCCAATCCTCAATCCGTGCTAATACGCCATCCCCAACACTTTGGGCTCTTATCTTATTAAGCAGCCTTTTGTGCAGTACCTTATTGAATGCCTTTTGGAAATCCAAATATATTGCATCTACTGGTTCCCCTTTACCCTGCTTGTTACTCCTCAAAGAATTCTAATAAATTTGTCAGCATGATTTACCCTCCCCTCATGAAGCCACGTTGACTCTGCTTGATAATATTGTGAATTTCTAAATGCTCTCCTATAATAGACTCTAACATTTTCCCAATGACAGATGTTAAGCTAACTGGCCTATAGTTACCTGTTTTTTGTCCCCCTCCCTTTTTGAGTAAGTTGAAAAAGGGTGTTACATTGGCAGCTTTCCAGTCTTCTGGGATTTTTACAGAATCTAAGGATTCTTGGAAGATTACCAGTGCATCCACCATCTCTGTAGCTACTCCCTTTAATATCCTAGGATGCAACCCATCAGGTCCAAGGGATTTCTCAGCCTTTAGCCCCATTAGTTTCCCTAGTACTTTTTCTCTAGTGATAGTTATTTTATTTATTCAACCCACCCCCGTTTTGCCCCTTGGTTATTTAGTATCTTTGAAATGCTATTAGTGTCTTCTACCGTGAAGACTGATGCAAAGCATTTATTCACCTCTTCTGCCATTTCCTGGTTCCCCATTATTATTTCCCTAGCCTCCTTCTCTAAGGGGCCTATATTCACTTCGGCCTCTCTCTCTTCCCTTTTATATATTTAAAGAAGCTCTTATTGTCCGTTTTTATTTATTTACCCTCAAAAAGTTTATTTTCTCACTCTTTATTATTTTTTGGTCATCTTTTGTTGGCTTTTAAAACTTTCCAAATCCTCTGGCTTACCATTAATCTTTGCCGCATGTATGTTTTTTCTTTCAATTTGATTCTATCCTTAACTTGCTCGGTTAACCATTGTTGGCTTATCCCCTTCCTAGAATCCTTCTTTCTCACTGGGATATATCTTTGTTGTGAGTCATGAACAATTTTCTTAAACATCCGCCATTGTTCATCAGCCGTCTTTTCTGCTAAACTCCATTTCCTGTCCACTCCAGCCAACTCAGCCCTGATTCCTTTGTAATTACCCTTATTTAAGTTTAGCACAGTTGTTTCCAACCTAAATCTCTCACTCGCACACTGCTAAATTCTACAATGTTTTGGTCACTGTTTCCTAGGGGATCTTTTACTCTGAGATTATTTATTAAAACTACCTCGTTACACTTTACCAGATCCAAAATAGGCTGATCCCTGGTTGGATCCACAACATATTGTTCTAAGAAACTGTCTCGAATACACGCTATGAATATTTGCTCATGGCTACCTCTGCCACTTTGATTTTCCGAATCTGCATGAAGATTAAAGTCACCCATGATAAATGTATTGCCCTTTTTACATGCCCTCAATATCTCCTGATTTATTCTCTGTCTACAGTATAGCTACTGTTAGGGGCCCTATGAACTACTCCCACCAGTGTTATTTCTTACTTAAGCCATATGGATTCTACATCATCCAATCCAAGATCATTTCTTGCTATCGTACTTATGCCATCTTGTACTAAAAAAAGCTACCCCACCACCCTTTATTTACTGCCTGTCCTTTCGAAAAGTCACATACCCATGAATATTTAGTTCCTAGCTTTGATCTCCTTGTAACCATGTCTCTGTAATGGCTATAAGATCATACCTATTTGTGCCGTTTAATTTATTTATTTTGTTCCAAATGCTACGTGCATGTAAGTAAAGAGCCATTAATTTTGCGGTTTTACTGTCTCCCCCCACCTGATTTGCTGCTGTTCTTTTTGTTTCGACACTCTGTCCCTTCCTCTTGTACTTTGGGTATCATTACCTGAATAGCTGCCTGGCAATGCTGCCATATCGTTTTGCATTTTAAGCCCACATATACCCTCTCCAGAACCCTCCTTCGCCCTCTATTTAGTTTAAAGCCCTCTCTACAGCCCTAATTATTCGATTCGTCAGGACACTGGTCCCAACATGGTTCAAGTGAAACCCACCACACTAGAAAAGCTCCATTCTACCCCAGTACTAGTGCCAGTGCCCCATGAACTGGAAACCATTCCTCCCACACCAATCTGAGCCATGCATTTAACTCCTTGACTTTATTTACCCTATGCCAGTTTGCACATGGGTCAGGTAGTGATCCCGAGATTATTACCTTGAAGGTTCTGCTTTGTAACTTAGCTTCCAACTGTTCAAATTCTTTCAGCAGAACCTCCTTTCTAGTCCAATCAATGTCGTTGATACCACTGTGGCCGATGACTCCCTCTCCTCCCACTCCAGGTTCCTCTTCAGCCCTGAGGAGATGCCCTTAACACTGGCATCGGGCAGACAACACAACCTTCGGGACTCACGCTCATGGCGGCAGAGAACATTATCTATCCCCCTAATTGTACTGTCCCCTATCACTACTAAGTCTTTGTTTCCTCCCCCCACTTGAATATCTCCCTGTACCATGGTGCAGGTCAGATTGCTCATCCTCCCTCCAGTCTCCGCTCTCGTCCATATAGCTTGCAAGAACCTCGTAACTGTTGGACAGTTGCAGGGGCCGAGGCTCCTTGAACGCTACCCCCTAGGTCCCCATACCTGCCTCAACTGCAGTCACACCTTCCTGTCCCTGATCACAGACCCGAATTGGAATTACCTAATCAGAGGGGTGGGACTGCCTCCTGGAGCAAAATGTCCAGGTAACTTCCCCCTCCCTGATGTGGCGCAATGTCTGCAGCTCAGACTCCAGCTCCTCAACTCGTATGCGAAGTTCCTCGAGCTACAAACACTTACACGTGTGTTTGCTCTGGATCACCTTGGTGTCCAGCAGCTTCCACATGCTGCAGCAGCAACACATCACCCATCCTGCCATCACCATTGTATTTAATTAATTAATTACTTTAGTGTCCCTGCTCTTTACAATTTTTATTGTAATTAATTTTTTTACACCAGCATCAACCTTATACTTAACAAGCTGTTTTTAAGAAGAAGAAAGGAAAAAAAACTAGAGACCCAAGTACAAACTGAAGTCCTTCCTTTTACTTTAAAGACTAGAAATATTCACCAGTCCTACTCACTAATCAGCTGTTTTCCCTGTACCCGCATCACGTTGTGGTTTTGACATCACCCTGCTGCTGGACTCACTGAATTATCCCCACTCTTTTTTAAATGAAGTTTCTGCACTCTTTAAAATGAAGTCTCCCCTCTCTCCCCAGTCTTTTTTAAATGAAGTCTACATAACATTATAAAGTAACATGAGTTGAAAACATCCTTCAAGAAATTGATTGAACTGAAACTTGAGTCATGATCGTTGTTCCCATCTTTGTCAATGGTGTATTCAACTTTCTCAAAAATGCTCATTCAATGTAAATTTAAAACCAGATGATGAGTAGATACTTTTTAAATTTCTCTCTATTTATTAACTTGCATCTTACATATTTTGCTTATTTGTGTCATTTAGATTATTTATTTCATGCTTTAACCATAATCAAAAAGACAGCAGGTGACTCATCTGCAGAACCACTGTATTGGCCTCTGGAAGCTGCATGGGATTAGCTATCTGAAATAAAGCACCTGGTCTCTCCAGTATGGAAGTGATCATTCTGAGTAGCAAGCCATATCCTAAAATTCTGTAATTCAAATATTGGTGCACCATGGCACTACACTACCTGTGTGCATGGATTCATATAAAGTTCACAATACTCCTTGTGTTTGAAAATTACCTCATTAAGTTCCAGTTGTAAATTTACAAATACACATTAAGACTTTTATACCTGTATTCAGTGAAGCCTAATTATAGGAACCGAAGTTCCCTTGACTTTTCGCTTTGTGTTTGTGATTCATGCCCCTAGGTCTGGAGCTGTTGGAAAGCAGTGTCTGTGATGGTAACACTCAGCAAAAACACAAGTTGCTTCATTTACAGGCAGAAGCAATGGTCAGATCTGGTGACCCAAGTAATGCAGAGAAAGCCTTTAGTATCTTTGAACAGGTATGGTACTCTCAAATGTACAGTCCTGCATTGTGTTTCTAACATGAAGTTCTGATGCTTTTTCTATTAACATTACTATAAATTGCATCCAGAGGTTTTGTAGACAATTACTGACACAAGGGGGAAATCAATTTGCCCCTAGTGGATCTCTTGATGCAGCAATGGATTTCTGCAGTTTTTATTTTTGTCAAAACACGGTTTGCAACATTGAAATTTTGTGCTTTTCAGAAACTGTCTTAATCTTTTGGTTTAATATACTGTGTTAGAGATAGGAGAGAGATGGTGGGATAACTCTCCCCTTGCTCATTGCTTCTTGGTTGTCCGCAACAAGATGTATATTTAGAGGGAGTTTTTTAAAATCATTTTAGTGTTGTGACTTTTAATAATAAATGAGATAAGCTTTCTCATAAGGTTAAATCAGAATAAAGATAAATGTTTATTCACACAGCACCCAGCACCCAGAAATGTAAATACAATGAAAACAGTTGCTCCCTCAAACACATAGCTACAGGAAAAGATGAATTCTAGAGATGAATCATGCACTTAAGCTAATAACATAATAACAAGAAGCAAAAGAATCACATGCTTGAATCAGTGCTTCTTAAGATGCAGTATTGCAGCCTGGATGTGTTCTCTCTTGTTCTTTAGCGATAAAGTAAGTTGGACATCTCTGGGTTTCCAGATGAAGTTGTGGCTGAGTTTCAGTAGAGACGAATCCTTGCAGGTGAAGGCAAATTAGTTCCCTCTCACTGTCTGGGTTGACTGGTTGTTAGACAGGGCCTGTCCTGTTGGAGGAATGGTCCCTCTTGTGTCCTGTTAGTATTCAGACCAACATCTATCTCTGGCTCATTCTCAAGGTAAAAGGTTTCTAATCTGAAGTCAGTTTTGATCATTTGACCACATGATCAGTACTTCTATTGTCCAGAGAAATGATTCTAAGTTAGAAGCCATTGTTACACAATAGGAGGTGAATATTGGCTGTTCACACCTGCTTGTGATCAACTGGATTCTTTGCACCTCTCTTTGTTTATTAAGTTTCGAGCTCGCAGACAGAGAGTCGGGGGGGCTATTTATTTTGAGTTCCTGGTCATACCTAGACAATGGGAGGTGTAAATTCACAAGTGGTTTCGCATTTTAAATGTCTTGTCAAGGGAGGATTTTCCACTTACATTTACATTACTTCATTTACACTTTAATGACATTCCAGAAGCATGTTCAGACATGAGCTTGTCCGTCTAAAAATCACAAAAGTTTACCTGACCTTCGGTGGCCATCTTTGCAGGACACAGTCCACTTTTTAAAGGAAAAGTGAATTTCAAAGAATCCATGTTGACTGAAGTCTGTACCTTGAAAGTTAGGAATATAATACGTCTTTACCGGGCATGACAGCTGGTCTCCTACAACTTTTAATTAGCCATGAATATATGGCAAGGTGCCATGGCTCTGTGCTGTCACAATGCTGCTTAATCTTGACCATCTGCTTTCTGCTTAAGATTAAACAGCAGAATTTAGTGTTAGACTAATGTTCCGTCAATGATCTGCAACTCATTGATTTACTTCTAATATTTTCTTATTCACATAGTTTAGGGCGATCTTCTAATCACTTTAAATGGAATCTGCTATTTTGTATAAATTCAGAAATAGCTCTGAATTCTATTTCTTTCAGCTGAGCAGTATTTACCTTGTCCAGAGTAGAGAATTGAAATATTATGGGTACTTTAGAAAGCAATCAACTGATATTTGTATAATCCTGTGGATGTTGCAACTTTTTCAGCTTCCTGGCTCCAATGAACCAGCACTACTTGCCATGAAAGGCCAAGCTTATTTGAACAAGGGTCTGATGAAACAAGCATCTCAGGTTGATTTGTGCTTTTGATTGCTTATTAATAACATGCAAATGCACATGAAGTTCATGTTCCAATAATTGCCAACGTTATTTTCACTTTGCAAATGTAACGAACTTGCTGTTTTGAATATTTACATTTTATTCCTAGTAAACAGGAAAAAAATACCTTGAGTATTGAAATCAAAATTGGAATAAAATGTATAGAAAATTTTAGATTTTAGTATTTTTGATATTTCTTCCCATTAACAACAATCTGCTTATTATACAAATATTTCACAGAATTTTGAATCTTTACTGAAAGATAAAGTATTTTTCCTTCATCCTGATAGATTGCAATGGATCTTATGGCTTCCTATCCTGACCTGGCTGAGACTTGGGAACTCCAAGGTCTTATTGGTTATACCCAAAAAAATTATGTGCTGGCAGAACAAAGGTAAGAGAGGCCATTTAACCCTGAGCTCACCTTGTGCTCACAAACAAAAGCAAAGGTTCTTTTTTCTTAATTCTATATTCTAAGTTTGATTTTAAAAAGAAAAGCGAGGCTGTGGATTGTGATTTATTCCATTTTTCAACCTAGAGAATTAACTAGATTCCGAATTGTGAAAAAGCTTAAGATTTGAAAACTAGAAGCATTGAAGGCATTAGATATTTCTGAAACTTGTATTGCTAATGGCATACTTTTGTGAAGGGGCACAACTGAACTGTGCTAACTGAAATTTTAAGGGATTGAATTCCCCTGAAAAAGGAAACATATACTTATCCTCAAAGTACAGTCTGGAGTAATCTGTTCCACTCATGGCAATCAAAGTACAGCCCAAAAGATTCCCTGTGGGGGATGCAGTAATTGGCTTTAAGCCCAAATGCAGATACAACAGAGTTGGAATGTGGAGTTCGCAGAAGAGTACCTATGTGGTTGTGGACTCTCAATTCTTGTGATTGGAGTTTGGGAAAATGGAAAGAGGCTTGCATGTTGAGGGGACAAGGTGCCAACCAGACTCTTAAGAGCAGAGATACAGATCACAAGTGAAAGTGGAACCTGTGGATGAACAGTTCGCTTGGAAGAAAACTGATGGCTTCAAGTGACCAATATGGCAGCAAAAATTTTACAGAATTGTTTGATGTTGACTGTCACATTTTCGCTATATTTTTCTCATGCCTTTGCCAACATTTGTGATATTGCTTGAGGACCAGCACCTTAGCCTGCTATATGGCACCACCAGGGGATGAATGCCAACAACAGGCTTAAACTCAATATAAAATAGCAATTGTGTCAGCCATAAGATAGTAACTACTAATTGTAGTAACTAACATCAGGGCCAGAAATTTCCCCCAACAGGGCGGGGGGGCTTGTGTGTGGGTGGGCATGAACCTGATCAGTGCCCCTGATCGGGTCTGCGCTGCCATTTTACATAGGTGGGCCAATTAAGGCCTGCCCATTGTGACGCATGCCCGGAAGCGCTGAGTGCTCCCTGTGCAGGCCAGGGGGGAATTCCCTAAGTAGTTCCCTATGCTCTTGCACGCATGTGTGCGAAAGAGCGCAGAGATCTCCCTGAGGCATGGAGGTGCCTCGGAGATTTGTTTGTGTTAAACTTTTAAATAAAGGATTTTTAAACTTGTCCCCTCGTGACACTATTAGATGAGCTGGGACATGTCAAAGAATAAATGAATAAATTTTTATTAGATTTTAAAATAGTTCATGAAACCTCATCCCACCCATGGATGAGGTTTCATGAAAAATGCGAAGGCTGCCTGGGCTTTTCGCCTGCCCACCAACTTTAAGGTTGGATGGGCAGCTCAATAAATTCAGTTAATTAGGTTTTAAATGACTTTAATAGGCCTTTGACAGTTCGGCGGGCATGCAGCCGAGTTGGCTGCACGCCTGTCGAACTGAAAATCTAAATGACATGCGGTGATGCTGGGACGCCCGCCTGATGTCACCGTGCGTCATTTTATGCGTGGCCCCGCTCGCTGATGGGAAAATGTTGCCCCATATAAAACTTTACATGTCAAAGATCCTGTGTCATGCTGCAAGCTGCAGGTATGTTTAATGTAAAAATGCCATAAAAGATAATTGAAAAAGAACTTTTCAATGGATTTTGAAGTTGAATGTTGTGACCAATGTACCATTTTTCATAAATAATAGCCATATACACACTGTTTCTAAAGACAGTTGAAAATAACTGTTGTAAGTACCTAGCTTGTGGTTCATAGCAATATTTTAGAGGCAATTTTTAGTTCTGAGTCAGCAGGCTCTAGGCAGTGAAAGCTTTGCTGTTAGCTGGCTTTGTTTAGTTGGGGCTCAGGAGAAGTCCCAGGAGCCATTTGATATCCTGTGTAGATGGGGCTCAGGAGAAGTCCTGAGGAGCAGAGAAGGTGGCAGAAGGTCACTGGCTACGTGCTGGAAAGGGTTAAGGCTCAGAAGAAGCTCTGGGAGCCATTTATGATTTTGTGTAGCTGGGGAGATTGGAACTTGGTGCCAGCCCAGCGAAACTAGCTGGCTATTAAAGAGCTGAAATTGCGCCAGTAAATAGGGCAGGATTGCAGACTTGGAAATCCAGGGGAACGGAATCTCTTGAGACAAGATTGAAACCCTTGGAGGTGTGCAGCCATCAAGGCACTGATTTGGAGCAGTTTTGATGGAATTCAGAGGTTTGATCTTTGAAAGTGAGAAGTTTTGAGTCCCTCATGAGGGCAACAGTTTCAACAAGCTTAATTGGTTGACTCAGTGTTTACTGACGTCTGGGTGGTTTGCTGAGAAATCCATGGGATCTCTCTTGGTCACCTTTACAAGTTATTGTGCAGTGTGATGTTTTCAACTACAGTTTGCCTGTTAATTCACACGTACCTTATATTAACCCTGAGTATAAGATTGATGTGAATTGTTTTATTTTTCTGACCTTATGTAGTAAAGTTTATTTATTTTTGGTTGTTCAAAACCTGTGCAATCTTGTTCTGTTAGAGCTTTATTCTCTTAGTAATGTCTTGAATCTTAAACTATATCCACGTTAAACAAAATATTATTGGACCCTAACTGGATCTTACCAAAAACTTCGGGGTTGGGACTAGGATCATGACATAACATTTATAAGTGATGAAAAGGCATTTTGAGGCTCAGATGATGAATATAAAATTTGCTCTTGTAAATGTGAAGAGGATCTTTCCTCTGGAAGAATCTAGAACTAGGGGACACTGTTTAAAAATAAGGTGTCACCCATTTAAACAGAGATGAGGCGAAATTTTTTCACTGAGGGTCATGAGTGTTTGGGACTCTCCCTGAAAAGGTGGTGGAAATGGAGTCTTTGAATATTGTTAAGGCAGAGGTCGATGGCTTCTTGGTAAGCAATGGGATAATAGGTTATCGATGGTAGGTGGGATGCAGATTTCAGATTACTATCAGATCAGCCATGATCTTATTAAATGGTGGAGCAGGCTTGAGGGGCTGAATGACCTATCCTGCTCCTTGTTCGTATAATATGCCAACAATTTTTCATTATTTTGGCACAAAGTAAAGCTGAATCACTGACATGGTATCACCTCAAGTCCTTAGTTTCCTGTTTTGCTGCTGTCTTACTTGGTCACTGAAAGAAAATTGAAATCAACTGCATGACAGAATTACTCGAGTGCTAAAATATTCTGTGATGGAAAGGAACTTTGAAGTCCTCACCTTTTAAATGGACCTAATTAATTCCTCTTTTGGAAAAATAAAGTCAAATAAAATTTTTACATATGTCCCTACAGTTTCCAGAAAGCTGTGAAAATAAAAGCAGACTGTGGAGAATATTATCACTACCTTGGACTAACTTACTGGTTCATGGGAGAGACGATGAGAAAAGACAAAACTAAAACTGCTACACATTTGTTAAAGGTTTGTGAAACTGTAATGATCTTTCTTACGATGTACAAATTCTGCAAGTAAATACTTGCAAGTTTCAGACCATGCCACGCTGGTTAATGTAGAATGGTTGTAAAATGATATGTAGGGTAACCCACACAGAAATTTTCAGGGTACCTGACCCTTTAAGAATGCACCTAATCACATTCAATGATCTGCCTCTGACTTCTGATGTGTCCAGATAGATATTCCATTGATGGAATAAAAACAGAAAATGCTGGAAAAGCTTAAGTTCTGGCAACATCTGTGGAGAGAAAAACAGAGTTAACATTTCGAACTTGTATGACTTCTTCAGAGCTGAAGAGAGGTAAAAGTGTGATGGGTTGATTAAATGGAATTCTTTACCTCTCCTAACCAAGAAGACACTGCGGCCCTCCTCCTTGGTATTCTCTTGCTCGTTAAGCAATTCCATGGCTTTTGTCTCCACTACCCTACCCAGAAATCTGTTCCATCTGTTGATCTTTTTTGTGTGAAGAACCTCTGGCATCAGTCCTAAATTTGCTTTTTGCTCATTGCAACTTGTTCCTTACTCTCATGGTTTAGTTGTAAATAATTCAGTATGTGCCTTTTCCCTGAACTGCCTCAAAGACTGGAACGAGATGGTATTCAAAGTACGATCAGGCCACTATACAGTTTCTCTGATCTTTTGGCCATATAGTTCAGCATTCAGTTTTCTTGATTGATTGCTGCTTCACAATGGTGGAATATATTTAAGCATTGAGTCTACAAAATCTCCAATTCTCTTTAAATTTCATCTGTAGATAATTCAAAATTGTTCATGCATGTACTTATTACATCCCTTTTTTTCTATCTTTCTGCAATACTTTTACCTCATTGGTCAGGAAGAGGGATGGAGTCAGTGGCTAGGGAATGGAACTTGTGGCAAGGACTGATGAGCATCACTTTATTTAATTTGTGAATTTCTCTTGATCCATTATTGCGTGTCAGATAAGCATTGTGATAGATTAGAAGCAGTGGAAGAATCAAGATAGTTGGTGATGCAGAGTTGGATGTTGTCAGTGTAAATGTGGAATCTGACATTTTTGGCTGATGGAGCATTCGACAATTATCGGCTTTTCTACCTTTTTTAATGTAGTCTACATAACATGCCTTTTTGTTTCAACCATGTGTTTGAGATTCAGTGCCATGGATTTTCTGTGAGCTTGAGAATGCTTTACACTTCACTGAAACATCTGTAAGTTATCTGATATAAGCTACATAAATTGAAAGTCATACTTGGATGCATATAGTCATATCAATGTGCCATGACCATCTTGGTTATAAAAAGGTAAAGGAATAAGTACATTTTTAAAAAGTTTCAAAGAAATTGTCTAATGAACAAATAGATACTATGTTTTATACTAACCCATAAACTAAAGTAGCCCTCGAGTGTTTGTGTAAACTTCAGTTATTTTGGCTATCATTAGAAATGCCTCTAACTCCAATATGAATGGTGTGAGCCAAGAGAATTGAAAGGTGAATTAAAATTTTAAAAAGATAGGAACACAACTGCATGTCCTGATTTTTTTTTTTGTCCCTGTTCTTCTGTCCTGACAGTTCTTGGATTTGTTTCAGTAGCTTGTGCACAGTAATTTTGGTGTCATGTACAGATATGCACCCTGCCACATTCTCCAAGGAGACACCAAGAATAATGTAATAGAAGATTTGGTGAAGTGATTCCTGCCTGAATATCATATTATAGAAGTGTAATGCAACAGAAAGGGGCTGGACAAGACCCAGCACCCTAGTTTATCACTCGTTTTACCTTTCCCTTGGCCCCCGGATCTACCAACAGTGGGCAGTAACTTCTGAGCTCCTGTGCATTATATTGTCGGAGTACTCCAAAGATGTGCTGGGGAACTCCTGTGGATGTTTGCAAGTAAGGCTTGCATGACAATTGCCCAGAAGCGCAAACTTCCCCTGGGCATTTGCCCTTGTGCTGGGAGCCATACGAAAATGCAATTTAAATCGCAAACTTCAGATGTTTCCGAATGGGTTACATCAATAGTTACCCAGAAAAGTTAGAAGAATTGAAACTACTTTTAACTATTCCACAAACCCAGACTGACCCCCATCCCTGAGGGATCACCCCGTTAAGAACTGTCCAACCCATGGAACTCTCGCACCGCCTTCCTCCTCCTCCTCCCACCAACACAAACTTCCCAACCCGTGGGTACTCACCACCTCACCCCAGCTCGGCCTGACAGCCCCCCGCAACTCTCTGGAAACCCCGCCTCCCCTGCACCCTCATACTTGCCTTCTCCCTGGCCTGTCAAGGACATTAAACTTCCCTGGATCTTTAACTTACCTGGTTTACAGCAGTTAGTGCTGTAAAAAGTGGGCCTGGCATCTTTGCAACCAACAGAGCTCCGCTTGATGCTAGACCCTGGGGATGTGCTGCATTACTCTGATCTCGCCCAGCCTGAGTTGGAAGGTCTGGCGAGATAGGATGGAAAAATATTTCATGCAAGAAACTAGGATTGCAGTGGCAATCCAACTTTGATTACTGGTCTGAGGAAGTTCAGGCCCACAATTTCATTTAAGTAGCAGCATTCAAACAAATGCACTATACCAGGAAACTGAGCATGAACAAATTTATACACTTGCAATCCATCCATCAATTGGCTTATCCTTCAGTCTCTGTTGTAGTATATTTGATACTACCTAATTGTACCTTCAAAGTTTTGAAGAAGACTTTTGTTTCAAACTGTTGTCATTAACACTTCTGACTTTGATACCAAATTATACATAATTTTTTTTTTAACCAACTGCAGGCTGCCAAGTTGGACACATACAATGGAAGAACATTCTGCTACTTAGGCCACTACTATCAAGACATAGTACAAGATAAAAGCAGAGCTCGAGGTTGCTACAAAAAAGCCTTTGAACTAAACAATAGTGATGAAGAAGCAGGAGCAGCTGCTGTTGATATCAGTGTTGAACTTGGAGATATGGTACTGAACATGTTTACCTGGAACCAGTCCAAAGCTATTCACAGCTCCCAATTTGCTTGCTTCCTTTTTCTTTTTCCAACCGGATAACTTCTAATCCCCAAACTGATTTTCACAGTGAGGGTTACCCCGGAAGTTCCTTTCTGTAGAAAAAGCTAGGTGAATCTCCAGCCTCATTTAAATCCTCACAAACCTAGTCAAACCTGAGCTCCCATCCACATCCTGTGTGGTGAACATTAGAGACTGGCTGCTTCTATCTCTCTGGTCTCGCTATCCACTCGCCGCCCTCTGCCCGCCCACCCCCCACTCACCCTTGCCTTCCGCCAGCCCCTGCTATCTTTAGACCCAACTCAATTCTATCTTGAAATTAAATCAACAGTTTAAGTATAATTGTTTACAAAACCTGACATTCTTAACACTTCCCTGTGAAGCTTGGAGACATAACAGTCTACCCAGAGTCAGCACAAATGCTCTTGCCATTGCCTACAGTTGTGAATATTTTGGACCTTCTGCCCAGTAGGCTTCACTGCCCCCATAGCAACCAAACCACCCAGGCTTGTTGGTAATCTGGAGTCTGAGCAGGTCACATGACCCCACTTAAACAAAGTCCCACAAGAACAGAAGAATTAGGAGCAGCAATAGGCTATTTGGCCCCTCAAGCCTGCTCTGCCCTTCAACAAGATCATGTTTGATCTGACTGTGGCCTCAACTCCAATTTTCTGTCTGCCCCCCCACCACCCATAACCCTTGACTTCCTTGTCAATCTAATATCTAAGTCAGCCTTGAATATATTCAATGACCCAGCCTCCACTGCTCTCTGGAGAAGAGAATTCCACACACCAACAACCCTCTGGCAGAAAAAGATTTTCCTCACCTCAGTCTTAAATGGAAAACCCCTAATTTTTAAACTGTGTCCCCTAGTTCTAGGCAAGGCCAAACATCCTCACAGGTTCCACCCTGCTCAGCATCTTATGATGTTCTTGTTCTAAACTCCAATGGGGAGAGACCCAACCTTTCCTCATAAGATAACCCCTTCATCCCAAGCATGAGCCAAGTGATAAACTGCTACAAATGCAGTTGTATCCTTTATTTAAGGAGACCAAAACTCTACACAGCACTTCCGATGTGGTCTAACCAGGCCCATATAGCTGTTGCAGCACTTCCCTACTTTTATATTCCATTCCCCTTGCAAAATGTATGCCAACATTCCATTTGCCTTCCCAACTACTTGCTGTCCCTGCAGAATAACATTTTGTATTTCATGTGTCAGGGCACCCAGATCCCTTTGTACCCGAGAACTCTGCAATTTCTCTCCATTCAAATAGTATACTGCTTTTCTATTCTTCCTGCCAAAGTGGACAAGTTCACATTTTCCCACCATATACTCCATCTGCCATATTTTTGCCCACTCACTTAACCAATCTAAATCCCTTTGCAGATTCATCATGTCCTCTTGACAACTTACTTTCCTACCTATCTTTGTGTCATCAGCAAATTTAGCTACCATACATTTGGTCCCTTCATTCAAGTCATCAATATAGATTGTAAACAATTGAGACCCTAGCACTGAACCCTATGGCACTCCACAATAAAAATCTTGCTAACCAATCCTTTATCCATGCTAAAAAGTTACCCCATAGACCATAAGCTCTTGTGTAGTAACTCCTGATTGGCAAGTCATTGAATGCCTTTTGGAAATCCAAATACACCACATTTACAGATTCCCCTTTATCCCTCTTGCTTGTTACTTCCTCAAAAAACTGAAATAAAATAATCAAACATGATTTCACTTCACGAAACGATGTTGACTCTGATTGTATTATGATTTTCTAAGCACCCTGCTATTTCCTCCTTTTATAATTGATTCTGGCATTTTTCCAATGACAGATGTTAGGCTAACTGGCCTATAGTTTCCTGCTTTGTCTTCCTCCTTTCTTGAATAAAGGTGTTATATTTGTAATTTTCCAGCCCACTGGGACCTTTCTGGAATCTAGGGAATTTTGGAAGATCACAACCAATGCATTTGCTATCTCTTCTCTGCAGCCACTTCTTTTTAGACCTTAGGATGCAAGCCATCAGGTCCTAGGAACTTGTCAGCTTTAACTCTAATATTTTTACCAGTATTTCCGAATGATTGTGATTCTGACCTGAGTTCCTTCCTCCCTTTTACCTCTTGATTGTTAAGTATTGGAATGTTTTTTGTGTCTTCTACAGTGAAGACAGACACACACACACTACCTGTTGAAAGCTTCTGCCATTTCCTTGTTTCCTATTATTAATTCCCCAGTCTCACCCACTAAGGGACAAACGATTAGTTTGGATACTCATTTTCATTTTAAGCACTTGTACGAACTCTTAGTATGTGTTTTATATTTCTAGCTCACTTTTTTTCTCATTGCCTACTTTCTCCCTCTTTTTTATTTTAGTCATTGTTTTCTGGTTTCTAAAATCTGTCCAATCTTCTGACATACCACTAATCTTTGCAGTATTTGCAGAGGAAGCTAGCTAGAAATATAAAAACATAGTAAGACTTTCTATAGATATTTAAAAATGAAGATGTAACAAAGTGAACATTAGTCCCACAGAAACTGAGTCTGGGGAATTAGTAATGGAATGTAAGGAGATGGCAGTTGAATTGAACAGTATTTTCACAGAATCACAGTGCAGAAGAGGCCCTTTGGCCCATCGAGTCTGCACCGACACGTGAAAAACACCTGACCTACCTGCCTAATCCCATTTACCAGCACTTGGCCCATAGCCTTGAATGTTATGACGTACCAAGTGCTCATTCAGGTACTTTTTAAAGGATGTGAGGCAACCCGCCTCCACTGCCCTCCCAGGCAGAGCATTCCAGACCCATCACCACCCTCTGGGTAAAGAAGTTTTTCCTCACATCCCCCCAAACCTCCTGCCCCTCACCTTGAACTTGTGTCCCCTCATGATTGACCCTTCAACTAAGGGGAACAGCTGCTCCCTATCCACCCTGTCCATGCCCCTCATAATCTTGTACACCTCGATCAGGTTGCCCCTCAGTCTTCTCTGTTCCAACAAAAACAATCCAAGTCTATCCAACCTGTCTTCATAACTTAAATGTTTCATCTCAGACAACATCCTGGTGAATCTCCTCTGCACCCCCTCCAGTGCAATCACCTCCTTCCTATAATGTGGCGACCAGAACTGCACACTAACTCCAGCTGTGGCCTCACCAAGGTTCCGTACAACTCCAACATGACCTCCCTACTTTTGTAATCTGTGCCTTGATTGATAAAGGCAAGTGTCCCATGTGCCTTTTTCACCACCCCACTAACATGCCCCTCCGCCTTCAGAGATCTATGGACACACACACCAAGGTCCCTTTGTTCCTCAGAACTTCCTAGTGTTATGCCGTTCATTGAATACTTCCTTGTCAAATCACTCCTTCAAAAGTGTATCACCTCACAGTTTTCAGAGTTAAATTCCATCTGCCACTTATCTGCCCATTTGACCATCCCATCTATATCTTCCTGTAGCCCAAGACACTCAACCTCACTGTTAACCACCCGGCCAATCTTTGTGTCATCCACACACTTACTAACCCCACCCCCCACATAGTCATCTTTGTCGTTTATATAAATAACAAATAATAGGGGATCGAGCGCAGATGCCTGTGGTATGCCACTGGACACTGGCTTCCAGTCATTAAAGCATCCTTCTGTCATCACCCTCTGTCTCCTACAACTAAGCCAATTTTGAATCCACCTTATCAAATTACCCTGTATCCCATGTGCATTTGCCTTCTTTATAAGTCTCCCATGTGGGACCTTGTCAAAGGCTTTGCTGAAATCCATATAAACTACATCAACTGCACTACCATCATTTACACACCTGGTCACCACCTCAAAAAATTCAATCAAGCTTGTTAGGCATGACCTCCCTCTGACAAAGCCATGCTGACTATCCCTGATCAAACCTTGCCTCCCCAAGTGAAGATAGATACTCTCCTTCAGAACTTTTTCCAATAGTTTCCCTACCACTGACATGAGACTCACTGGCCTGCAGTTTCCTGGCTTATCTCTACAACCCTTCTTAAATAACAGAACCACATTAGCTGTTCTCCAGTCCTCTGGCACCTCCCCCGTGGCCAGAGAGGAATTAAAAATTTGAGTCAGAGCCCCTGCGATCTCCTCCCTTGCCTCCCTCAGCAGTCTGGGACACAAGTCATCTGGACTTGGAGATTTGTCCATTTTTAAGCCTGCCAACACCTCCAATACCGTGTCACTCCCTATATCAATTTGCTTAAGAACCTCGTAGTCTCCCCGAGTTTGTTACCTTCATCCTCATTCTCTTGGAGGAAGACCAATGTGAAGTATTCATTCAACACTCTAGCGATGTCCTCTGGCTCCACCCATAGATTGCCCCCTTGGTCCCAACTCTTTCCCTGGTTATCCTCTTCCCATTGATATACTTTTGAATCTGTGTTCACTATAGAGGATACAGATAACATCCCAGGAATTGCTGTAAGTCAGGAAATGGAAGGGAAGGTGGAACTCAAGAAAACTACCGTCACCGGGGAAGTGGTATGAGCAAATTGTTGGAGCTATGGGGTGGCAAGTCCCAGATGGACTTGCATCCTAGGGTCCTAAAAGAAGTGGCAAGTGAGATAGTTGATGCATTGGTTCTAACTTTCTGAAATTTTCTTGATTTGGGTAAGTTTCCATTAGATTGAAAAATATTGAATGTAACTCCTTTATTCAAAAAGGAAGGGAGACCAAAACCAGGAAACTACAGGCCAGTTAGCTTGTTAGAAGCTATTATCAAATATGTTAGAGCAGGGCACTTAGAAAAATTCAAGGTAATCAGACAGAGTCAACATGGTTTTGTGAAAGGGAAGTCACGTTTAACCAATTTATTGCAGTTCTTTGAAGAAGTCACATGCTCTTAAAGGGGAACTGGTTGATGTATTGTACTTAAATTTCCAGAAGACATTTGATAAAGTGCCACATTAAAGGTTATAAAGGAAAGCTCATGGTGTAGGGGATAACATATTGGCGTTTTCTGGTTGGCAAGACATAACTAGTGGTGTGCCACAGGGATCAGTGCTGGGACCTCAACTTTTTACAATTTGTATAAATGACTCTGATGAAGAGACCGAAGGCATGGTTGCTAAATTTGCTGATTACGCAAGATAAGTAGGAAAGTAAGTTGTGAAGAGGTCATAAGAAGGCTACAAAAGGCTATAGATAAAGTGAGTGGGCAAAGATCTGACAATTGGAGTATAATGTGGAAAATGTAAAATTTTCCATTTTGGCAAGAAGAATAAAACAGAAGAATATTGACTAAATGGTGAGAGATTGCAAAGTTTTGAGATGCAGAAGGATCTGGGTGTCCTAGTGCATGAATCACAAAAGGTTAGTGTGCAAGTACAGCAAGTAATTAGGAAAGCTAATAGAATGTTATTGTTTATTGCGAGGGGAATCGAATACACAAGTAGGAAGGTTACGTATCAGTTGTACAGGGCACTGGTGAGACCACATCTGGAGTTCTGTGTACAGTATTGGCCTCTGTATTTTAGGATGTAAATGCGTTGGAAGCGGTCCAGAGAAGACTTACTAGACTAATACCTAGAATGGGCAGGTTGCCCTATGAGGAAAGTTGGATAGGCTAGGCATGTATCCGCTGGAGTTTAGAAGAATAAGATGTGACTTGGTTAAAATATAAGATCCTGAGGGGTTGTGACAGGGTGGATGTGGAAAGGATGTTTCCCTTTGTGGGAGAATCTAGAACTCAGGCCACTGTTTAAAAATAAGGGATTGCCCATTTAAGATCGAGATGAGGAGAAATTTTTTCTGAGGGTTGTGAGCCTTTGGAACACTCTTCCTCAAAAGGCAGTGGAGGCAGAGTCTGAATATTTTTAAGGCAGAAGTAGATAGATTCTTGATGATCAAGGGGGTGAAAGGTTATCGGGGGTAGGTGGGACTGTGGAGTTGAGGTTGCAGTTGAATGGTAGAGCAGGCTCAAGGCGCCTAGTAGCCTACTCTGCTTAATTCGTATGTATTAAATGCTTTTTTTTTTAGTTTAATACTGTCTTTAACTTCCATAGTTAGCCATGGATCGTGTATCCTTCCCAGTGTTGCCTTCTCAATGAAATATATCTTTGTTGAGAGTTGTGAAATATCTCCTTAAATGTCTGCCACTGTTTCTCTACTGTCCTACCTTTTAACCTATTTTCCCAGTTCACTTTAGCCAGCTCTTTCTTCCTACCCTCGTTATTGTCTTCACTTAAGGCAATGTCCAACCCCTGGCTATGCTGCCTCCTAGTACCACTACATTTCTGTTTACTTCCCCCCCCCCACCCCCCATTTGAATGGCTGCCTACACCATGGTGCCATGGTCAGTTTGTTCACTACCCTGCAGTCCCTGCTATCATCCACACATTGCAAAAACCTTTGAACTGACTCACAGTCAAATCCTCCTATCCTTGACCATGGACCAAATCAGAACACCCTAGCCTAAGGAGTGTGACTGCCTTCTAAAACAAAGTCTCCAAGTAACATTCCCCCTCCTTGATGCGTCAGTGTCCAAAGCTCAGCCTCCAGTTCATTAAATCTGAGTCAAAGTTCTTAAGCCACAGACACTTACTACAGATGTGGTTGGCATTGATCACATTGGCATCCACACACTACTATCAAGATATAACAAACTTCTGAACTTTGTATTTGTGACTGTGGTCAGTATCAGATCAGCCGCTCGTAATTCGCAAGCATTGCACTTAAGGGCAGCTGTTCAAGCTAGGAAGGCGACGAGCTCAATCCCTGGGTATTAAGGGATTTGGGGCAAAGTTGGGTATATAGGTTTAGTTCACAGATCAACCATGATTTCATTGAATGGCAGAACAGGCTTGAGCAGCTAAATGGCTTACTCGTGTTCCTATGTTCTTGTATACTTGTGTTGCAATAACCAACATTTAATAAAACTTCTTTCTTCACCATATGTTTAGTTTTACCAGAAAGGAGTTGACATTAAACAGGCAATCTAGATTAATTCAAGAACAGCAAGTCCTGCATTCATATAGCACCAATAAAAAAATCCCTAAGTGCTTTAGTAGGACATTGTAAGAAAATTGGATTTTGAACCAAATACAGAGGCATTAGGAGGGGTGAGTAAACATTTAGTCATAGATGGGATTTAAGGAGAATTGTGAAGTAGTTAGGGCAAGCCAATATTTTAAAAGATCTATTTGCATTTTCCTCTTCCTGCCTTATTGTGCGCTTTTGTCATTTGGCAGCTGCTTGGAACTATGAAAAATATAGGTGAACTGTCGCTGCTACTTTCTTTCACTATGGCAAAATAGCTTGACCTGCACTCAATAACCAATGATGCATAACTGAACACAGTAATCCACTATTTGTTGGGCAAGTATTCTACAACCGCATAATGCAACAATTTTTTTTAAATTGAGTATTCTGCAATTACTGTGACATGGGTTGGATGATGGGTAACGATCGAACGACATAGCCCTGACTGTTACTGAAACTCCAAACTGCAAAAGATTTTTTGCCCTTGTATATCGGAATGATACTTCTATTTTGCTATATTGCTCTTCCTGGGTGCCTCAGCACAGGACTTTGAAGCAAGACCAGATGTGAAGGACAGTAGCCCTGATTTTGCCTTAATAATACGAACATACATATGAACAAGGAGCAGGATTAGGCCATTCAGCTCCTCAAGCCTGTTTCACAATTTAATAAGATAATGGCTGATCTGATAGTAACCTGAAATGTGCATTCCACCTACTGCCGATAACCTATCACCCCCTTGCTTATCAAGAATCTATCCACCTCTGTCTGAAAAATATTCAAATTCACTGCTTCCACCACCTTATCAGGAAGAAACTTCCAAAGACTCACGACCCTCTGAGTGAAAAGATTTCGCCTCATCTGTTTTAAATGGGTGACCCCTTATTTTTTAACTGTGGCCCCTAGTTTTAGACCCTCCCACAAGAGGAAACTTCCTCTCCACATCCAACCTGTCAAGACCTCTATATCTTAATGTTTCAATCAAGTTGCCCCTTACTCTTAACTCCAGCGGATATAAGCCTAATCTGTCCAGCCTTTCCCCATAAGACAACCTAGCCATTCCAGGTATTAGTCTAGTAAACCTTCTCTGAACTGCTTACAATGCATTTACATCCTTCCTAAATAAGATGACCAGTACTGTACACAGTACTGCAAATGTGGTCTCACCAATGCCCCTGTACAACTGAAGCATAACCTCCCTACTTTTGTATTCAATTCCCCTTGCAATAAATGATAACATTCTATTAGCTTTCCTAATTACTTGCCGTACTTGCATATTAGCCTTTTGTGATTCATGCACTAGGATACCCAGATCCCTCTGCATCTCAGAGCTCTGCAATCTCTCACCATTTAGATAATGTGCTTCTATTTTATTCTTCCTGCCAAAATGGACAATTTGACATTTTCCCACATTAAACTCCCATCTGCCAGATCTTTACCCACTCACTTAACCTATCTATATCTGTTTGTAGCCTCTTATGTCCTCTTCACAACTTATTTTTCAACCTATGTTTGTGTCATCAGCAAATTTGGCAATCGTCCCTTCAATTCCTCCATCCAAGTCATTATATAAATTGTAAACAGTTGAGGTCCCAGCACAGATCCCTGTGGCACACCACTCGTTACATCTTATCAATCTGAAAAAGACCCTTTTATGCCTACCCTCTGCTTTCTGTTAGCCAGTCAACCTTCTATCCATGCCAGCATGTTAACCCCCATGCCATGAGCTTTTATCTTCCGCAATAACCTTTGATGTGTCACTTTATCAAATGCCTTCTGGAAATCTAGGTACAGTACATCCACTGGTTCCCCTTTATCCATAGCACACTTTACTTCCTCAAAGAACTCCAATCAGTTGGTTAAACACAATTTCCCTTTCACAAAACCATGTTGACTCTGCCTGATGACCTTGAGCTAATCCAAGTGCCCTGCTATAACTTCTTTAATAATGGCTTCTAACATTTTCCCTCCAACAGATATTAAGCTAACTGGCCTGTAGTTTCCCACTTTCTGTCTGCCTCCCTTTTTGAATAATGAAGGTACATTTGCCATCTTCCAACTAGTGGGACCTTCCCCAAAGCTAGGGAGTTTTGGAAAATTAAAACCAAAGCATCAACTATCTCACTAGACACTACTTTTAAGATCCTAGGATGAATTCCATCAGGACCCGGGCTCTGGTCGCCCAGCAGCTCCAACAGTTTACTCAGTACCACTTCTCTGGTGGCTATAATTTTCCCAACTTCCTTTCCCACTTTCATTTCCTGGTTTGTAGCTGCTTCTAGGATGTATCCTCTATAGTGAAAACTGTTGCAAAATACCTGTTCAATTCATCTGCCTTTTTTTTCCATTATCAATTCTCCAGACTCTCTCTCTATCAGACCAACACTCACTTTGTTAACTCATTTCTTTTTAAAATATGTTTAAAATCTCTTACTATCTGTTTTTATAATTCTAGTTAGCTTTCTTTCGTACTCTAATTTTTTCCACCTGATTAGACTTTTAGTCATTCTTTGCTGTAATAACATGAAGCTGGCAGCGCTCACCTATATTAGAGTAAATTGTACTGGAGCTTCTGGAATATGCCCATGTGCAGTTAAACGTGTCGATTTGGAAGTTGCTATCTTTGTTACCATGCTGCTCCACAGGCTGCATTATAACAGAACCTTGCCAATAGACTTAGTTTTGAAAATCTCGCATGCAGTTGGGTATTTACCTACCCATCAGGAAAATATTAGGGCTGGTGCATACAAGAGTTTAAACTGAATGATGGTAATAATTACTGCCAAACAACCTGTCTGGCCCTAATGTTTCATTCTTTCAGAAGCTTTTTTTATTCATTCATTGGATGTGGGTGTTGCTGGCTAGGTCGGTATTTATTGCTGAACCCTAATTGCCCTTGAGAAAGTGGTGGTGAGCTGCCACCTTGAACCACTGCAGCCCATGTGGTTAATGTTAATTAGCTTTGGGGAATTTTTTTAAATTAAATACTTTTTCTTTTTACATTTTTCTGTCTGTCACATGATGCTCTCTCCCATCTGCCTTTTCGATTCTTTACTTTGCTCATTGTATGCGGTTTAAACATAATTTATGTTTCTTGGCTTAGATTACATGTCTTGGTGAGGTTTCTTCAACCTGGCTGAAGAGCCTCATTGCCATTCACAGGTGCCTCAGAACCTCTATAGAGGGCACATGCTGGATCAGATATGAATAGAGCAAGTCTCTGCTCTAAAGCAAGTGGAACCTTTTGTGGGCTGTTATCAGTGAGGTGATTGGCGAGTATTGCTCCTTTGCCACTGACTGCCTAATATATGCTGATGGTTTAACTTGCTGTGCTGCGAAGCCACTCCAGTCAGCTAGTTTACAAATAGTAAAACATACTTTGTAAATGGTGGCTAGTTGAAGAATGACAATGATTGTAACTGAATAAGCCTGAAACTGAGATGATGTTGCTTTTGTACGAATGATGGGCAACTCCAAACCAACAGTTGGAAGCCTTAATTGGAAGAAAATTGACAAATGTGGTGGAATTAAAATACAGCTTTTCGTCTGATTCCAGTTATTGCTTTTACAGGTGTATTACATGGCTGTTCACTCATTTGGTAGTGACTCAGTTATTTACAATACTTTTCATATTGACATTTCTTTGCTTTTAGGAGACTGCTCTTGCAGTCCTGAGGACAGTGACTGACCAGTCGAGTGCTGGGACAACTAAATGGGCTTGGCTTAGACGAGGACTTTATTACCTGAGAACCAACCAGCATTCGCAGGCTGTGGCAGAGTAAGATATGCTTTCTGTTTGAGCATTTGGTAGTCAACAGTTTTATTTGAGGAAAAAAGTTAGCAGACCAGGTGGATGGGTGAGTCTCATGGATGAGAGGAGCTGGGAAAGAACGTAGAGGATAATGGGAGAGAAATGGAGGGTGTGTAAATCTAGCATAGTGCCCTGGTGAGGGGGAAGGAAAGAAGGAGACAATAAGCAGAGGCATCTGAACAGATTGTCTCCACCTTGAAAGTCTTCCAGGAGTTCTTCACAGTTGTTAGAAATGAGGGAGGATCGGACAGGAGTTTAAACAAGTTGAATTACTCAGGCCTCATTTTAACGATCAATTATTTTTATGTCTGAAGTGTATTTGTATAGTTGAAGGATGAGAACCAAACAGAATTTGTAGGCTCTGGGAGAGTAAGAAATGCAACATGTTTGAGCACTGGACTTTGGTTATTTTCCAAATCCTACTGACGGGGATGAATAATAAAACTGAAAATGTCATTGGTCCACATGTGTTGGTTTTCTACCTTCAGCTGTTTTTGTGATTTATTGGTGTAGTATGTTCTAGCTTGGTTTAAAGACCACCCATTGAATCCATTTTCTTTACCATGAATGTTTGGGACTTTTAAGGAGGCAGGAAAAAAGTTTTAGGCAGAGCAGTTCTAATGACAATGTTGTTCTGCGACTTTATTCTATGGCATTAAAGTCTACTTTTAGTTATATCAGTAAAATTAATGATCTGTCCCTTTTTTAAGTTTACAAGCAGCTTTGAGAGCAGACCTGAAAGACGCAAATTGCTGGGAATGTTTAGGGGAGGCTTATCTCAGTAGAGGAGGTTACAATGCTGCCTTAAAGGCCTTCACAAAAGCCAGTGAACTGAATCCAAACTCCGTGTACAACATTTACAAGATAGCAGCCATCAAACAGATTCTCGGCAAGTATGCAGAGGCAGTTACAGAGTATAAGCAGATAATTCAAAACACAAAAAACTACGTTCCTGCCCTCAAAGGTAAGTTTTTTTTATTTCTCCTCTTAAGTTATTCTTTGTAAGTACATATTGTATATTTCTATATATATTATTGTATATTATATATTACTACTAGGGTGCACAAATGGGATGGCAAATACTTGAAAACTAATGATTGCATATTTATTTACCAATTGTCTCATTTATCCTTTAATTGTGTTTAGACAATCTAGTTTAGACAAAGTGAAGAATAGTTATACTTTTTCTTATAATGTCCTGCAATGTTTCAGGATTTCTGACTATGTTAACATGGAAGAATTTTTTTAAGATATTGACTTTTGGTGCACCAGTTAACTGATTGCACTGGCTGGTTGCTTGTACTTATAACGAAGCTTTGGCCTCACCTTTCCATTCTGGCTCTGGCCTTGTTTGCTTCGAATTGACGAGCTGCGGGGCGACAACTGAGTATCTCTTGGCGTAGCTTGTCAGATTAAACAGGTCAATATTAGGTTGACCCAGCAAGGCTAGTACATGAGAGGGATGTTTTAAGTATTGATTGCAGAGGGTGGAAGATCCCAGAGCCACCCAAGTTATTTTTATGGGGTTGGAGCATTCTTGCTCTTCTGAGCCCCCATGTAAAATAATTTGGAAAAACTACCTTTGCTGGGCCTCTTCAGCTCAGTATTTGAAAGTATTTCCTGACAGGACAGGCCACCCCCCCACCTCAAGCTCCTTAAAGATGCCCCACAATTCTCCCAGAAAGTAATGCTGCTTCCTTTTGTACTCACTTTTAAGAAAAGGAGATTTAGGGAAATATAACTTGGAATGTAGTACAATGTAAATTGAGCTGTTATAAAACACTCAATATGATTCCTGAAGATTAAACAAAGCAATATACTGAGTTGTGTTCCATCTCAATACCGATTGTGCTTTTCTTTGTCCAGCGGGGCCAAGCAATTCATATTAACCATTGATTTAAGAAATTGAAGTTACAGTAATATTCTGATTATAAGTCAAGGCTATATTTTGTTTATTTGGAGCACCATTTGAGCAAATACCTTAAATACTCTGAGGCACTGAATATACCTGTAATGTAACTTGAGCTTCCTTAGAGAGGTGGGAGAAAGATCCAGATAAGATGGTCACAAGATAAGCTGACAGTGCTGTGGTGGGTCAGTATTGTGATGGGCCAGTGTACCAATTTATTAAAGCAGTTACTTTCAGATTTCTGCTTCACATAGTGTGTTCCTATTTTTAGTCAAGGCTAAGAACCAGTATATTCAAAAAAATATCAAGCGGAAGATTATTAGTGAGTTACCTCAACTCTTTCCTACTGGTTACCCCTATAGTCATTTACAAACCAGCTTTCAACAACAATTTAGTTCTAAGCTCTCCTCACCTATGTAAGATTTTTTAGAGCAATTTATGGTGGAGTTTGAAAAAACAAACATTGAGAAGAATGAAAAACAAAGGTTTCAGGTTGTGCCAAAAGTATAGTTACAGAGAAGAGGGAGATGACAGGGTGGAGGAATTTAGAGAGGCTGTTTGGAGGTACTAACTTTAAAAAAAATGGTCCCTAATGATGATGGCATAGAGAGGGGAAGGAAATGATGTTAGTCAAGTAGATGATGTATGCCGGGATATATGAGATATTGCTGAACCAAGGTGATGGAGAACTTTGAAGCTAAGGGTAAAGATAGTAGAAGGTTTTAAATGTGTCAGTTATTCACAGTTGTTCAGAGATTGTATGTGATGTGAGGAGATGAAACAGAAGGAAGAAAGAACGTATTCTATGTGTTTTTCGAACAAAGTGCATATAGTCTTGTAATTATTTGAAACATACAAGCTGAAAAAGGGGTGCTTCCAAATTTTTTTTTTTATCAAGGACAAGGCCTTTGCAAAGTTAGGATTGACTATTTCCAAGAACCTCTAATATAATCTTAGACTGAAATCTGGAACGGGGAGCAAATCTCTGTCCTTTATAAGTGTATAGTAACATTCAAATTATCTGGGAACATGGCAGGAATCTCTTCAGTCGGCTAAGAATATTCACAGGTGCAAGCAAGTTGAAGGGAGAGGAATAAAATTCAAGTCTTCTGCTCTAAATACCATTTTTCCAAATTCATTACAAAAATAAAATACCATGCAAAAGCTGTATTGCTGACAGAAGAAAAATGATTTAAATATTTAAGAGGATCCTCATCTCTGTTTTTAATAAATGAACATCCTCAAATCACATGGCTTGCTCGCATTTTTCTAGGCCTAGGTGAGTGCTACTTAATGATGGCACGAAGTGCACTCGATGATTGTTTGGATGGAAGAGCTTTGGATTCAGCAGAAGAGGCACTTCAGTACTTAGCTAGGTGAGTAAAAATAAATGCTTATTTTCACTAAGTGATTTAAAAAAAATACAACAATCTTGGAACTATCCTTTGAATATTTTGTTAGAAGCCACCAAAGACACAGATCAATACTTAGGACAACGAACTGCATTTTGTTCTGGGTACCCATCATACCAATGTAAGAACAGGATACTTTTATTTTAAAACTGTTTGCTTTTTCTTTTGTATCTTCTATAACAACTTCAACAAGCAGAATTAGAAGGGCAACGGGTTACAATGTAAAAATTTAGTGTGATGTGGATCTTCCAGCTACAATTCCTCTCTGCCTTGTTGAGCTCCTGATCTTAATTGAAGGAACAAGTGAAGGCCAACTTGCACACACAACATTAACAACACAAATTTTGAGTTATTTGAATGGAAACTAAAAATATTGCTTTTTTATTATTTGGAAAGACTAATCGTTATATAGCCCCATATCATTTGTCTCATTTTGCCCATTGTCTCCATGCTGACTCTTTGCCAAAGCAATCCAAAACAAATCTTACTCTCTAATGCTCTTTCCCTAACCCTCTATCTTTGTCTGTTTCAACTATTTGTTAATTTCCCTTTTAGTTATGTAATGATCTCTGCCTCACCTTTTATCCTGTGACAAAGCATTTTGTCCTTGGAAATACATTTCTCCTAACCTCTCTTCTCACTCTTACTGACTTCCCAACCAGAGGAGGTAGTCTTTCTCTATTCACTTTATCAAAACACTTCATAATTATAAAAACTCTATTAAATCTCCCCTTGGCCCCTGCTCCAGTGAAAATAGTCCTGGTATTTCAAGTTTATCCTCATAACTATAGTTTTCCAACCCTTGCACCATTTTGTGAACCTATGCTGTACATTTTTTATGGTGCTAATGCCCTCTACGTTGTTACCACCAGGTGAGGAAGGGTGAAAGCACTCCCCCTTTTTTCCCCTGCCCTAGGTTGATCATAACATGGTTTTGATATTTATGAGCATGAATGTGCCAATTCAGTGTGTATACTTAACTGTTTATGTGCTGATTGCAAAGAACTCATCCATGTGTCCTTGAGTTTAAACAACTAAAGTGTTAGTTTTTATTGTGCTAAAAACCCATCCAGGTAAAGATATCAAAAAAAAAACTTAAAGTAAATGCATGACTGTCACAACACACCCACATGCATGCAAAATACAAGTTACAAAGTAGAGGTCATTAACTTTTGGCCAAATTTAAGATTTAACGAGAAAAGGCAAAGGTATAAAAGTTTACTGTTTATAAGTCCTTTGCTGGTGTGTATGGCAGAGGCACTTTTTAAGCTGTAGTCCTTGGCGTTTTCTCTTGTAGATGCTGCAGTGCAAGTTAAAGTTTTCTCTGGGATTTTTTTGCTGCCAGCAGTCTGATTTACACAAAAGCAGAGTTCAATTTTTAGTTATAAGAAAGAGAGAGAGAGGCAAACTTCCTTTTTGTTGCTTTTAAATGTTCCTTCTCCAGATTGCTCCAAAGCAAGTAGAGTTTTATAATAACATCTATTTCAAAAATACTGATCCTATGACCTCTTTCTCCATAATGATTGAGTATCCCTCAGAAGGTAATTGATTAGCTCATGTCTGGACAGATCTTGGCTATTGTGTTGTTGCCTAGGCGATTAATTTTTAAAGTCCAAGCCGTCACTTCTGAATAACTTGTTCTTCCACATAGTGAGCTGAGGAGAACGTATCAACATTTCCAATGTGGCCATTGTCTCTGTCTCCATCTTCAGCCTGACGCAAATGGAATTTAGCTTTTATAGTGATGCAAATTATGGCAGCCTTTTTAAGTTTCAGTACATCTTTGAAGTAATCCTTGAGACAGCAGGTATGAAATTTCACTGGAGGGTTGCCTGGACATGTCTTAATTGTAATCCACATTGAAAGTTTCCAGAAACTTGACCAGCTTGCAGTTGCAGACATGTTAAATGACCTCTGGCAGCCATCTAAAGTTAGTGTCTTTGTTTTAACAGTTGAAACTGCCTTTTTTTTTAAAAAGTTCCACATGTGAGTCCAGCAGATGAAATGGAAATTATATATTTGACATCAACACGCCTCTTTAACAAACAGCCTTTTTGCTGCTCTTAAATGTTCCTTCTCCAGGGGTGTCCAAAATTGTACCAAATATTATAACTGTAGACTAACCGATGTCATGTTATATTGTTACATATATACTCCTTATGATGACCCTTAATTAACTGTTAAAATAACAAGAAGGCTAATAACACTTGCTGTTATTTTAATACAAATGCTACAGCAAAATCAGACAAGAGCAGATGTGGGTTGAATGCTGGAATCCAAAAGTTGGTTTCCAAGATGCACCACTGCATGTTAATTTTGTGAAAGCAGCTGCACATCCTTTGGTTCACCGTTGAAATGTATTGAATGGAATGAAATTGCTATACTTGCATAGTAGATACAGACTAAACTCAACACAAGTTTTGTCGATTCCAAAGTATTCTTTTAACCATGTGATAATTACTGCCAACAACCTTTCACACAAACTAATCCAACTATGGAGTCTCATTTTTTCACATTCTTAAGTGTTAGAGATTTTATAAATGTAAATTTAATTTTGGATTTTTTTCCTTTGTCTCTTTCTCGTTTTCTCTCAATTGCATCTTTCTTCCCCTCTTTTTCTGTACCTGATTTGACATTGAATTTACACATTTTAACTTACACTTTCTTCTCAGTTCTTGTGTTGTTAATTTCACAATTCTTCAGTGTAATTTGTTCAGGAGATGCGTTTGCATCACCTTTGTCTTAAATGTCCAGTTCTGTTGCTTACACTTTGTTTCAAGTCATTTAGTGTGTTTTTTTAAAATACATATATTTTTATTGCTTTAAATTCCTAATATATAGAGGATGTAACTAGTAGGATAGACGAAGGGGTATACCTGGATTTCCAAAAAGCATTGGATAAGGTGCCGCACAAAAGGTTAATAAGCAAAATAAAGGCACATGAAGTTTGGGGTAATATATTACCCATGATAGAGGATTGGTTAACTGATAGTGGGCATAAATGGGGCATTTTCAAGCTGGCACACAGTGAATACTGGAGTGCCACAAGGATCAGTACTGGGGCCTCAGCCATTTACAATCTATATCAAGGACTTAGATAAAGAGACGGAGAATAATATATCTAAGTTTACTGATGATACCAAGCTAGGTGGAAAGGTAAGCTGTGGGGAGGGCATAGATAGGCTGCAAAAAGATATAGACAAGCTGGGTGAGTGGGCAACAAGATGGCAGATGCAGTATAAAATAATGAAGTGTGAAGTTATTCACTTTGGTGAATACAAAAGTAGAATATTTTTTAACAGATGAGAAACTTGTAACTGTTGATGTTCAAAGAAACTTGGGTGTGCTTGTACAAGGAATGCAGAAAGTTAGCATCCAGGTGTATCAAGCAAATAGCATGTTGGCCTTTATGGCAAGGAGATTGGAGTACAAGATTAAAGAAGTCTTGCTACAGTTGTGCAGGGTTTTGAAGAGGCTGCATCTCGAGTAGTCAGTGCAGTTTTGGTCTCCACATTTAAGTAAGGATATACTTGCATTGGAGGCAGTACAGCGAAGGTTCAGTAGATTGGCCCTTCGGATGAAGGGGTTGTACTATGATGAGAGGCTGAGTAAATTGGGCTTATGTTCTCGAGTTTAGAAGAACGAGAATGAGTCTAGCAAAATCTAGAAAATTCTCGAGAGGCTTGATAGGGTGGATGCTGAGATTGTTTCTGCTTGTTGGGGAATCTAAAACACAGGGTCACAGTCTCAGGATGAGGTGCCGATCCATTTAGGACTGAGATAAGGAGAAATTTCTTCACCCAAAAGGTTGTGAATGTTTGGAATTCCCTAGCCCACATGGTTGCGGATGCTTCATTGTTGAATACTTTTAAAGCTGGGATGGACAGATTTTTGTGGTCTCGGAATTAAGGGATATGGGGACTGCGCAAAAAAATGGAGTTGAAGCCCAAGATCAGCCATGATCATATTGAATGGCAGAGCAGGCTCGAAGGGATGTGTGGTTTACTCCTCCTATTTTTTGTGTTCTTAGCCTTGAACTTCTGATAAAAGCAGCTATTTGTAAATGATACTTTATTTTAAATGCCTACATTTATGATTTCACCTCTGATTTTATTACAGATCTGTACAGTGTCGACCTGATGTATCATGTCTTTGGAAGCTAATTGGAGACACGTGTACCACACTCCATGTTTTGTCACCAGCAAAAGTTAACATTAAAGTCTCTGCTGTCCTTATTGGACAGAATGAAAAGAGGAATGTGCAGTCTTTAAACAAAAGTGAGCTACTTCAGCTGGGAGGAAGGTAAATTACTTTCAATCAAAAAAAGGCATATTTTAATCTTTTGAGTGGTTGCCACTTTTTATAACCCTCCCTACAGCTATACCCTATTACACTGTGCTCAACTTCAAGTACATAATTTTAGTAGTTACTTTTGCCTACTATTCCAAAGTCATTTCTAAGGGCAAGGAAAATCCAAAGATGATCTTCCCTGTGACTTATTGCTTCCAAAACTCTCTTCTTTTTCCCCTTTTATCTTCCGCTCTAGTGTCAGTCGCAAAGAGCTGTGGAACACAGCCTCTAAGGTTGAGAGCATCCCTGCAACTGCCTCTTCTGGTTCCTCCAATTCCTCCCCCCCTCTGTCCTAGATGTTTGCCACTACTTTCCTCCCATCCTTGTAAATATTTCAGGCCTTGCCCCCAATCAGTTTGCAGATTATCTTTCCTCTTTCAAAAGACACATTTGCCTCCTTCCTTAATGTCTTATATTTGAATCCTGATCCTTCACTTATTCCTGTCCCTGTGCCATCTTAATATTTTGAAGAGTTTGCTTCCTTCAGGCATAGTTGACCGACCTTTAAAATCCCAGCCATCAGTCCTGCCAAAAAACCACACTCGACCCATCCTCCTGTTCTAGGTATCATCTTACCCTGGACCCGCTTTTCCTTTCTAAGACCTTTGAGCATACCATCATGCCCCAACTCCATGTTCTTCTCACTCAAAATTCCCCAATTATAGATGCAGTCATATGAGAACCCAGAAGTGGTGAATTTGTCCCACCATGGCAAGTTGTGATATTCGGTTCAACAAATCTAGTAATTTGCGAATTGACATCAAAGAAAATAGATTGTGAAAGCTGCTAAATCCCAAATGGTCCATTAATATACTTCAGAAAAGAGAACCTGGCATCCCTTATCTCATCTAGTTATTGGATGATTCTGATTCCAATCTCATACAATGTGATTAACTATTATTCCTTTCTTAAGTAGTCCATCAAACCACTTTGTTATACAAAGCATTGCTACTTAAGAAGGTTCACCACTGTTCTGTCAGCAACCCAGTGCTGGACAATAAATACGGCTTTGCCAGCATCAATCACATCCAGATTTAAAAATCCCTTCACTCTTGCTTGCTCCTAAGTCACATAAATGAGTCCATCTTTACTGAAATCAGAAATTACATCCTGTGTGACTGTGACTGGGGTATTTTCCCTCCTTTTCATAGTCAAATCATGCTAGCAGCTAAAATTCACTTTATTGACAGTTTTTGAAATTACCCCACTACTAACCTTTTCCAAATATAGCCTGCACATTCAAGCCTTGACCTGGCAAGTTTCTTGCATCTTTCCTCTGAAGGTGATACTACTCTGTCTAATTACTTTGAAACTCAAGCTTCTGCTGACCTCCTTTGTTCCATTTAGAGAGGAAATTAAAACCTTGTTAAGAAATGGATGATTCGCTGTCAATCGGTATAGAGGTTACACAAAGTGTAACAGAGGACAGAGTGCCTGCTAATCTTAATAAAGGGAAACCGTTCTGATATCACGTGAGAATGTCTCTAACATGATGCTGCCTCCGACTTACTAGCAAACCCTCCTGTCTCAAATGATACAAGGATCACAATTCAAATGTCCACTTTGTCTGGCCCAGCTACTTGCTGTAATTTGTAGTGGGGGAGTTAACTTATTTTGTGCTAAATTTAATTTGCAAATTTATTTGAAGAATATGTAATTAAGGCAAAGTTCTGCTTTGTTGCATCACTAATTTTACTTTACAATAAAAGATAGTGTTCAGAAAATTGCAAATGTTCTATGTTTGAAAGCATGCACAAAAAAATTCAGTGTTGAAAATCTTAATGCACCTGTAATCATGCAAAGTTTACTATAAAATGTAAAATCAGAGATTAGTTATAGGACCTTCAAAAACATTACAACTTCATAACATTGCAGAGTGGGAAATGGAAAATTTTCCTGAACTTCAAATTTTAAATAAATGGTTAATGATCTCAGTTAAAGATAAGTGCAAAAACTATATAGTAGTGATAATGGGAAACTGTAATAATTCTAATATGAACTGTAAGTGTATTCAGGGGAATTTTCTTGATCAGTATGTTTCCAGCCTGACCAGGAAGGGAGGAATTGCTGGATCTGGTTCTGAGGAATGAGATGGATCAGGTGTCAGTGGGGAACATTTAGGGAGCAGTGATCATTGTGTCATTAAATTTAGGTTAGCAATGGAAAACGACAAGGAACAATGTAGAGTAAAAGTGCATAATTGGAGGAGAGGTAATTTCAGTGGGGTGAGAAAAATCTGGCCCAGATAAATTGGAATCAAAGACTGGCAGGTAAAACTGTAACAGAACAATGGGCTGCCTTTACAGAAGAGGTGGTTCAGGTACAGTCGAGGTATATTCCTGCAAGGGGCAAAGGTAGGGCAAGCAAAATCAGAACTCGCTGGATGGGATACAGAGTGAGATGAAGCAGAAACTGGGTACGTATGACAGATATGAGGTTGATGATATATATGAGAACCAGGTTGAATATAGAAAGTTCAGAGAGAAAGGAAAATGGAAATAAGAGATGCATGGATGTAGTATGTGAAGCGACTGACAGCTAACATAAAAGGAAATCCATAAGTCTTCTATAGCCATATAAATAACAAAAGGGTAGTAAGAGAACAGGTAGGGCAGATTAAAGACCAAAAAGGGGATTTATGCACGCAGGCAGAAGGCACAGGTGAGGTACTAAATGAGCACTTTGCATCTGGCATTATCAAGGAATATGCTGGCAAAGAAATGGTGAAAGAGAAGGTAGAAGAGACATTGGATGGACTAAAACTTGATAAATAGGAGGTATTAGAAAGGCCGGTTATAATAAAGTTAATAGGACACCAGTACCCAAGGATATTGAAGGAAGGGAGTAAGGGAGAAAATTGTGTAGGTACTGGCCATAATTTTCCAATATTCTTTACAATGAAGGTGGTGTCAGAGGATTAGAGAATTTCACCTGAAGAGAGAAGCTTTGCAGGGCTACACAATGTGAGGAGGCGTGAGACTAAATTATTTGCTGTTGCAGAGAGCTGACAGGCATAGACATGATGGGCTGAATGGCCTCTTGTTCTGTAACCATTGTCTGGTTCCAAGTTATTTTGTGATGGTGCAAGGGAAGTTATATTTATAACTGCAGCTTATTTTTTCCTAGGTCCTATGGACGAGCCCTTACATTGATGTCAACTTCTGCCAATCTGTGGTGTGACCTTGGCATGAACTACTACCGACAGGCACAGCACCTGGGTACTACAGGAGAATTGAATGTAGTGTCTGAGTTGCTGGAAAAAGCACTTCAGGTATATGATTTACTCTTTTAGAAAACACAGAAATGTACTTACCTTACAGAGGCTGCAGGTTTCTCATTTTTGAAATGAAAATTTTGGTGCGGTTTATTTTGTTTTTTGGAATTATTTTTCTGCATAAAGATGAATTGCATACTATGATTGCCACTATACTACCAGCACTCATTCTGTTGTTGTTTTCTCTTCAAACTTGAAAAATATGTATTGTTCACTAATTACATCCGTAACTACAATAGAAACTTGTGTTTCAATTTATTACCTCATCAATGTTGAAGCTAACAAACTGTTGAGGTAGGTGTAAATGGTTCTGGGATCAATTGTTCCCCACTATATAGTTCCTAAAATGTTTTAATAGATAGACTTCTCTAGGAGCCTGTCAATTTAATCTTGCACTTATCAGAATGCATAATTTAAGTCTTAATCCTGCAAAGCAAGTTAGCATTCTTTCTTATGGAGATAAATACTTTCTGCCTGTTTTACAATCACTGCTTGAAAAATCTTATTTTACATTGGATAATGCTTGGAATTTTCATATGCCTTCCAGCCGGCTAACTACTTAATCTGGGTAGAATCAAATCAAGTAGTACACAAGATCATAGAATTTTAAGCATAAATGAATTATGCCACTAGGCTCAAGTTATCTGCAATCTTCAATGTTAAATCAACAGTCCCTTTGCCCAAACCAGACCCCATCAACTGGTCACGCCCACAGGTTGAAAAGAAGAATTTGCCAGCTTCACCCCCAGCAGAAACTCTAGGGCAATATTGATGCAAATTTTCCCCATTTTGTTTGAATGTCATAGATCACCTAGTTGCAGAGCATTGGGCAAATCACATCCACTTCATGGATCCCATCTGACTTTTCATTTGCTTACATTTAATATATAAACAATCAAGGAGGCTCTGTTAAGCACATGTGATCCTCCCAACATTTTTCCTCTGCTGTGTGCTCAGTCAAGCTTTCAGGCCCAAGTACAATTAGAGGGAAATCAGCCCCCAGGTGTTAACCTTTAATTCCATTCTTAAATTTTCCTATTATTGTATTTATTTTATAAAGTGCAATGCAATTTTAATTGTACGTTTATTCAACAGTGTCTTAAAAAATCTGTGATGTTGGGCAGCAAAAATCATCAATATTGGAATGCACTTGGAGTTGTTGCCAGTTATAAAGGTACTACCATTTCGAATATATAATTTGGTATGGAGGTAAAAACTGACTTATTGCAAACCTATCCTAAAGTTGTGTTCAGTGTTCTCTTGCAAACAAGATTTCAGTAGTTAAATTGTGTGAAAAAAGCCATTGATTTAGTCTAGTTTTGTCAGCGCAAAACAAGAAAAATGGCAAAGAAGTTAAATAACTTAGATTAGGCTATGCATTCATGTGGTTAAATGTATTATGATTCTTTTCTGTATTGTTCTGATGCAGGTGTTGAAAAATATGCCCTTGCACAGCATGCATTTATCAAATCTGTGCGGATTGAACAAAATGTAAGTAAATTCACAACTTTTTAACATTTTCCAGTAAATGCATTTTACTCAAAATATTTTGAATTAGATGGTGGGTTATATGATGCAATTTTGATAGACGTATGAGATATTGTTTGCACAATTGCAGGTTGAATTAAGATAATTTAAAATGAGTAACTTCAAAGGAAAAGTAAACTTTTTTCATTGTTTCAAAAGCTGTAACAACAATGATTAAACATTGACTTTTCAAGTGTGACGATCTCTTGTACTAGAATGTAGTGGCCTGGACCAACTTGGGGGCAACTTATTTGAAGAACAAAAGTATTGAGGTAAATATTGAGAACGCTAGTGATTTAAACTATATAGATTTATAGTCAAAGTAATTAGAGTTACTTAATATTGTAATTATTTAAGGTCTGTTCATAGTATTTTTGATTTAACATCTTATAGCAATTAAACTATATTTTCTAAGATTAACCTTGTTTGTTTTTAATGTTACCATCACTACTTGTGACTTTTGTATCTTTTTAATTTAGCTTGCCCATGAAGCTTTTAAGGTAGCCCAGTCTTTGGAACCCTCATATGTTATGTGCTGGATTGGACAGGTAGATCATTTATACTGTTTTCGCTAATTGTCCAGGTATACCAGGTTGATACAGATTAGAAATTTAGTTATGCTATTGCACTGGTAATGTCACCCATTTCCTCGAGGGGCATCTTATTATATAGTAATTTTTCCACATTCTTTGATCAAACATAATAGCATTCAAAAATAATCTATAGACTTGTAATACTTGTACTCTGGTATGAATGAAGTTGAAGAATTGAAAGAGTGACGTGATGCTACAAATTGACAAAAATGAACCCTTAAAAGTAAAAGTACTCTTTTTTTGATGGAAGACAAACAATATTCTTTACCCTTTCTTTGAGCACCTCTCTGCTTCTTCCCTAATTCACTAATTTCCACATGGGTTACCATCACAGGTTCCTCTCCCCTTTTTTGATTACAAACGTAAGGGTTTTAAAATGTTGGTTTAATTCAAAAATAAAAGCTGTAGACACAATGCTTTGGATTTACTTAAACTGTTTAATTGTCACTACATTACTCTTAATACCATTATACTATTTGTCAGACTATTGTATTTTTATTTTCCATGAATATTTTCTAATATATTGGCAAGGAATTTGCCCAGTTTATTACATAATGCATATATGTATTGCAATGACAGTCTCAATTTCCAATCATTTAAACTTGTAGGCACTTATTGCTGAAGCTATTGGCAGCTATGAGACTATGGATTTGTTTAGACATACCACTGAACTTGGTGTTAATGTAAGTATTGTTCTTTTATTTTGGCTATAAATAAACAAGTCTAATATGTTCAACTGTGAAATCAAATTGATTATGCTGAAGTACACTGGATAGTTTGCAAGCAATGATATCTCAGAGGTTCTTAGACCTGGGACCCTTTCAGTACCTTAAGCCTTACATATTCAGCCAAAATTTGCTATCAAAATACTGGCAAGGCTAAGGCATTTTTCATTATTTATGCGTGAATGTTAAAGCAACTTCAGGTAAGCACTCGATGAGTAGTTAAATGTGAATATCCAAAAGTTGCTGCCCGAGTTGCATTGCTTTGCAAAAATGGCATTTTGTTGTCTGCCTCGCCACTGACATGTTTTGTGAATATTAAGATGTTGCTGTGTTTGCTTGGTAGATATGAATGAAAAATTCTGCAGATATTTATGCCAAGTAATTAGTAGCATAAATACCCTTTCAATAATGTAATAATCATTTAATTACAGCCAAACAACCCCAGGCACTGAATATTAACTTAAGTTTGAAGGCCCATTCCTTCCTGTTCAAAATTTTCAGGGAGATTTTAAGAATGTCAATATTTTTCTTTCTTTTCCTTTGTCTTTTTTAATCTCTTGTAATCCAATATTCATTTCATTATCTTTATCCCTCTTTCTATACTTGATTTGGCATTGATTTCACACCTGTAAATTCATACTCCTTCTCAGTCTTACACTTAGACCTAGTTCCTCCAGCCCTGGGCGGGACAATGGCTCCTTCTCAGTACTTTGTTTTTATTCCCCAATCCTTAAGTTTAATTGGTTAAGGTTGCCCTATTCATTGAGGTCCCAAATGTCCTGTTTTCTTTGCTGCATTGTTAGCACCTCACACTTTCAGCAATTTTGTGGGCAAATATATTTTGAACTGAAGGGTGCAGGGAGAAGCCAAGCTAACGGCAGACTCTCTTCAGATGCATGTTCTGGTCCATGAGTTTTTTCTGTGTGCATGTATAAATTGAGTCATTCTTGATACTAGTTTTATGCTTCATTGCTAATTCGAGTTAAATTTGCAGCCCAACAAACAAAGGGAATGTTTACATTTTGCTAGAATTTATTAAACCTGAGTTTATTTTAAATTTACATTATAAAAAGAAATTAGAAAAATTATTTCTTTATACAGACTGAAGGAGCTAAAGGTTATGCACACTGGGTATGTGCAACGCTGCAGGATAAATCGAACAGAAATTCAGAACTGTACAAGTATAACATTGTACAAATGAATGCAATAGCTGCTGCACAAGTTGTCATGAGCAAATATACAGGTATGGTAAAATATGTTTGACAAGCTGGAGCATTTAATAGTTAATTGATATTCAAGTTGACTTTAGAAATACCTAACATTATAACCAAACAATGAATTTATTCCCAAATACAAGTGGGGGATATGCTGTGATATTTTACATTGCCTTAGCAATATTTAATAATGATGAGGTCTACTCTAAAAATGTCACACACCCTAATAGTAAAATATCACAAGAATATTGTTGATTTTGAGTACTAGTGGTAGATTGACCAATATTTCTTAATATTAATAACTTATAATCACATTGCACTGTCAATGTAGAAAAAAATTCCGAAGTGCTTCGCAGAGATGTAATTGGGTAATTATAGATATCAAACCAAATCAGTAGATAATTGGAGGTGAGCAAAAGTTTGGTCAAACAGATTTGTTTTAAGGGAGTGTCAAAGGAGAAGTGGTATGGAGGGGTTAAGGGAAAGAGTTTCCGTGCACTGGGCTTAGATTGCTGAATGCCAAGCAGTCAATGGTGAGGTGAAAGGATGGGTATGCACAAGAGGCTAGAGTTAGAGGAACAGAGACTTGCAGAGCTGGAGGAGGTTAGAAGGAAGGAGGGTGAAGTCATGAAGGATTTGAACATCAGGGACTGGATTTCTGGATATAACAGTGTGTCATACTCTCTCCCTCCCCCCCCCCCCCCAAAATCCCCAACGGAAATGTTGGTCATCACCAAAGGTCGGCTGCCCTGCAGCCATTTAACTCTGGGAGCTGCCTTAATTGTTTCAGGCCCTGATCTCCTGATCTGGGAGGTAGTCCCACCTTAGATTTACCAGTAGCTCTGTAGTCCCAGAAGAGCCAGGTTTGACCAGTGGCCACTGCTGGGACTGCAGGCAGTTGCCAAGAAGAAGTGATGGAGCCTGGACTTCAAGCCTGGGGTTTTGAATGTTCCTGGCTGGTAGATCCTGGTGAGATGGTAGGGGGGGTGCGGGAGGTGGAGTTTTGTGGGATGGTGGAGAGTGCCACAGATGGGCATAGGCACGTGGACTTCTTATTGATCGTGTTCATTGGAGTAGAAAAGCCACATGACTAGAACGAGGGAACGCAGTTTAAGAATAAAAGGTCTTTTTTTTAAGGTTGAGATGAGAAGAAATATTTTTTTGAGGTTTGTTACTCTGTGGAATTCTCTTCACCAGAGAGCAGTAGAGACTGGGTCATTGAATTTATTCAAGACAGAGTTAGACAGATTTTTGATAGACAAGGGAGTCAAGGCTTATGGGCGGGCGGGGGGGGTTGCAGGGAGGAGGTGGCGCAGACAGGAAAGCAGAGTTGAGGTCACAAACAAATCAGCCATGATCTTATTGAATGGCAGAGCAGGCTAACACCATTTTTGCATTCGCCTCTAGCAGTGCACAATTTGAGTTGACCTCGACAGAATTCATATGAAAGTGGGGATCGGAAGCAAGTTGCCTTTCAGCCTGGGTTTTCCTCCTCTTCCAGCTCTGTGTGGACATTCTCTCAAACACTCTGTTGCCCTGTCTCACTCCCTGATGCGCAGACATTCTAAGAGGATCATGGATGGTTGTGTATAGTTTGTTTTGTTTTAACAGGATAACAAGGTTGTTTTAATTTGTTTTTTGAACAGAGAGAATTCAGACTGATGCAACAGCTTTCACAATGTTAGGTTACTTGAATGAGTATCTAAACCTCAAAAAACAAGCAGAAGAGGCATATCATAGGTAAGGATTGTGTTTCAAAACAAAACGTATCCTCAAGTTTAAAAAAAAGAATACCCTGAGACAAATGTGTGTATATATGCTCCCAAGTTGCTTTAAAGCTGCTGCCTCATACCCTGTAAATAATGAGCAATTCATAATCCTATCTTGGGAATCAAAAAAGCACCTTGTCCCTATTGTGTTGGAAGGTGCCTGGTCCCAGATGCTTGGCAGAGGTTGGCACCAAATATCCTCGAGGAGAGGGCACAACATAGACTGCATCAGCTCAAGAAGGTGGGTCACCACCACTTCCTTGAGGACAATTGGGATGGGCGATAAATGCTGGCATTGCCCATGACACCTGCAGCCCATTAACAAATTGGTGGTGGTTGGGGGTGGGGAGGGGGGGGCGGGGGGGGGTGGATTTCCCAAGGCATGCAATCTTCATTTGTGTAGTCTGTTCCTATATTTTATCTCTTGGAGTCCAGGAATAATTCTAATAAATCTATGCTACATTCCCTCAAGAGCCAATATGTTCTTCTGAAGGTGTGACACCCAGAACTGAATGCAGCACTCCTGACGTGGTCTGACTAAGGCTTTGTCCAGCTATATCGTGACTTCTAACCTCATGTA
This sequence comes from Carcharodon carcharias, assembly GCF_017639515.1. NCBI lineage: Eukaryota > Metazoa > Chordata > Chondrichthyes > Lamniformes > Lamnidae > Carcharodon > Carcharodon carcharias. The sequence continues at coordinate 135,554,685 of NC_054470.1, forward strand.
TTCTAATTCTTTAGATTTGAAGGTTGACATTCCGTTGGCCTTTTTGTTCATTTTTGCACTTGTTCATGACATTTTAATGATCTGTGGACCACTCCCCACCCCAAGTCTCTTTGCTTTTCACTAATTAGAAAGTACCACACCAGGAATATTGGGCAGAATCTTGCCCTTGGATGGCGGGCGGGCGGTGGGGTTGATGTAACATCCCATCTTTCAAAGTGCACTTTTTCGCGCGCACTTCTCCCTGAGGCAAAGTCCTGTCTCAGGGACAGTGCTGACAGTGGAAAAAACATTAAAAATAGAAACATTAAAAAATTATTAACTTGTCCCCCTCATGTGACGATGTCATATGAGATGGGACATGTTAATGAAGAACACAAACTTTATTAATTTTTTACAATACGGACATGAAGCTTCATCCCAGTGGATGAAGTTTCATCAATAATCTGGAGCCCGCTGGGGCTCCTGGCCTGCCTGCCAGCCTTAAGGTTGGATGGGCAGGTCTTTAATTATTTTAAATAGCCTGTCAATGGCCTCAATTGGCCATTGACAGGTCGGCAGGCGGACAGCTGATTTCGCTGTCCACCCGCCCTCCTAAAAATTTAAATGGACCGGGATGGCGTCGAGGATTCCTCCTGACATCATCCCACGTCATTTTCCCCTCGGCGACCGGGCCCCGCCCCCAATTCGCCAAGGGGAAAATCCTGGCCATTGTGTGCAATTTGGTCTCCTTATCTGAGGAAGGATGTACTTGCTATAGAGAGAGTGCAGCGAAGGTTTACCTGACTGATTCCTGGGATGGTAGGACTAACATATGAGGAGAGATTGAATCGATTAGGATTATATTCGCTGGAGTTCAGAAGAATGAGGGGGCATCTCATAGAAACGTATAAAATTCTAACAGGACCAGACAGGGTAGATGCAGGCAGGATGTTCCCGATGGTGGGGGAGTCCAGAACCAGGGGTCACAGTCTGAGGATATGGACCATTTAGGACTGAGATGAAGAGAAATTTCTTCACCCAGAGAGTGGTGAGCCTGTGGAATTCGTTACCACAGAAAGTAGTTGAGACCAAAATATTGTATGCTTTCAAGAAGAAGTTAGATATAGCTCTTGGGGCGATAGGGATCAAAGGGTATGGGAAGAAAGTGAGAGCAGGCTATTGAGTTGGATGATCAGCCATGATCATAATGAATGGTGGATCAGGGCCGTATGGCCTACTCGTCCTATTTTCTATGTTTTACTCTGGTCTATCCTTCATGGGTCCAAAGTGGATCACGCCACACTTGCCTAGGTTGAAATCCACTTGCCATGGTTTCACTGATTCATTTAATCCGTCAGTACTTCTGTAACAATATGCCTCCATCTACACTGTTTACAATGCTTCCTATCTTGCTATCATTGGCAAATTTAGATATGTGGCTCTGTAAACCAGCATCTAACTTGTTCATTAATACCATGAATGGATGACATCCCAACACAGATCTCAAAGATCTTTTTGGTCTGTCTCCAAATAGATCAGAAAGGCATACGGGTCACTGGGGGTGGGGTGCCATCATTACGGCCTTAGTTTGCTTTATTGTACAAGCTACTGTTGGGTAGTATGAATGTACCCCAGTGGCAGTGGGCATGGAATTCATTTATGGAAGCAATTGATACCACTGAACTTCAGAAGATATCTACGCCAAGCATGAATTTATAATCCTACATTAGCTAAATGTATCACTGGAGAAAAAATATGTTTTTAACAAATATTTTGTAAAGTTGACTTGCAGAAGAATTCTGTGCAAAAGCAGGATGGATAAATCAATGGGCATGATAACTGAATAAGCTGAGAATAACAACTTTGAAACTGCTCTGAGATATCTTTATGTGCAATTAATTATATAGCGATGTAAATTGACTCAGTCTGTTTATGGAAGAGATTAGTGTTTTTGTTAAACTAAATCCCCAATTGGCAAATATATTACTGTGCTGGCAAGCTTCTTGCAACTAAGTTTCAACATCAGCCTTGAATAGTTTCTTTTCTCTTCCCCTAAACCTCCAATAAACAATGTGAGAAAATATTACAGCGCTAACAAACAATCCTAGAATCTTTATTCTTGGTCATAAAAATTTTTGCACATTACTTTAGCAAAGTGAATAATTCTTAATCTAGGAAATATCGATATTCTCTCTAATCAAAGATCTTGCTTTGGAGCTTAGTGCATTTTAGTCCCCTACCCCATTTGTCACAATGCTGCTTCAATTTTTTTTAATTTGTTCATGGAATGTGGGCGTCACTGGCTAGGCCAGCATTTATTAGTTACTAGTTTAGTTATCGGCTAGTTAGTTTACTAGTTGCCCTAGGTCAGAGCACATTTTTAAGAGTCAACCACATGCTGTGGGTCTGGTAAGGACACCAGATGGGTCTTTACAGCAATTGACAATGGCTTCATGGTCGTCATTAGACTTTTATTTCCATATTTTTTCATTGAATTCAAATTCCACCATCTGCCATGGCGGGATTCAAACGCGGGTCCCCAGAGCATTATCCTGGGTTTCTGGACTACTAGTCCAGCGCAATACTGCTATGCCATTGCCTCCCCTAATTTGTTCCATGTGCTCCTGATTTTTAGCTTCTGCTTACTATCATATTTTCAAAAATAGCAATTGTATTTGTGTATTCCCATCTGTAATGAAAATGTCGAGTTTTATGATTTTTTTGCCGAAGTCGAATCCTAAACATAAGCATTTACAAATAAGGTAAGTCAGTAGCAGTCAAATATGTGACACAGCCCATAAAAGGCCTCTTTTTCACCCCTCAGCAAGACCTAGAAAGTCTACCAAGTCTACCAGTTCTGTGCTTTTAGCAAGGGGTGTCTTGCTGCACAACAAGATAATCTTTAGAGGGTCATTTGGCCATAAACTTTGCATTCCCAGTCTAAATGTGGTTTCTTAGGACTGCACTGTTCCAGACTAGGCCTTAATTTGGTCTGATGTCACTATTCTTTCCCATGGGGACAATAACATGGTTGGAAACCTAACTTAAGGGTCTCCCCTATGTCTGAAATGAACGTGCAGAGTAAAGTTTTTAATAGGCATATTAAATGGAGAATATGTAAAGCAGAAATTATCTCCCCCTAGACTTGCTGTCTCCATGAATGAGCAGCTCATTGAATTAAAAGGTGCTGAAGAATGGAAAATCATACATTTTGCATCTCTAAATGTTACTATAGTTCAGATATTCTGCCCTCTTTTTCAAAATAATGTGCATACATGGTCTGTGAGGAGCTGGATTGATGGGTGGTATCATTGGCATATGTTGTGGTATATGTATGTCAAAGGCTATCACACCAAGGATCTAGATTAAACAAATTCTCACACACTTCTATAACATCAACAAAACCATTATATTTATATCTTTAACATAATGAAACATCCCTGTGTGCTGAACAGGAACGTTATAAAACAAAGTTTGACACCAAGCCACATTATTAGGACTATTAAGACAGATGATGAAAAGCCAAATAATTGAGGATTTGGTTCTTACATGATACAGTTGCAGAAGAATGAGTAGCTGTAGCTGAAAGTCTGTACTACCATTACCTAATAGAACCATCATTTAATATGGTATATTCCATGTCGATGCTGGAGACATGTTGATGGTGATGATGTGCATATATTTTACGGTGAGCTGTGTTGATTGCCGTACCACTCATGAGGATCTGATGTCCACAGGAAAGCTTTTTTTCTCAAGAAAAATATTTATGATTTTTGGTTTCAGGGCAGTTGTGCTGCTACAAAATACCGAAGATGAAGGAAAACTTAAGCATGCCCGGAGAAATTGGATTCGAGCTTTATGGTAAGTTATAAATGACTTGTGTGTCTGGTGAATAAAGGTGTTTAGACAGTTGTTTTGTATCGTTTTATTTATGTCATTAAATATTATTAAAATATATTTAGAATTTAATGTCGCAGTCTATTTTTTAAACAAGCACCTAAACTGTTCAGTTTATTTTATGAAAGTTGGCTGTGTCCAGTTGATCTTCCTTTTCTGGTATTATCTTTACTTTCATTGATTCTCTAAATCCAATATGCTGAATTTCTCCCCCCCACCCCAACCCACATTGGGGAGAAGTTGATGGGTGGGCACGTACGGGCATGCTTCCGATTGGTGCCCCCAATCGGAGGCACGGCGCCATTTTACTTGGGCGGGCCAATTAAGGCCCGCCCAGCATGACGTCCACACAGAAGCCCTGTGTGGTCCTTGTGCGGGCGGGGGGAATCCGAAAACCAAGAGTGTGCTCTTTGATGCAGGTGCACAAAAGAACGCAACCTCAGGGAGATCGGCTGTAAATGTAAAAAAGACAAAAATAGAAAAATAAAATTTCCCTTACATGTCCCTTCATATGACAATGTCTCATGAGTTGGGACGTGTCCATAATTTTTACAAAGTCTTTATTAAATTTTTTTAAAGCCTAAATGAAACTTCATCCTGCCCGTGGATGAGGTTTTGTGTTTTTTCTAGTTCCCGCTGGGGCTCCTGTCCTGCCTGCCAACCTTAAAGTTGGATGGGCAGGTCCTTTAATTACTTAATTGATCTTGTCAATGGCCTCAATTGGCCATTGACAGGTCGGCGGGTGTGCAGCTGATTTTGCTGCACCCCCGCCTTCCTGAAAATTTAAATCGGGCACGGTGACGTCACCGAACATCATTTTACACATCGGTGAGCAAGCCCCGCCCCAACTTGCCAACTCGGAAAATTATGCCCAATGTGTTTTTTAAAAAAAACCCGAGTATGAAGCTCTTGTCTCTTGAGTACTGAATTGGTGTTTGGATGTCCCTTCGGAGATGCGCGTATGTATTTATGCCACTCCTCTTAAGCTGCAGTGATGTTAGTAGGGTGACGACTCCCTGCATTGCCTAAGTGCATACTAAATAGTCTCCCTACAACCTATGCATACGCAGTGGCACCTGTGTTCTCCCTTTCAAGGGCCCACCTGATTTCTTGGGGCAGCCATGACTGGCTCCCACTGTGATGCCATCTCCATGAACCTGGTCTGCCCAAATCAGAATGCAGCCTGCTCTCACCAAGATCTCAAGCTGGCTCTCTACAAACTCTCAATGAACTATTTAACTAGCTTTTTTAATTCGTTCGTGGGATGTGGGCATCGCCGGCTAGGCCAGCATTTATTGCATATCCCTAATTGCCCTTGATCAAAGGGCATTTAAGAGTCAACCACATTGCTGTGGATCTGGAGTCACATTTAGGCCAGACCACAGATTTTCTTCCCTAAAGGACATTATTGAACCTGATGAGTTTTTATGACAATTGGCAATAGTTTCACGGTCATCAGATTTTTAATTCCAAATTTTTATTGAATTCAAATTTCAGAAATTTCGATATACAGAAAATCAAGAAGAACAGATTTTCATTTAGTAAAGTGAGCAATCACCAGTAAACTAATTAAATAAACGAGCTAAACAGATTAGGATTCATTTTAGTGCTATATTAGTAAGAAACCATTAAATTGAAAAATTTTCCAAAGCTTTGCTAACTGCAATTCCAAAATTCTGTATTGAATGGTCCTGACAGTGAGGGTAACATCCTTCATTTTAATACATTAAACTACTAATACCCAAGTAGAATGGAAGCATGAGGGTAGTGAGTGTCTGGAATTCTCTACCCCAGAGAGTTGTGGAGGTTAAATCACTGAAAGTATTTAAAGAGGAGGAAGATAGATTTTTGAAATATCGGGGAGTTGAGGGTTATGAGATGCTGGCACAAAAGAGGAGTTGAGGCCTGGGGCAGATCAGCCATTATCTTATTGAATGGTGGGGCAGAATTGAGGGGCTGAATGACCTACTATTTCTTATGTTTTGCTGTATTTCAGTTGCAATTTTTGCTGCTGCAGTAAATACATAATAGGTGGAATCTTCCCAGCCCTGCTGAGGTGGGTTTGGAAGGAGGATTGGGTGCAAAATTTGAAACTTGCTTGTCAAGTCAGCTCCTTGTTCCTGGCTCCAAGTGATCTTACCAGAGGCAGGGCAGCACAGCAGCAGGCCCCCAATTAGCCCTTTATTAGTTTGCTTGATGACAAGTTGCTTACACTACTGGGATCATCAAAGCAGTGTCCCTCCCACTGAGTTGGAAGATTGGCAGCAGCTTGGAGATGGCCTTCTGATGGCATACTCGGGGTCCATGAGACCTCCTGTTACTGACCCCATGAATATGACATGAAAGTTTAAAGGCAATGACCATGGTCATAACCCATCCTTGTTTCCCCTACAAGCTGTGGATTTACTTTTTTTTCAAATATTAATTGGGCTTTCAAGGGTGCCTCCATCATGAGGTGTCTTTACATTCCCCTACCTGCCTCAGCAGTGCGCACCTCTGCCAGTGGGGCTGCAATCCCACTTCTGCCCTGGGACTCCCCCACCCCCACCCCACCGTCCTGAATTGGATGGTGACACAGAAGAGGACTGTTAATTGGCCGCACCACTGACCCGAAAATGGTCTCTGCCTGAAATGTTTAAAAGGGCATAAGAATCTGTCCAATACATTAAGTTGTCAAGTACTTTAGCAGACTTGAGTATTCACACTCTTATCCAATACTGGCCCTGATTTAGCGGAGCAGATATTAATCAATAGGAGAAAAATGGTAAATTATAACTCTAAACTTGATAAGAATTCACAGTGTACTTAAAGTAAACTGTATTCCTAGTGGAGTTTTCTAAAATATGACCAAAAGATATCATTTGATTATAAAAATATTTTCCTCTTGTGGCAATTCTGTAACCCTGTTTGTAAATTTAGCAGCTTTATCGGGATAATCAATCCTATAAAACTAACATAAGGGTGATTTATGAACTTTGTAATCCAGTGAATTCTCTACATTTTTCATATGAATGACTATCTTTTAACAATTTTTAAAAATCCTTTCTTTCTATAATACACTATATTGATGTTGTATTTTGCAGCATGAAACTGTTTCTAAAGCATAATTGTTTGTGACAGCAAACAGCCTTACCTTTTTATGGAAATAGGGTGAATAGTATCTAGCCCAGTTAACAGATCCCTGGTTCTGTTGATGAATATGTTAGATTAAATCATGCCCCAATGCTTTCTGTTTTTTAAATAATTTTTTAGTGACTGTTATGTTCGGGCCTTTTATCTTGATGGATTAGCCAAAGGTCATATTCCTGTCAGCTGTACTGTGACTGTCCTGAATAGCATTGACCATTGCTTTATGTATTTACCTTGTGAGTTGGAACACATGCAGTTTTAAGATGAACTTGTTGAAAAATCAAAGTCACCCTTTTATTCTTCAGTACTGCAGGTCAATATCAGGAGGCGATCCAGGCTTACATGTTAAACCCACTTGTGGAGTTTGATGACATCATTAGTCTTGCTCTGGCCTACTTGAAGAAAGGGCTTCTTCAGGAGAGTGCCAAAGGTAATGGGGTTAGCATGAACTGAGTTCATGGGGAGAATCTGCAAGTTTGACATTTCTGTGTAAAACATACATTATTTATTATTCCGGATGTATAGATTTGCATCTCAGTTTAACCAATATTATTATATAAATAGAATAAACTATGAAAGACATACTAGCTGTTTATAAGCAAAATTACACTAGCCTGGACTTTGAGGTCAGTAGGTGAAGGGACAAAGGTCAATGCTGGTCTCAAAAAAAAAAGCTGCCCACAAAGATCAAGTGATCTCTGTGGCATGGATTTCCTTTCTTGATGTTAGTTTGAATCTGGCACCGAGTCAAGGGGATCTCCAAGCGTCCAGCAACAGTAATGTCATCAAATCAGATAAGCAGCACAATGCATTAAAGTATTCTCACCAACAGCAAGGGAGTAAAATGCTGTGATTATTCTTCACTTTTGAATGTCATTTTACAGAGTGAAATAAATGATTAGAACATATGCATAGGATTAAGGCAGAAACTGAGATATCATAAACTTTAAGTTATATCTATTTTGTAAATATATGGAACTTCATAATAGAGAAAAGCAAAATACTGCAGATGCTGGAAATCTGAAATGAAAGCAGAAAATGCTGGAAAAACTCAGCAGGTCTGACAGCATCTGTGGAGAGAGAAACAGTTAACCTTTCCAGTCTGTATGACCCTTCTTCAGAGCTCCGTTAACTCTGTTTCTCTCTCCACAGATGCTGTCAGACGTGCTGAGTTTTTCTAGCATTTACTGTTTTTATTTCATAATACTTCATAATGGAGAAATTTGACATTTCATGAATAAAATTTTCAGCAATAATTATGAACTTAGTATCCTGTTTAAAAATTCAGATTCACCTCATTTAACAATGTGTAACTTTTTCAAGGTGTTTTATATTAGGAAAAGAGACAAGTTCACATGAGTGATTGCTGTCAGAGGGAACTCCATCAGCGTACCCTCTGGCGAAGCATAGAATCAGTGACAACAACTTCTCAATTTCCATGTTTAACTGCACATGTGTCAATTCCAGAAGTTATTGTCAGTTTCCAAGGAATAATGACAATGAACACCAATAGTTTTGCCATCATTACTACCGCAAAATTCAAGCCAGCCCCTTAAGTATAAGGAAAGAGATTCATAATAGATTAATATAAGTCACTGCACTGTGAATCTGCTTTGGCATTTCAACACGCCAGATTGAAGAAAGTGATTTAATATTTTCAATTTATTGCAATTTTGATCAGTGAATTTTTGCATACTATAATCCTTTCAGTATCTTAAAATTTGTTAATAAAGTAATTGCAATTATTCCTATTATGCCTTGTGTTCACTCTTATTGTATTGAAATGTTTTAATGTTGAGGTTTATGTGTATTTTTGGCTCATTTATGTTTTGACAGCTTATGAAAAGGCTTTAACTATTGCTCGCACAGAGAAAGAGAAGGCTCATATAATGATTGCACTTGCAATAATTGCTTTCAAAGAGGGCAGAATGGATAACGCCAAGACTTTACTCTTCAAATGGTAAATATCTCCTCATCCTTCAGGTACTATGTCTTAAGGGGACATTGGCGGCCATGGTCTTCCATTGGATTAATCTATGATTGTTCTTGGCAAAGTACTGTAGTGGTTTGCCATTGTTTTCTGCAGCATGGCTAGCCAGGAAACACTCCCACTCTCACTGCCTACCATCAGGCATATTGGAAGGATTTCCAGGCTAATAATAAACCTGTTTGGCCATGCTATGAACACACCTTCCGTGGCCATCAAGTCCTGAAGTGGACTTGAACCCGGAGCTTCTGGCCCAGAGGTAAGGGCACTACCACGGCACCACAAGACTGGTAAATACATACAACACATAATTCATGTTACATTGCCATCCCAATTTTGAGATGTTTGTATATTTGTAGTTTTGCTCTTTGCAGTTTGTGGACATTGGTAATTAAAGGACCTTGAAGTATTTTGTCTCCAATTTACAAAGCTTGAACATCTATAAACAGAAATTACATCTTTGCAGGCTGCATGCCATAACAGTATCTCTGCTCAATGTAAATTTAGAGGTTTCTCCCTTTTGTGCATGTGTACTTTTTCAACAGATGGCACGAAGCATTGGGCAAGTAGTTACCCACTACATAAAGGAGCTGTAATTTCTGCGTGTACACGAAGAAAGAGACAAGTGTACCAAATGAAATTATACCTCAGTTTGTCTCATTACTAATGTTCAGATGGACACCAGTTTCTTGGCTAATTTTTATAATCTAACCCACCAGTACTTCAGTGCCTTTTCAGAATTTAGTGTTGCAGATCAAGGTCTTTTCTACTCGATTGTAGTATTTTCCTATAGATTTTGATTTCGCTGAGTACTTGTACACTTTAGAGCACAAGAAAAGACAAAACTAAATGGCTTTGAAATAAGATCTGGACGTCCATGCAGTTTTTAAGCAGCAATTTCTATTTTCTCTCTTTTTGTGGTGTGAGTGATCCTAGCAAGCTTGCATTTATTGTCCTTATATAATTGATCTGACGATGATGATGATAGGCTTTCTTTATGAACCTACTACGATCGTACATTCTGTGATCAAAATGTGCCAGCAAGGAAGCAGTTGGTTTTGAATGCAGTGGCAGGAGTGCTGATCAAGCAAACTGCTCTGTCTTAGGTTATTAGAGCTTTTTGATTTTTGTTGCAGCTGCACTCATCTGCATGAATGCTGAGTATTGTACCACATTTCTGACTTAAGTTTTGCAATAACAATGGTGACTTGAATTTATATGGCACCTTTTAATGTAATTCAACATCCAAGATGCATCACAGGTGTGTTATAAAGCAAAATTTGAAACCAAGCCATGTAAAGCAGTATTAGGGCAGATAACCAAAAACTTGGTCCAAGTGGTAGGTTTCAAGAGATGTCTTCATGACAGAGATTAATAGCTTTTTGGATAGTAAGGGAATTAAGGAACATGGGGATAGTGCAGATAGGTGGAGTTGAGGTAGAAGATTAGCCATGATTATATTGAATGGCAGAGCAGGCTCAATTTCTTATGTTTTTACTCTAGCATGAACTTTAAGAAAAGGCGGAAAAGAATTGATATAATCCAAAATATACTATTAACTGATGAGGCAACCTAAATGACTTCATTAACCTTTTCTTATTTTTGTTTGTTATCCTAAGAAATGTAGGGTAGAGAAATAAAAGGAATGTTCAACTATTAGAAAGCACAAGATAAAAACAATGAAAATTATGAGCAAAGTGACATCAGTGACTACAGCTTAGTCACTGCTTTTGGAACATGTTTTTTAACTTCAATGAACTTACCTATCTTTTGTTTGACAATAAGGATCAAGATTTCTTGAAAATGTGTTTTTAAATTTTTATTAAATTTTTGCGCTCATAAAGTCAAATTGACATTAGTGCTGGCTAATAAAACATTTTCCAGTTTCTGCCATTCAGTGTCAACATTAAACACTTTTAGGTTAAACACAGGACAGCCATCTGCAATGTAAATGACCTACTTTATCCAAACAATGTGCTTCAGCTTCAGGCTCCACTTCAGATGAGCACTCCTCAATGCACAACTCTGATAGTTCATTAACCACCCATACTTTTGTCCTTTGAATGAGATTTTATTTATTCTTCCATGGGATGTGGGTGTCGCTGGCAAGGCCAGCATTTATTGTCCATCCTTAATTGCCCTTGAGAAAATAGGAGCAGGAGTAGGCCATTCTGCCCTTCGAGCCTGCTCCGCCATTCATTATGATCTTGGCTGATCATCCAACTCAATAGCCTGCTCCCGCTTTCTCCCCATATCCTTTGATCCCTTTCACCCCAAGAGCTATATTAACTCCTTCTTGAAAACATACAATGTTTTGGCCTCAACTACTTTTTGTGGTAGCGAATTCCACAAGCTCACCACTCTGGGTGAAGAAATTTCTCCTCATCTCAGTCCTAAATGGTCTACCCAGTATCCTCAGACTGTCACCCCTGGTCCTGGACTCCCCCACCATCGGGAACAACCTTCCTGCATCTACTGTCTAGTCCTGTTAGAATTTTATAGGTTTCTATGAGATCCCCCCCCCCCCCCCCCCCTCATTCTCTGAACTCTAGCGAATATAATCCTAACCGACTCAATCTTGCTTCACATGTCAGTCCCACCATCCCAGGAATCAGTCTGGTAAACCTTCGCTGCACTCCCTCTATAGCAAGAACATCCTTCCTCAGATAAGGAGATCAAAAATAGCACCCACTATTCCAGGTGTAGTCTCACCAAGGCCCTGTATAATTGCAGCAAGACATCCCCGCTGTACTCAAATCCTCTCGCTATGAAGGCCAACGTACCATTTGCCTTCTCTACCACCTGCTGCACCTGCATGCTTACCTTCGGCAACTGGTGTACGAGGACACCCAGCTCTCATTGCACATTTCCCCTCTCAATTTATAGCTATTCAGATAATAATATGCCTTCCTGTTTTTGCTGCCAAAGTGGATAACCTCTCATTTATCCAGGTTATACTGCATCTGCGATGCATTTGCTCACTCACTCAGCTTGTCCAAATCACACTGAAGCATCTCTGCATCCTCCTCACAGCTCACCCTCCCACCCAGCTTTGTGTAATATATATTGTGAATAGCCGGGGTCCCAGCACCAATCCCTGCGCTATTCCACATGTCACTGCCTTTCATTCGGAAAAAGACCTGTTTATTCCTACTCTTTGTTTCCTGTCTGCCAACCAGTTTTCTATCTATCTCAATACGCTACCACCAATCCCATGCGCTTTAATTTTACATGCCAATCTCTTATGTGGGACTTTGTCGAAAGCCTTCTGAAAGTCCAAATAAACCACATCCACTGGCTCCCTCTCATCAACTCTACTCGTTACATCCTTGCAAAATTCCAGTAGATTTGCCAAGCATGATTTCCCTTTCATAAATCCATGCTGACTCTGTCTGATTCTGCCACTGTTTTCCACGTGCTCAGCTATTAAATTTTTTATAATGGACTCTAGAATTTTCCCCACTACCAACACCAGGCTGACTGGTCTATAATTCCCTGTTTTCTCTCTACCTCCTTTTTTAAATAGTGGGGTTATATTAGCTATCCTCCAATCTGTAGGAACTGTTCCAGAGCCTATAGAATCTCGGAAGATGACCACCAATTCCTTCCATAAAGGGCATTATTAAACCAGATGGGTTTTTACAACAATCCTCAATGGTTTGATGGTTACCACTGCTGAGACTAGCTTTCAAATCCAGATTTTCTTAATTGAATTTAAATTCCACCAGCTGCCATGGTGTGATTTACACCAGTGTCCCCAGCGCATTAGCCTTGGCCTCTGGATTACTAGTCCAGTGACATTACCACTGCACCACCATCTCCCCCAAATTGACAATTGATATCAGTTTAGAACAGCTTTGTGACATGGGTAAGAAAAACAGAAAATGCTGGAAATACTCAGCTGGCCTGGCAGCATCTGTGTAAGGAAAAACAGCGTTAATGTTTCAGCTTGTTGACCTTTCATCAGCTGAGTATTTCCAGCATTTTCTGTTTTTAAGATTTAAAATTTCCAGCATCTGTGGTACTTTGCTTTTGTAACATGGGCCTACTATGAACTAGAGTGAGAACCCACCCAACTTATAATGTAAACCATTTGCAGCCAGTGAAGACAGGAAATCTTCAGTCCCATTAGTTTTGGCATGATTTTAACTCCATTTCCAAATCTAGGAGCAGGAGTAGACATTTAGCCCCTTAAGCCTGTCCTAGCATTCAATGAGACCATGGCCGGTCCACAGTTTAACTCCATATTTCCACCTTTGTCCCATATCCCTTAGAACCTGTTGGCTAACAAAAGTCTATCCATCTCAGATTTAAAAATTACAATTGATCCAGTATTAATTGCCATTTGTGAAAGGAAGTTCCAAACTTCTCTCACCTTTTGCGTGCAGATGTGTTTCTGATTTTCTAGATCTACGTTCTAATTTTTAGACTCATGTTCCTGGTTCTAGACTCCCCAACCAGTGGAAATTGTTTCTCTCTCTCTGCCCAACTGTTCCCTTTTAACATCTTGAAAATTTCAATCGGATCAACCCCTAACCTTCTAAATTCAAGGAAATACAACCTTAGTTTGTTTATGCCTCCTCATAATTTAACGTCTTGAAGTCCAGATACCATTCTGGTATATCCAGCCTAAGACCAGTATATCCTTTCTAAGGTGTGGCCTAACTAGGGCTTTGTTTAGCTGAAGCTTAACTTCAAACCTCTTGTATTTTATGCCTCATGATATAAAGACCAGCATTCTATTAGTCTTTTTGATTTTCTTTTCTGCCCCTGTTCATGACATTTTAATGATCTATGTTCCTGGACCTCCACAGTTCCTAATGATTCACTTTTTTGAAAGTACACTGGACCTAAAAAGGACAGAAAAACAAAGTGGATGACCTCACATTTGCCGAGATTCAAATCCATTCGCTACAGTTTTGCCCATTCACTTAGTCTATCAATATCTCTTTGTAATTTTATGCTTCCATCTACACTATTAGAATCACAGAGTGCAGAAAAAGCCCTTCGGCCCATCGAGTCTGCACCAAAACGTGAGAAACACCTGACCTACCTACCTAATCCCATTTACCAGTATTTGGCCCATAACTTTGAATGTTCTGACGTGCCAAGTGCTCATCCAGGTAATTTTTAAAGGATGTGAGGTAACCCGCCTCTACCACCCTCCCAGGCAGTGCATTCCAGACCGTCAGCAGCATGAGAATGCTGCTTATCTTTGTGGCATTGACAAATTTGGATATGTGGCTTTCTGTCCCATCATCTATGCTGTTAATAAACATAGTGCAAAAATTGAGGCTCCAATACAGGTCCCAAATGTTTGAGGGGGAAGGAGGCAAAATAGCAACTAAAATTATTCCTCTTACCAAAATGCACCACCTCACTTTTATCTATATTAAAATAATTTGCCAATTATATGCCCATTTTGCAAGTTTATTAATGTATTCTTGTTTTTTGTTGCAGTCTGCCTTGGCATTAACTAAATCCTCCAATTTAGTGTCATCCACAAATTTTGAAATTGTACTTCTGATTCCCAAGTCCATATTGTTTACGTAAATGTTTAACAACAGTAATCCCAGCACCACTTCCCATATTTTGCCAGCCTAAGTAGCTACCTTTAACCCCTACCAACCCTTTAATTGGTCATTCCATCTCATTGCTGTTTTTGGACCTGTGTTTTGGACACAAAATGCTGTAAGATTTACTTAATGACAGTGGCAGCACTTGAAAAATAATTCACTGTATATAAAGTTTAAGAGACAAGGTACCAAGTGAATTCTTCTTTTTCGCTCCTTTGTTGCTTTCATGTATTTAATCATTTTAGATGTATTAGATAAATAGATGATGAAAGGCTGTCAATCTTGAATGCTTGCATTAGAGAATAGCATAAATTGCAAAGTTAATTTTGTTCTATTAATTCAACTTTTTGTTTAATTTGTTTAAAAGTTCCATGCTGAAAGAGCCCAGTATAGAAAGTCTACAGGCTTTGTGTGCTCTGGGCCTGTCGAAGAAGGATACCACCCTCACTACAGCAGCACTTAATGAACTGTTCAAACATTCGGATACAATCAATTCAACCTATGAAACCTGCCTTCTTTCTTCAGGGATGTTTTCTTTGCAAGCTAACAGTGTGGCTGTGCAGAGACAGGCAGCCAAAGCTATTCATAGGTAAGGAAAATGAATGTAAAACCCACACTTTAATATACAGATGAGAATTTGTAATTTTTGTACTAAAAACAGATAATTTGAAATGTGTATGATGACCTTTAGGTATATACATGTAGTATAATTTATATCCTAACCACAGAATAATTGCCATATATACTGCTTGTGCAATTTTGGTTATTTCTGTTATTACAGTAGATCCTGACTTCATAACTTCACTACTTTTAACTCTCAGCACTGCTATCTATTTTGAAATTTTAAATGTTGGGACACAGTCTAATGAAAAGGCTGCAATTTAGTTGGATTCAACTATTGTTCAAAGCTATTCCAAATTTGCCCTTGTAGCTTGACATTTAAAACATTTGGTTTAAATTACATTTATTATTCCTAATCATTCAGAATTGCATTTGTATTTGATGCTTATCTTAAGGGGATTACTAGAAAGCTAAAGTTTTCCTTATGAACCATAATGGAAGAATTATATAACTTTATTTTATGTTCAGAGTAGTTCAATAGTGTGCATTCATTGAAGGACTACAGAGACGCATCGTAATGTGAATTTTCCCAAAATCATTAATGATCACTTAAAACAGATTTTAATCAAAAAAATTGAGACATGAACAGAATAATTGACTTACAAAACTGAATCAATTTTAAGGACACACCCAAGAATTTGGGCGAATTTATGTACATCAGAAAGCAAACTGTACGGACTCAGTAATCTAAATATTACAGCTTCAACAGAAATAGCTAGAAATAAGTGCAAAGCTCAGTTGAAACTTGTGTGTTGAGTGCATGCAGTTTTACTTGGTGAATTTATGATCATTATTTACAGCTCCATCCTTTCCCAAAGCTGAAAGGGGAGAAGCATGGGAAAGGATAGGAAAAACAAAATGATAGCAAACTAATGTGATGGCATGAAATGGGGTCTGCAGGCAAGTGATGAAGCAGCTCCAGCATCTTACCATCTGTTCATTGGCAGTGTAAGTAGTGCTGATGAGTTACAAAGCAAGTGGCCTTGTTTTGCATATCAGGGTACATTCTTTTATGGGCCAGAATTGCGGAGTGGCTGGAAGGAGGTGGGAACAGGTAAGAAGAATGTGCTCTTGATCACAGGTGCCTTTAGCATTATGCAGAATTTAATCTATTCCGTCACAGCAGGAAACATGATGGTCAGGCCCACTTTTTAAACATTAATTCATAGGATGTGGGCTTTGCTGGCTGGGCCAGCATTTTTTGCCCATTCCTAATTGCCCTTGAGAAGCTGGTGGTGAGTTGCTTAATCGCAAGAGAGGCTGAGAGACAGTCTCAGGTGTGGAAAAATCTCTGCGAATAAGTCATGAGATGGAAAGGGACCCAAGTGAGTTTATGTCAGCTGGGCCCATTAATAAGCCAATTGACAATAATTATCCCTGAGCCTACTGGAATTTAATGATGGAATTAACTGGAAGCTACATGGTTTTCCCATGCCTCCTGAAGGCTGCATGGCAACCCTATTGGGTTTGCTGCCTGGGGGGTGCAGTTGGCAGCAGATGCAGGGGTCCCTCATTGTCAGGTGTTATGTGCCCAATCAAGGGCCCCAACATTAAGAAGAGGGATAGGCTGCTGAAAGCCAACCCCCGTCCTTGCCTCTGCGACTCCCGCTCACCTGAATCCAAGGACCCAGCAACAATCCCCAGTGAAGTCTCTGGAGCACAACCAGGAGCAGCCACTGTTCCTGGTGGTGCTGCCATCAATGGAGAGCAGCCGGCCTGGAGAAGGTCAGTGGAGAGCTGAGAGGCAAATTTGCTTGCACCTCGCTCCACTGAAGCGACATGGCTTTCCCACCAGTTCTCCAGCCAGTGAACAGAATTCACATTGGGAACATTAAATTCCACCCCTTGCCAATGCTGCATGTTCTTATGGCAGATTTCACAGCATTATATCTGGTCTCTGCTTACCTGGAACCTGTGAAGACTGTTGCCTTCAGTCATTGCCAGTTATTGTTGGTGGCATCTTAGTTGGTGTAAAATAAATTCTCTAATCAAAAAGTAGATTCTGCATATAAGCTTTATTTTACCCACTTCTTGTTGCTGTGAGAAGTGATCTCAATTTTGAAGGTTATTGACTCATTCGTATTTGGGGAGCCTTATGCAACTTCCAGGTCTCAATATCATGCAACCTAAACTCTTCAAAAAGTGTATTTGTAGGTTAACTGTTTAAAAAAAAAAACTCTATTACAAATGTTTAAAAAATTCCTTCCCAGCAATCCAGCTGACCCTGCTCTTTGGACGTTATTATCCAGACTTGTTCCTCAACATACTCCCCAAATGGCAGAAGTAAGTTATCTATATTTTTGTTTAAAATCCTGTTGTTAAAGGATATTTTTTTTTCCTGATACTTTACTATCAAGAGAACTTATTGTGTTTTGGGTAACTCTTGGCTGCTTATGGTGAGATAAATGAAATACTTTAGGTAAATTGTTTGGGAATCACAACGAATTTTGGGGTTGATGGTATCAGACGAATAGGACAGCACAGAAGAATGTGATTTGAATGGACAAACAGGAGGCCCGCTTGATCAAATTAAGTGCCTCTCAAGCACTTAATCAGCCAGCGTTGGGCCTGTCTCGCGACTTAGAATCCTGGCGGCAGAAATCCCACCCGCCAAGAGGTGCCAGCCAATCAGGCCAGCAGCTCCCCATTGCCAGCAGCACCACTGGGAGTGGTGGTTCCTGCCAGTGGTGCTCCAGGGATTTCACCAAGGATCATTGTTGAATCCTTGGACTCGTGAGAGAGTTTGGGATGGAGGTTGCAATATTAGTCTACTTGTACAGAGATTGGAATATTCTACCATGATGTGCACTAGTTACTTGCTGTTACAGTAGTTAAAAAAAAGCGGAGAGATATAGGACGTATTATGCGTTAAATTGTTTCCTTGAGGAATTGTGGCTTGAAGAATAGTGTCTCTACAAAATTCATAGCTGGAAATGGAGCTGATGTCTCCTAACAAACCTCTATGTATATAATGCTCTTCATAAACACCATGCATCCAGAGGCATCCGATAGTCACCATGCTAATCTGTTCATCACTGGAAGATTCCAATTAATCTGTAAGCCTTTAGCACACCAGAAAAATCTCAAGGATGCTAATTATAGTAAAGCCAAATGGAAGGTGATGAAGCACAACCTACATCCCAATATTTTCTCTGTACTGGGTGAGTTATAAATTTCTCTCAGCTCTATTTTTTGTCCATGGACAGTTGCCATTTTAAAAATCATGACTTGTATTATGCTGGAAATTTCTCTAGATGAACTGACAAAAGTTGTGAGCGACCTGTTTGTTTCATTGTGTGATACATTCCTGTTGGCTGTACACATTCACATCTTGGAAGGAACATTGGGGTCATAAGTACAAAGGAAGAACAGTAGTGGAATATATTGTGGTCATAGTGAGTGAACTTGAGGCACTGCTGAAAAAATTCTAAGATTTATTTTTCTTTCCTTGAGGTCTACACAGCTAGATTTCTCCCTTGCCCAATAAGCAGTGCACCACACCCCTAAATTCCAGGCATTGCAAGAACTCCTACTACCTCCCTGCTGTTAATTATATATTAATTGTGTTTAATTGTAAGCAGGCAGTGGACATTAACTGGAGATTCACTTGTGCTCCTACAAACAGACACAGGAGGGAATTTTACAGCCTCCAAAGTGGGAAAGGGCCGTAAAATGCAGTGAGCTGTTCAAAAGTCTATTGACTTGGGCAGGATCGTAAAATCCTGCTAGCATAAAATTCCATCCACAGACTGGAACTTTGGGTTAGGAGGTATATATTTATAATGTGCCACTCTATACTTTCATAAGCATTTATGTATAAAGATTGGCTCCAGTACCTTCACCAGCTGGCTGTCTGGAAATAACATCCACATACTCAGAAATGCCTCCTGCTCTAAAGCAGTCACAAGAGCATATTAACTGCACCAGTACACTCTTTGTATTAAGAGGTGTTCCTGCAAATAATTCATAAACAAATATAAACCAGTTCATCAATATGTGTAAAACTCTTAGTAGAGAAAAAGATATCTGAATTGAACTGCTAAACTTTGGTATTATGTCGTTTCAGTTTTTAATTTAGTGTTATGAGCAGAAACAATATCTTGACCTTCTCAAACAATTTTTTTTCTGTAGGCTGGGGCAGTGGCTGGCAATATTGCACAGATTCTAAGTTCTCATGACGCAAAGGTAAATTCAAACACAAGCAATAATTATGCTGTTTTTTGTTTATTTTTCAGACTAAAATCTCAAATTGCAACCTAGAAAAAGAAACTTACACTTTACAAACATTCATGGTTTATTGTGTCTGAAATTTGATCTCTCTCTTCTAGAATGCACTTTTGTTCAGTGCTGTAAATCAGTTGGCAGCAGGTAAACATGCAGCAGACAATAAAAAGGATAATGCATTAAAGACTATTCAAAAAGCTGTCCACCTGTATCCAGGTAAGAATACCAGTCTGTGTTTCAAATTAAAGCAGCTTGTGTTAAAATAGCCTTAGGTTACCAAAGGGGAGATTTTCTATTACATTCAAAATATTTTGACAGTTCTATATAGTATGGTTTCTCCGTACCAACTGTTTTGTTTCCTCCATTATTAGCATTAGGTATTCTTTTGTCTATCCAGTTAGTCGTGAAATCTTCATGTTACCCTTAGTTTGGCTTCATGAGCTACTTGATATTAGTGTTGCTTTGCTTTCTTTGTTGTCAAAGCATAGCTTGGGCTCTAACTCTGGGCTCATTTTTATTGAAAATTCAGCGAGATTCTCCGTTATTGGAAGGCAATTTCTTTTTTATTCATTTGCTGGATGTGGGCATCACTGACTAGGTCAGCATTTATAACTCATCCCTAATTGCCCTTGAGAATATAGTGGTGAGCTGCCTTCTTGAACCACTGCAATCTGTGGTGTAGGTACACCCACAGTGTTATTAGGAAGGGCATTCCAGGATTTTTGACACAGCGACAGTGACGGAACAGCAATATATTTCCAAGTCAGGATGGTGAGTGGCTTGGAAGGGAACTTGCAGTTGATGGTGTTCCCATGTGTCTGCTGCCCTCGTCCTTCTAGATGGTAATGGTCATGGGTTTGGAAGGTGCTGTCAAAGGAGCCTTGGTGAGTTTCTGCAGTGCATCTTTTACCTTTTGCAAATCTGCACATATTAAACTTGGGGCCCCTCATGGTAAATTTAATAGAAAATTGACAATAATCTACCAGGATTACCAGACTCAAAGAGCTTGATGAACCCTCCAATGGTCCACTAGATGTTCCAATAAATCATATCCTTGGTTCTGTTATCAGTACAGATTTCATGTCTCCGTACTGGTTATCAGTCTGCTTGACACTGAAGATATTGGCCATGAACTCACTATTAAGTATGATGTGACTCTATTTACCTAACAGTTTCAAGTGCTGGTTGATGAGCAACCACCCTATACTAAGTAGCGTTGAAACTGAGTAGCTGAGGCGACAGCTTAGCATATCAGCTAACTTTTTTTAAACAATAATATCACAGCGTTACATAGGAATTACAACATGGAAACATAGCATTCAGCACAAGAGGCCTGTGTTGGTGTTTATCTGTTGTACAAGGGGCAGTCCTAAACCCATGTGCCGGTCCTGTTCACGTAACCCACTTTTCTTCAACCATCTATCATTCATCATTGCCAGTGTCAGTGACTGAAGCAGAGGCAATGTATTGTTAGCTTCTTTCAAATCACCGTATCCATTGGAGGTTGTGCTTTCATGGCTTGTGAACCTGATCCTCAAATCCTGCTACAAAAACAAAATACTGCGAATGCTATAAATCTGAAATAAAAACAGAATATGCTGGGAATACTCAGCAAGTATAGCAGCATCTCTGAACTCTGTCTGCTGTGGGTCTGGGGTCACATGTAGGCCAGAGGTGACAGATTTCCTTCTAAAGGATATTCGTGAACCTGATGTGTTTTTACAACAATCAATAATAGCTGCCATAGTTACTATTACTAGCTTTATATTACAGATTTATTAATTGAATTTAAATACCACCAGTAGTGGGATTTGAACCCATGTCCCCAGAGCATAGCCTGGGCCTCTGGATTACTTGTTTAGTGATATTACCATTACGCCACCATTTACTTGCACAATTGTTACAAGTGTAAAGAGGATTATAACTAACCAAGGAATTAATTTAAATATGATTTTTCAATACAAACCACAATGCAGATAGTTTTTAATCCTTGAATTATGGCTTAATGTTTCTACATTTAAAATCTAGAAATAACCATGAATGTGAATCAGGCTTGTTTGCATTCACTGCTGTGCTTAATTTGTTTCTTCTTCCTGCTTTGCACAGCACTAATAATATACCTAGCCGTTAAATGGCCGTTCAGCCACTTTAAAAGCACAGAATAACCATTATTGCAGATAAACCCTGATTGGCCAAATTTCTACCAATAAGGCTGATGACATCCAATTGAACAAACATACCAAGTGAAAAACTGAAATAACAAGGATTATTATACTGCTGTTTTTTTTAAATGGCTTGATTAAGATTTTGGCTTCTAAAATAAAAAAATCTCTCCTTTTGTCATAATTTTATTCTTAAGATAAACTTAGCTTTAGAACTCAAATTTTAGACCTTGAAGTTTGCTTTACTGCTGATATCATTCTGCTATATTACATGTTGTAGCATACAAAAATATTGAATGCTGTTGCCTGGTACTTAGGGTGACATAAGTAATTACCTTTTTTATATTCAGGACTGCCTTTTATTTTGCAGACGATCCTGCTGTTTGGGCCAGTTTAATGGCAGCCTGTCACGTGGAAAAAACATTATCACATTTAAAAGATACAAAACGAAAGCAAACTGCATTAGAGGAGATGTTTGTTACAACAATCACAGAAAAGGGTAAGTGATGCATTTTACAACTTTAATTTACATTGTAAGATGTCTATAAAGATTTGTCTGGATTCTTTCATTTCAGTGTTCCATAAACTCTGAGCTGAGCTTCAAATCCAAGTGATCACTAAGACCGTTTGCTGCAACATTCATGTAATTGCCTATCCATGCTTTTACCTCACACTCACTGTTTCTTGAAATTGTATTCGTACTTTCAGAGCCTTAATTAAGATTTGCCTTCTCCAGTGTCGTTCTTGTATGGCTCTCTAGTGTGCCTACTAGTCATAACATGTATAATGTTTGTAAATTTTTCAGTTGTCTTCTACATTAGCCTGTTATATCTGTTATCTGTGCTATTCCTTAGTTTTGTGGTATTTTTTGAGGGCAAGGTGTTCTCTTTGGTATATCACTCTTATATTTGTATTATTTTATAGTAGAAACGGAGAAGAGCATACCGGCTCTCTACCTTCGATCCCTGGAGAACTGGTCTCTACAACAGGCTGCAACTGGATTAAAAGAAATGGGCAGGCACTCTGAAGCTGAAGCCTTCTGCACCAAAGTATTGTATAATTCAAACAGCAGCTTCATACATATATATGCAACAATATATTCTGCAGGTTGATGACTGTATTGATAATTTCAGGCCAAAAGATTCCAAAACTTGATAAAATATATACTTATTTCTGTGAATTTTTTTTTAAGTCTGTCATCTTGAGTACAGTGACCTAGGTGTCCATTTTATTGAGGCATTACGGCCATCAGTGAAAATTTTGGTATGGGGTTTCAGATCTAGAGACTTAAGAAAATGTCCTATCATCAACTCTAATATACTACTGATGGTTTATGATTTAATGTAACAACAACAACAACCTGCATTGTACATTTAATGTAGGAAAATAATGCAACATGCTTCACAGAATCCCCGAACTCCTTCCCTAAAGCACTGTGTGTACCTACCCCACAAAAGGACTGCAGCTCAAGAGATAGCTCATTACTACCCTTTTAAGGGCAGTTAGGGATCGGAATAAATGCTGGCCTTGCCATCAATGCCCACATCCCATGAGTAAATAAAGAAAACACAAATGTAATTGGACAAAAATATGATACTGATCCAAAGGAGATATTAGGTGTGACTAAAATCTTGGTCAAAGAACTTAAAAGGAGATTTCTGAAGGGAGAGAGGAAGTGTATGAATTAAAGATGTTCTTTAAATAACCAAGCACTTTTTTTATTGATGGATTCATTTATCCTAGGTTCTAAAGAGACACCCAGACCACCCAATGGTGTTCTTATTACTGAGACAGGTTCAATGTGAACAGCTCTTGCTTTCACACCAGCAGCTTCCAGAAACAGTTTTAGAAGAGCTGAAGAAGGCTGTGATGTCGAACTTCACATCAGTAACAGCTTGGCATGTATGTTTTGTTTGTGGTTGTGACTTGCTGAAATCATCCTTTTCAAGTTTGATTTATTGTTATGGTTGTCTAAGCACCAGGTTTCAGGGCAGGAATTTAAAAAATTAACATTCTGAGAACCATCTAAATATTATTTTTAAGAATGTCATGTAGAGCTGAAAAATAAAGGATCTTGAGTGGAGCATAAAAGCTAGCATGGACTGGTTATGCTAAATGTCCTCTTTCTGTGCTGTATATTCTATATAGTTCTATGCAAGAGTGAATGTGTTGTACTGTCTCTTTAGAAATATTTTCATTAGCTTGTGGTCTCTTCGGGCAGGTGGGCATCCAAGATCTGCCACAAATGGCAGAGAAAACCATCTGATTTATATTAAAATCAAGGAACCTTGCCATAATCCCGCTAAATTTGGCAGGGTCAGGAGTGGAGTTCCTGAACAGCACATTCCTCACCCTCCCACACCAATCCCAAATTAGATATGGATTTTCTATTTCAGTTTAATATATTTTAGAGGTGAGGTAGTCTAGAAATCATGCCCACTTCTGGAACACTGATTTCAGATCTCAACGGTCCTGATTTTGCTGTTGGCAGCAAAACAAGGGTGCTCACCAATGACGTAAAGGGAAGTCTCAGAGAGATCTAGTGATCTCTGTGGTGTGACTTTTGAGTCTCTTGTTTAATGGGGATTCCCAGTGTAAAGTTGCACTGATGGGATCAAGCTGCCCTAGCAACCAATCATATTAAAGAATTCTCACAACCTTCCAGGAAATGAAAAGCACAAATAACTAAATCACTTTTTAAAAATTTTATAGGGAGCAAAATAAAGATTGGGACATGGACATGGGTTATGATAGAAGCAGAAATAAATGAACAAACTTAAAAACCTAGTAATTAGCCATAATGATGACATTTAACAACATTTCACAAATATAAAATTATTTTCTTCAGGACCATATCAGTTGTTAAGACTCAGGTCAGCACTAAAACCCAGTTACGCTTCATTGACAAGGCATAACTTTTTACAGGGTTTCTACCCCAGTTACGCCTCGTTGACAGAGCATAACTTTTTATGGGGTTTCTAAGAGGGATATCAGAACAGAAAAGGGGAGGTTATTGCCCAATCTATTGATTTTGCTGGTTGTTGACTCTAGTTGAAGGGTGTGGTCAGGGGGGTAGTGGGGAGGGCAGTGGTGTGGGGTAGTGGTCCACAACGCCATCTGTGGCGGAGCAGTGAATGACAGACTGTAACTTCAGCATTTCTGTGATTGCGCTAAATCCTGAAGTTGCAGTCAGATTCAGAGGTTTAATGGCAGGGAATGCTGGCTGTACGCCATGAAAACCCTGTAAATTCCATACCAATTAGACTCTATTAGGCCCCAGCCAAACTTTTAAGTGATTCCCCTTTGGACCCTAATTTTATTACTGTTCACCCAGGGCTGTGCTTTATTAGACCTGTAAGTGCTTAATGCTGATAATAATCTAAATGAAAAATTCTTCCATCTAGCAGAACTGTTTCATTTCACCTTCATGAGAACTCGAGCTCAAAATTCAGT
Source organism: Carcharodon carcharias (assembly GCF_017639515.1). NCBI lineage: Eukaryota > Metazoa > Chordata > Chondrichthyes > Lamniformes > Lamnidae > Carcharodon > Carcharodon carcharias. Next base: position 135,579,713 of record NC_054470.1, read on the forward strand.
GTGTTTTTAAAAATAGAAACTGTGTCACACATTCCCTTGGGTGGAATTTTTGTGCATATTGGTAATATTTCTTAGTTTACCTATTATTAATAATTTTAAGTGTTGGAGAGATTAAGTTGTATTTTTTAATACAATTTGGAGGAAGTGATACCTGACTATAACCCAGAAAAAATGTCATTGAAACATCACTTAAAGACCAATGTTAGCACATACAGATTAATTTATCTGTTTTAATCATACAAATGTACTTTTCCCATCTCTTTTGTATTTCAGAACCTGGTTTACCACGAAACATTACCTAATGTTACTCAGTCAACATCACTGAGTGGGATATCTAGAGTTAAACAGACAACAGTTTATGTTCATCCATTAATCTCTGTTTCCCCCTAGTGGCTGGCAGAAGTATATAAATCTCAGGGTTTGATGGTAGCCGCAGAGATGTGCTATAGACAAGGATTGCAACTATCTTCACAGCAAGGCGATATGAATGGCAAGTTGTCAAGTCTGCTCCGATTAGCACTGCTTGCACTCTCACTCAGTACGGTAAGGATTTCAGTATTAACTGCAACTGTATTTTTTTTGTATCTATTAAGTTTTTTGAGATGTTTGATGTGATGACGCACACATACCACAAGTGAAGGTTTTCCTGCTTTGTACAAATAAGTTTAAACCCAAGTTGTTACTGCACTCTGAATCTTGTGGTTGGAAACATGATTCTTGCTGCTAGATGTTGCTTTAATAGAATAATTGAGCTTTCTTGATCATTTCTAATTTTAAAGCAAGTTTGGATGTTTTCCAGCAGGATTTTAAAGTGCACTGAATATATCCAGTGAGAATTTGCAGGACTGCATCATATTCTAGTGCAGCAAAGTCCAGTTTTCATTGTTGGTAAAGAAAATTAAGAACTTTATTCTGGAAAATAAAATAGTTGGAACTGTTGTATGGCTGTTTAATTTGAGAGAATTGTTTATGATCATTTGAACCCCAAGTGTAAAACATTCCTTCTTGTCATCCAAATGTTGTCATTTTATCCTCCTCCCTACTTTTTTCCTCATGTAACCAAAAGGATGGACCTGCTCTTCCAGCAGAGTTCTAGAGGCTATGTTTTTTAAAAAAAAGTTTGGGTGACTGACCCTACAACTTTGTCTCCCTCCTTATGAAGAGGGAAGCTGGGGCTTTTTGATTTACATTTTCCATAATGGCATAGTTCAAATCATCAGCTTGCATCAAAGAGAATCACAGCTCTAAATTTACATCCCACATAAGTCAGTTAAACCACGAGCAGCAGCCTGCTCCCTAATTAAAAACAAATCAGCCTAACTGATAGGTTTGGCATATACTTAGTGTCATAGAGTCATTGGAGCGTAGAAGGAGACCATTCAATCCATCGTGCCCTTGCCAGCTCTCTGGTGAGCAATCCTGTCAGTCCTATTCCCTGATCTCTTCCTTCAAGTGCCTATTCAATTTTCTTTTGAAATTGTTGACAGTCACTGCTTTGGGGAGAGGCGGTAGTGTAGTGTAGTGGACTAGTAATACAAAGGCCCAGGTTAATGCTCTGGGGATGCTGGTTTAAATTCCAACACTGCAACTGGGAGAATTTAATTCAATCAATAAATCTGGAGTTAAAAGCTAGATTCAGTTATAATGACCACGAAATCATTGTTGATTGCCATAACCCATCTGTTTCATTAATGTCCTTTTTAGGGAAGGAAATCTGCCATCCTTGTCGGGTCTGGCCTACATGTGACTCCAGACCTACAGCAATGCTATTGACTTTAAATGCCCTCTGAAATGGCCTAGCAAGCTTGATTCAAACTGCTACGAAGCCTTAAAAAGGAATGAAACCAGACAGACTACCTGGCATTGAGCTAGGCTACTCTCTCTGTCCTGTCACCTTCAAAGATATATATTTATGAGCCCCTGTCCCTGCACTCTTTAGAACAGTGTCGTTAAATATACAATGTCTTTTCCTACCCCTTCTGTCATCAGCAAATTTTAAAATTTTAGTTTGTATTTCAATATCCACTATCAAAAATAGGAACTTCTGGGTTACCACGCAGCTTAGAGAGAACATTGTCTGTCCCCTCCATTAGCTCCTTCCCTGACTCCCAGATAAAAGGTAGATTCTGGAAAACAGTGCAATAGAAAATCTCCCCCGACAGCATAACAACTCTGCATTTTAACACTGTACCCAGTCTTAGTGCTACAATTCTATTTTCTCCACGTTACAAAATGTCAACACGTCCAGATTTATTTTTCTCAAAGATCACATGTCAACAATGAGAATACATAAGTGGCTACATTGAGTGTCATACTAATTTATTAAGTTTTTGTTTTAAACAAGCATATTTTGAAATCTTTTATCAGTAACTATGCCCTCTACCCTGGTAATTACATCCATCGTAGGCCACCACCATCCCCCTCTCTGGAGGACAGTGCTTCAGTAATTGAATAAAGGTGTCATTGTGTCACAATTCCTATGCTCACCACCTAATTAGTTGCCCAGTGTAACTGATGAATTCACATGGTTCAACTGGCATTCAAGCGCAAGCTGCTTTTCACAGTTTTAGGGCTTGATAACTTGCACCATCTCCCAACTTGTTGAATATCTTCGGGTTTAATCATAAAATATGGTTTGTTGTTTCTTGATAAAGTTGTTATGTCTGACAGACCCAAAGGTTGCCTACCATCCTAGGAGTAACCCTTTAGCACTAAAGACTGGTAAAACATTTAAAATTGGTTGAGTTAAATCACTGATTTTAAAGAACCTTTTCTTTGAATATATTCTAATTTAATTGATTGCTGATTTCATCCAACCACGAAATATTACTGGCCTATAGTTTATAATAAGCAGTTGCCATAGACTGACAAGTAAATATTGAATTAATGATCGTAGGCAATTAAATCTTTAAAAGAGCATTAAATGTTATAAATATATTTAATTTTGAGATCAAGCTGTAGGACGAGGGCAAAATAAGATATTTAATAGGTACTGCTCCTTTCCCCTGCTATGACCAGCCCACCACCTTTGATTATGAGGCATACACACTGCATCAAAGTTTGCATACTCGTTTATAAAAGTTTGGATCCAGCAAGAACCAGTACCTTTCTAACCATGCTTGGCTGCATTTTGGATTAATCTGAGGATTTCTACTCACAAAGGGAGTTCAGGACATCTGAGTATTTATTATGTTAATTTTGAGAATGTTCCCCTTGCCTGATGTGATAAAGTATGCAAATACTTGCCATCTGTCAAGGTCTTTCAGACTATCAACTAGTTAACCTCTAATAACCAATAACGTTTAGTGACAACAATTGCACCCAAGTAAACTGTCCCTTCTTAGACCTGTCTTAACATTGGGAACTGAAAGATAAGTGATCCCTTACACTGAGTAAATTTGTGGGCTAGGAAAGAAGGAAGGATAATTGATAGATTACTTAAGTAGTTTTGAAAGGCTGAAATTGGGGGTGATCATATAAAATGAGCGCCACCAATTTTCATCATCTTCCAGTTAAAGTTAATTGGATTTGCAATTATTGTCTGGGCAGTGAAATTTTATATTTCCATGATGGGTTTTGATATAAATTTCCAAACTAACTAAGCTCAATTTTAAATTTCTGGATGACAAAGGAGATAAAAATTAAGTTGAAGAAAAAGTGTGCTTACAACAGGTGTCAGGTAGCAAATACAATTGAGAATCAAGCTGAATAGAGAAGGTTCAGAAGGAATGTGAAAAAGCAAATACAAGAAGCAAAGAGGGATTATGAATAAGACTGGCAGCTAACATAAAAGGAAATCCCAAAGTATTCTGTGAGCATATAAGTAGTGAAAGGGTGGTAAAAGGTGGAGTAGGGCTGATTAAGGACCAAAAAGGGGATTTATACATAGAAGCAAGAGGCATGGCTGAAGTGTTAAATGAATACTTTGCATCTGTCTTTGCCTGCGAGGTAGATGCTGCCCAAGCCAGAGGAGGAAACTCAATCACTAGAAGGGCTTAAAATTGATGAGGTATTGGATAAACTGTCGGTACTTAAAGCTGATAAGGCACTGGGACTGGATGAGATCCATCCAAGAATATTAAAGGAAGTGAGAGTGGAAATGGTGGAGGCACTGGCAATAGTCTTTCAATGTTCCCTGGATTCAGGGAAGGTGCTGGAGTAGAATTGGTGGAGGCACTGGCAATAGTCTTTCAATGTTCCCTGGATTCAGGGAAGGTGCCAGAGGACTGGAGAATTGCAAATATTACGCCCTTGTTCAAAAAATGTTGTAAAGATCTGCCTTGCAATTACAGACCAGTCAGTTTAACTTCAGTGGTGGGGAAACTTCTAGAAACAATTGTTCGGGATAGAATTAATAGTCACATGGGAAAATGTGGTTTGATTCAGAAGAGTTGGCATGGATTTGTTAGGGAGAATCGTGTCTAACTTGCTGGAGTTTTTTGAAGAGGTAACAGATGGTTGATGAGAGAGAGGCCATTCTTGTGTATATGGACTTCCATAAGGCATTCGATACAGTGCCACACAGCAGTCTTGTGATGAAAGTTATAGGTCATGGAATAAAAGGGACAGTAGCAGCATGGGTACAAAATTTGCTGAGGGATAGGAAATGGAGTAATAGTTAATGGGTATTTTTTGGACTGGAAAAAGGTTTGTAATGGAGTTCCCCAGGAATCGGTATTGGGACCCTTGCTTTTCCTGACATATATAAACGACCTAGATCTTGATGTGCGGGGACAATTTCAAAGATTGCAGACAACACAAAACTTGGGAGAATTGTAAACTGTGAGAAGGACAGTGTGGAACTTCAAAAGGACATTGACACATTGGTGGAGTGGGCAGATAGGTGACAGATGAAGTTCAACACGGAGAAGTGTGAGGTGATACACTTTGGTACAAAGAACATGGAGAGACAGTATAAAATAAAGGATACTATTCTAAAGAGTGTACAGGAGCAGAGAGACCTGGGTGTATATGTACATAAGCCATTATAAGTGGCAGAACGGGTAGAAAGAGCTGTTTCTAAATCATATAATATTCTAGGCTTCATTTAATAGGGGCATAGAGTATAAGAGCAGGGAGGTTTTGATGAACTTATATAAGACACTGGTTAGACTTCAGCTGGAGTATTGTGTACAGTTCTGGGTGCCACACTTTCGGAAGGATTTAAACGCATTGGGGAGAGTGCAGAAGAGGTTTTTGAGAATGGTTCAGGGATGAGACACTTCAGCTATGAGGAAAGATCGGAGAAGTTAGGACTGTTTTCCTTGGAGAGGAGAAGGCTAAGAGGAGACTTGATAGCAGTTTTCAAAATCGTGAGGGGTCTGGACAGAGTCAACAGGGAGAAACTGTTCCCTCTCCTAAATAGATTGAGAACCGGAGGGCACAGTTTTAAAGTGTTTTGCAAAAGAAGCAAATGCGAGATGAGAAAATACTTTTTCACACAGCAAGTAGTTAGGGTTTGGAATGAATTGCCTGGAAGTGTGGTGGAGGCAGGTTCAATTGAGGCATTCAAGGGGTCATTGGATGATTATTTAAATAGAGTGTGCAGGCTTACGGGAAAAGACAGGAGATTGGCACTAAGTTAAAATGTTCAAAGAGCCGGTGCAGACGCGATGGGCTGAATGGCCACTTCCTGCACTGTAACAATTCTGTGATTAAATGAAGTTAGAGCTTACCCCTTTTCAATATGTTTAGCATAAAATATATTAACCAATAGAACAGATTTTACAAACTTGGATAGTAAGGTGGTAGATTACATCATTCTTTTTAACTCTTGATGCCCTGTACAATACAATATTATGTATAATAGTTTTACGCTTGGACTTTTTTTTATTGTTAGATTAAACTGCAAAACAATCGATGGAGATCACTCGTCAAAGAAGCAACCAGTGAAGCTCAAAAGATCTCTTTCTGTCCTCTTGCTGGTCTATTTCAAGCACTCCTGCAATTTATAGTTAAAATGGGAGCAAGGTAAAGTTATACTTGTATGTTTTTGTGCTTCGCATATTTTCAAAACTTCAAATTACATATTGAGAAATGGATAAGAGTAGTGGCGATTCTGGTAGAGGACAGCGAGGCAGATCTTGCTCTGATGGAAGGGCATCTATCTGGAACTTACTCTCTCCACAGATGCTTCCTGACTTTGAGTATTTCCAGCATTTTCTGTTTTATTTAAGGCAGTACTTGGTGTGGTCAAGCCAAATCAAAATTAGTTAAAACTATTTGTACTGCAAGTGCATTTAAGTTTGCACCCCTCATACCTGGGGCTGCAGAGATGAGGCTTTACTGGGGGATTGACAGGATTTGGAGATGGCAAGGTTTTTGCTGGGAATGTTGTGCTCTAGAGTTAAAGGAGTAGCTGAATAACTGCATAAATGTCATGTTGAATGGAGAACCAAAGGATAGATAGTTGGGATTCTTTAAGTGAGGTCGTAAGTTACTTGGTGGAGGGTTTTATTAATGGACAGATGTTTAAAGGAGTTGAAGGAAATTTGAGAGGATGAGTGGTGAGAGATATAGGTAATCATGTCAGTGTTTGAGTTCACTGAAGTTGGCGAGGTCAAATGGGTGGCCATGAATATGGGAAGGAGAGGTTTCAGAACGATAAGAGGGCAGTGAATTCTGAGGAGAAAGGGTAAGGGGATTGACGTAATAGTTGAAATTGTTGAGGATGTGTTCATTGCGCAGGTTGAGGAAAGAAGGAACAATATCTTATGGAAATTTGGAAAGTTGAGTGGGATGATAGAGAATGAGGATTTTAAAGGAGAGAACATAAGAAATAGAGAGACAAGAGAAATGTAACAATATGGAGGAGAAACTCCCAGAGCAGTAGGAGGAGAGACTAACTTGCAACTGCATCATGAGGTTTGGGTGGGGCAGATAGTCGAAAGTATAGTCAGTCTTTGGATTCTAACGTATTGACTTTATTTCTAAACCTTGAAGCTCTTTACCGGCTAAATAGTATAAATTAATTGATTTTTCTTGTGTTTGTCCTACAGGGAAACACGACGGCTGTTGGAGAGAGTGGTATATCAACCAGGTTACACAGACAGCATTGCATCAGTTGCACGTTGGTACCTCCTCCGACATTTGTGGGCCAAAAATGACGATGAACTCATCACAGTAAGATTAAACAATTGACAACCATTTTATTTTTAAACGAGGAGGATTTTTCGGTTCATGTTGCTAGCGTTAGTCTCAGTTATAAGGCTACAATGAAGTTTAACGCTAAATTGTTTTATACACATTGGGTTTCCTACGGTTCCATATGCTATAAGATTCGCCTTATTGGCAGTCTTGTAAATAGGGCCTTAGCCCCATCAAACTTGATGCCAAAATAGTACACATCAAAGCTATCCTGCAGGATAATGACTAGCCTGATCAGATCATTGCTCGCTTTGTATCATGCATAAGGCCGCCACTTTTGGACCTGAAAAGCATCCAGTCTACCTCAAATTACCCTGGAATGTTAAAGTATCTCAAAAGTTTGAACAACAGGTGAAGCTAGCCGTTTCATGCTTCTGCTATGCAGTAGCAACACAAATGGTATTTTGTGCTAACAGGATGCTGCTTTCAAGCCAAAAAGGCATTCTGCCTACCACACAAATGAGTAATGTGGTATACAAATTTCAGTATCAGTGCAATGCCAGCTATGTAGGTGGTACAACCTAAGGACTGGCGGACCCTATCAAAGAGCATGTCACTTCAGTTGTTCACAACAGGCAGAGTACTGACCACATTCAACCAGCTCATGCTTGCAAAACCCAGAATATAATGTCTAACATAAATGTGATTCCATGATTGGACAGTACTTGCTGAAAAATCCTGAGTTTGCTAAGAAGTACACAAACTACCAGTCAGGCTGGCAGTGTGGTTTACTTACGCTTGCTAGAAACTATATATATTCATGCATAAGTATTTGCCCTCTGTAGGCAAAAGGAACATGACCAGGCATTGCGCCTTTTTTGAATTAAATAAAAGCATGGGGGACAGAAGTTCCCTGGTGCGTTCTCTATTGCAACACCTTAACCAATCGGAGTCAACTTGCCAACCAATCAGCAGCTTTTTCTCAAGCAGTATAAATTGTTGCTCCCTCTGAAATTTTGAATTCTTGATTCTGTCCTAATGAGTGCAAGATGAAAAGCTTCAACAGCATGTCTTTTTTTCCCGTAATACTAAATTGCTTTTAAATAAATCACTTTATGCTTTAATGATCAAGCCAAAGAATTTATATGGTACCTCTTGCAACCTCAGGACGACAAAGTACTTCAGTTAGTGAACTACTTTTGAATTATAGTCACTGTTCTTGGCAAGCTCAGTATCTAATTTGCACATCACAAGATTCCACAAAAAGCAATGGGATAAATGTTAGTTAAGCTGTTTTAGCAGTGTCAGTTAATGAATCAGTGTTGACTAGGACCCTTCTTAGTGAGCAGAATATTAGCCTGCATATTAAAAAAATGATAAGGTTTGGTTGGTAGCACTTTCATATTGACTTGTCTACCACTCTCCTTTAAAATTCTCATTGTCTATCATTGTCTCATGTTTCTTCAAAAAAGGCCGGAGTGGGGGTGGGTGGATTATTTTTTATGTGCACCTGCACAAGTTCATGGGGCCTTGGTTCAACATCTGAAAGATTTTTCCTTTGACAACACAATGCTTTCTCAGTACTGTATTAAACTATCAGGTTTGGTTATGCGCTGAAATCCTTGAGTGAGACTTGAACCCATAACTTTCTGACTCTATGGAAGCTGCTACTAACTGAGCGAAACCTAATCCTGATCACTGTTGCGCACACAATAATATAATCTCCAACAAGCGAAGAAAATGTTTATTAGATCTATATGAAATACTCTGGACATAGTGGAACTGAAATTCATGCAAGGAGGAGAGCAAAAAGTAGTTGAATGGCCCAGGGGAGGCAGGAATTTAAGGTGCAATCCAGAGCAGCAATGTGCAACTCCATCTGAAATTCAGTTTGGGCACCCACCGTCCCTAGTGAGATTTAGGGTATATCATGGAACAATCTTGAATTACTTGAGTAATTCTGGCCCGCACATCCTCTTTAGGCCCAGCAGAAAAACCATAGGTTCTAAGAGCTAACAGTTGTATGTGAACAAGCTACCTAGCTATTGGAATAATGCACGCAAGGCAAACTAGTCTCCGCCAATAACCCCACGCATGCATTTGCAGCAGAGGCATCGAATCCTAATCATGGGCAGTAATACTAAGTTTTTTGTTTTTCTCCCCCCACCTCAGCACAGGCTGAGATCAATTGTGGCAAACTCATCACAGATTTGACTGAGCTTTGCTGATTTGGCGCAAGCTACGTTTGAACTTGGGACTTTACTGATCTTTATGGATCGGATACTTGCCAGATAAACTCGTATTACAAACTCCCAAAAAGGATCTTCACTTGCTCAAAATTGTTTTTGTTTTAAAATGAATTTACTGTTCTTCCAGGTTTTACTTCAAAATGCCAAAATGAAAGGAGATTTCAGAGTGGAAGAGCTGCACAAGAAGCTTATTGAATCGTCCTAATAACTAAACAAAAACAAAGATCTGAATTCAAATGCATGCACAATAAAGTCTTGCGTAGCAATTGCAGCTGTGGCCACCAGTTTTACTTAGATTCCTGGTTATCAAATAGCAGTACCTATGGCTGGCTTTCTTTGAAGGAATTGACTACAGTACCATGCGTTGCACTTTGGATATATTTTTTTTAAATTGCCAATAGCTAGATCTATACATTCTCTTCTACCATAATATTTTCCTATGTTTTGCATCTTAAAAGCTGAAAATACAAATATACCTTCACGACTGGGAAGCATGCTGATTTTTCTCTCTCTGAATGTTTTCATTTTAATTTGACCTATGATCTGTAATATTGCGGTACGAATACAAAGAAACAATCATGTTTGAAATTTGTTGCAAAGTTTAACGTAACGTCACTTGCATTCACATCATGATTTCCTATTGAAACCTGTAAGTGTATTTAAAACATTTTGTTGCAATTTTTCTTTTAGTTTTATTTAGTATAACAGAACTGTTGATTATCATTATGATGCATGTACCTTAATGCAACCTCTATGATGGACTTGGTTGTTTAAGGCAGAAATATTTTGTGCTTTGCATTACATGTATTCAAGTATGTCAAACTTACTATGCAATAGCAAACATGTAAATTCTGTATTGAACTGAAATCTTCAATAATGCTGCTTCAATAAAAAAACTTGATCCTTAAATATTTTTAAAATGGATCTTATTGGGAAAATATTGCTGTGATGTTTTTCCCTACAGCTTTGCTTCATGTGATTCTATTATGTCTTATTGATCCAATAAAAATTTAAAGGACTTTCACTAATGATCATATTCTACTCTGGGCCCATTCTTTGGGACCTTTTAAAACAGTTGTACAGAATGGATGGCTTTAATTAGTTCTAATGCAAAATAGAAAAGTTGAGGCCAATTCAACTTAACTAAATCTATCTTTAGTGGGCAATTATAGATGCTTGGACAGTTTGTCCTTTCAGCTGCAGAATAATATTTGGCTGGCATAATCTATTGGGAGAAACAGTTGGCATAAAATGGAAGAAGTGGAAGTAATTTTGGAAAGCTGGCAAAAGAACATTTATTCTCCTAAGAGATATCCAATAATTGGTGAAGCCGTTTCACCAGAAGTGGACTTCATTTTCTTAATTGGATGTTGCAAAGTACCAAATTTTATAGAACATTTTGATAGCGTCAAATTCAAATAAAATCAGCCTTGTGAATTTGTTACCAATTTTTGATGTTGAGTAATTATAGAACCATTGAATGGTTACAGCACAGAAGTTGGCCATTTGGCGTGTTGTGTCTCTGCCAGCTCTCTGCAAAAGCAACTCTAGTTAGTCCCCACTTCCCTGTGTTTTCTCCATAGCCCTGTAAATGTATTCTCTTCAGATAACTATCCAATACCCTTAAGTGCATCCAGGCTCTTTGGTTCTTTTGTCATTCACCTTTAAATTGGTGTCTTCTGATTCTCAACCCTTCCAACAAAGGGAGCTGTTCCTCCCTACTGACTCTGTCCAAACCATTTATGATTTTGAACACCTCCATCAATTCTCTTCTCTCAGGAGAACAGGCCCAACTTCTCCAATCTATCCTCATACCTGAATTACCTTATCCCTGGAACCATTCTTGTAAATCTTTTCCGCACCCCCTCTAATGCTTTCACATTCTTCCTAAAGTGTGTCCAGAGACACACATTCTGGTTCAGGCCAAACCAGTGCTTTATCAAGATTTAGCATGACTTCCTTGCTTTTGTGTACTCTGCCTCTATTTCTAAAGCCCAGGATCCTGTATGCCTTCTGAACTGCTTTCTCAACCTGCCCTGCCACCTTCAACGATTTGTGCACATACACCACCAGGTGTCTCTGCAGCCCTTTTAAAGTTTTATTTTATATTGTCTCTCCTCATTCTTCCTACCAAAATGTACTACTACGCAATCCTCTGCATTAAATTTCAGTTGCCATGTGTCCACCCATTCGAAGTCTTTATCTCTACCCTCCTCACAGTTCACAATACTTAGAAGTTTTGTGTGGCCTGCAAATTCTGAAATTGTGCTCTGCGCCACGAAATCTAGATCATTAATATAGATCAAGAAAAGGATTCGTCCTAACACTGATCCCTGGAAACCCCACTATATACCTTCCTCCAGCCTGAAAAACCACCATTCACCACCACTGTCTGTTTCCTGTCCTTCAGCCAACTTGTTAATGTATTGAATCCATATAACTCTTCTTCAGACCTTCCTGGGAGGTCCTTTTGTTTTTTTCACTCTTTCACAGGATGTGTGCATTGCTGGTTAGGCCAGCATCTGTTGCCCACCCCTATTTGCTCTTTAGAAGATGATGGTGAACCACCGGCTGAAAACGCAGCAGTCCATATGGTGTTAAGAAGGGGGTTCCAGGATATTGACCCAGTGACAGTGAAGGAACGGCAATATAGTTCTGAGTCAGGATGGTGTGTGGTTTGGTGGGACATTTGCAAGTGGTGGAGTTTCCATACCACTTCTGCCCTTGTCCTTCTAAGAGTAGAGGTCGTGAGTTTGGAAGCTCCAGTTGTGAAGGATCCTCTGAGTTGCTGCAGTGCATCTTTTGTATGGTACACTCTGATGACACTGCATTGGTGGTGGAGGGAGTGAATGTTTATTGTGGTGGATGGGGTGCCAGTCAGGCAGGCTGCTTTATCCTGGATGGTGTTGAGCTTCTTGGAGCTGCAGTCATCCAGGCAAGTGGAAAGCACTCCATCGCACTCCTGACTTGTGCCTTGTAAATAGTGGACAGACTTTGGAGAAACAGGAGGTGAGTTACTCACCACAGAATTCCCAGTCTCTGACCTGCTTATGTAACCACAGTAATTATATGGTTGGTCCAGTTCCATTTCTAGTCAATGGTAACCCTCAGGATGTTTATAATAGGGGATTCAACAATGTTAATGCCATTGAATGTCAAGGGGAGATGGTTAAACTCTCTTTTGTTGGAGATGCTCATGGCCTGGCACTTCTGCGGTGTGTATGTTACTTACCACTCATCAGCCCAAGTCTGAATATTGTCCAGGTCTTGCTACATACAGACATGGACTGCTTCAGTATCTGGAGTTGTGAATGGTACTGATGATTGTGCAATCAGCAGTGAACATCCCAACTTCTGACCTTATGATGGAGGGAAGGTAATTGACGAAGCAGGTGAAGATAGTTGGGCCGAGGACACTACTATCTTTTAGCGATGTCCTGGGACTGAGATGATTGATCTTCAACAACCACAACCATTTTTCTTTGTGCTAGTTATGACTCCAACCAGGGGAGAGTTTTCTTCCAATGCTCATTGACATTGGTTTTGCTTGAGCTCCTTGAGCTACACTTGGTCAAATGCAGCCTTGATGTCAAAGGCAGTGACTCTCAGCTCACCTCTTCAATTTAGCTCTTGTCCATGTTTGGACCAAGGCAGTAATGAGGTCAGGAGCTGAGTGGCCCTGGCTGAACCCAAACTGAAAATTCGTGAGCACATTATTGCTGTGTAAGTGCTGCTTGATAGCACTGTCAAACACCTGCCATCACTTTGCTGATAAATCTTTTCCTTTTATTACATGGGCTTTATATTTGCTGTTAAGCTTCTTACGGGGCACTTTATCAAATACCTTTTGGAAGTTCATATACACCACATCAACTACATTACCTTCATCAAAATCTCCAAGTTAGTGCCAATGACATATCAGGCTGAATTTAGAAAATGAGAGACTGGCAATTATTGGAAAATGAAATTCAAACATCTGATATAGGCATATAAATGAGCATACAGACCCTTGCTTTCCTTAATTAATCCATGTTTGTCCAAGTGACAGTTAATTTTGTCTTGGAGTATTGGGCTGATTTTACAGGTATGTAAAACCCTGCGCCCTGCTAAAATATTGGAGCTATGGAAGCCTGCCCATGATCCCGATGGCTGCCCCATAGTAGTTTAACACTAGGAGCACCATTAATTACTTTAAAACAAGACCTGCCCCTTTCTTGGGGTCCCTGGAGTGGTGGTCAGTCCTGGGACTTACAGATAGTCCCACAATGCTGAAGAGGCCAGGTAAGCCTGGGGTCGGGTGTCTAGGTGACAGGCATGGGGGAAAAGTTAAAGGGGGGGAAAAACATTGGGGAAGGGGTATGGGCCTAAGGGGCCCTTTCCCCATACCAACCTGTGGAGCTAAATCCCCTCTGCCACAGGGAAATTACAAGCATTGGTGGGATGAGTCCTTTAAACTTCTTGCTTAGGCATAATTGGCTGTGTAAGGGGCTCAATTGGCCAATGGGTGGGCTATCCCATGTCTTCCCTGCGCCCCCATTAAAATTTCAGACTAGTGGGGGAAGGCAGTAGGATGCCAATTGCTAGGTTTTAGGTGACAACTACCTGCCCTCCAAGGACTTATAGCTCGTTTTGGCCTATGAATTACAAAAGAAAAATTGATGACTCACTCATAAGTTTACTTGTACCCATGATTACAGATTAAAAACAGGCACTGATTTAATTTGATTAGAGAAAATTATTACATATTTAACAAGTTGAGAAAGAAAAAGTAATAAAACCAGCAAATAACTATTTCTACAATAAAGAACATCAGAATGCTCAAAATATGTTAACGTTAATTATTCATACAATGACCCCAAAGTGGCCAACTCTTGGTTGCAGATTGCCTTACGATGCATTGTTGGGATCTCTCCTGTTGACTACAGTAAAGACCTTTGATGTTTTCAATCTTTTGTACCCCTTTTCACAGGATGAACTGAGTTGCTCTCTTGACAAGGGCATCTTTAAGAGAATATCCAATAATGTGTTGAATTATTTGTTTAAACCATAGGGGTTGATCCTGCCCAGAGGTTGTTCACCTTTCTTTAGGTTTCTTTTAGTAATTTTCCACCACGTGAATCTCCTTGTAGTCAACATCCCAGATAAAGATGTTTGTAGAAGTGATTAGTAGAACACTCGGGCCCATCTTATCTAATTTGTACAATCTCAAAGGTCTGTTCCTTGTGTTGCAGACAGGGTAGAAAGAAACTGAAGTCCTTTTATTTTTCTTGCCATTTGTCCATAAGCAGAGGTGCTTTAACTTTTTTGAAATAGGCTGTAAGGTGTTTCCCCAAACCCTCTGTTTGTGAAGTCAATTTTAAAGTGACTCACAAGAAACTCTCTTTAGGAGTGCAGCTGGGCTAAATGAGTGAAGACTTGGAGTTTGGTGAGGGGGGAGTTTTAAGTGTTAATTTTGTTCTTAAATTTTTCTTTTAAAAACTAGTCTGTAATTAGCAGTAACCAGAAAGTACTGTGTAAGCAGGACTGTCCCAAGTCTGATAGAAATCAAAGCTCCTCACAACTAGCATCAGGTATGTGGATGGAAGATCAGCTTGTAGTAAAGATAAGGAGTAATACCTTTGGTGATCTATTTTAAATATTTAAAACTTGAAGTTTAGTGTGACATGAGTCAGCAAAATTACATCGAGGCCAGAAAATTAGTGGAAACAGTTGGGGCAGAATTTTGCCATTGGCGAGCAGGGGTCGGGGCCCACTCGCCGACGCGGGTGTTCCGCCCAATGTCATCCTGCCCCATTTAAATTTTCAGGAAGGCGGGCCCGCAGCAAAATTAGCTGCGGGCCTGCTGAGCTGTCAATGGCCAATTGAGACCATTGACAGGATCATTTACACAATTAAAGGACCTGCCCGTCCAACCTTAAGGTTGGCGGGCAGGCCAGGAGCCCCTGCAGCAAACAGATTGTCTTAAGACTTAACAGATCCCACATTGTCACATGAGGGGGACATGTTAGGGATTTTTTTTTCTATTTTTAATATTTTTTAAAGTGTAAGCAATCTCGCAGAGGCAGCACTTAGCCTCAGGGAGATGTGCACATGTGTGAAAGAGCGCACTCAATTTTGGGGACTCCCCCCGCCACCCCCCCCCCCCCCCCCCCCCCCCCCCACCCCCCCGCCTGCACAGGAAGCTGGATGGCGCATTGGTCAGGCTTTAACTGGCCCACCCACATAAAATGGCAGCGGGACCTGCTTCTCCGGCGGGGATCGGTTCCCCGCTCGCCGCAGATTGGGTTGGGCCGAGCTGCCCAACAGGCAGAAAATTCTGCCCTTCGATTATGAAGATAACAGCACATTTTCCAGCACTTTGAGCCCAACAGTTCTGATTGAAGATATTTCTACTTGTGATACAGACTGCAATTTCCCAACACTAAGCATGAACAAATAACCTAAAAATACAAATGAAGAGCAAGTCTTTGAAACACAGTAACAATTTTGTGAAACAGCCCACAAGACCACAACAAAACGTGCTTTTTTTTTTACCAATATCGTAGACTTTTTGAAAAATTGTTAAGCAAACTACACCTTTAGGTGTTAGCACTGATGGTTATAATTGTATCAAAATATGTATGTGGACATAGTGACTAAGCAGAATTTCTGCACTTTATTCAATAGACACACAAACACAATGTATGGAAAGTCACTTAAAAATTATATTAATTTAAATGCCAATGAACATTTTCTGATTTGATTTTACTCGGGTAACGTAAGTTCTTGGTAAACATAAGGGAAATCATTCTTCCAGTGTTTCCGATTTTTCTTTCATCATTTAACCTTGTTGCAATGTAATTTTGTATTTCCCACATCATTAGTGTATACTTGCAAGAATGTAATCTCATTATTATTGAAACCACTTCAGTGGTTGAACTAAAGTTACCAGTAAAAGTCTCAAGTACCAAGGCTGCCTTTCACGGGCACTTAATTTATTTGGTTGAATATTGACTGATCACAGTTTCGTGGGATAATTCACCTTTCCATTTTAATTTCGGGGAAAAATATCAAAAAATACCCCCATCCCAAAAAATAATTCCGACAATCACAGTTACACTTGAAGTGATTCGTAGATCTATAAGCCAAGGGCATTCTGCAGATGTCAAGGGTTGATCAGTCATCATTTCTCCTTTTAGAAGGAGATGATTGTAACAAAGTCATAATCCTACAGTGGAGCTCAGATGAATATAAACCATTAGTTGTAGGCTTAATGTATGATTGAATCCCTCAAGGGGCTTCCTGTCTTCATTTGCTTACAGATATCTAACAGATTTAATTAGGAATTTTATGGATAGCTTTTAAGATCAATTATCTGCCGCCTAATTTGTTTCAAGTCTTTCTGGACCTTCTCTTTGTCAATTTCTATCTTCTTATCACTGATCTTACTCAGTGAATTGATTGATTCCTTAATAGATTGAAACCCTGTGAAAGAAAAGTTGCAATTCAGATATTGAGACAGTTCATCTAAAATACATTTGTTTAATTTTACATCAGTACAAAAACAAATGATAAAATATTGAGGATACATGTTAAACTCACGACTGATTGTAAAAAGCAACCTTTTTTAAAGTTATGACCCACCACTAAATAGCCATGTGAAATCAACATTTTACTTCAGCTTGATTATCATCATCCATGGAAAGCATTCTACAATGAAACTATTTGGCCAAAGTAGAAAAAAATAGTT
The DNA here is from genome assembly GCF_017639515.1 of Carcharodon carcharias. Taxonomy (NCBI): domain Eukaryota; kingdom Metazoa; phylum Chordata; class Chondrichthyes; order Lamniformes; family Lamnidae; genus Carcharodon; species Carcharodon carcharias. Next base: position 135,596,777 of record NC_054470.1, read on the forward strand.
GGAACACAGCATTTTAAGTGTACCCTTTTAATGAGAGAAACTATAATTAACCCAATCGACTATTAAGCTTTAATTCTGTATATAAAAGTTGACCACTTTATTTAATTATCATGGATACTGTGGAATTAAGGAAAGTTGCGTCTTGATTTTGTTTTGGAATTGCATGAGAGTGATATGACTAAGTTCATATAATATCTAATCAAATAAAATCATTGATCCAGATTTTGCTGGAGAGGGCCATCTCCTGACATGCTCTATTAAACCTATTCATGTATGTTTTAAGTTTTTATACCTTTTGCCAACAAAGTTGATGGAAGTGCGAGCTGATAACAGTACAGCAAGGGCAACTGAGCATGGTGGATCGAGATGAACAACAAGATAAACTGTCTCCTTAACCAATGCAATTTAAGAATTGAGAACTAAACTGAGGAAGGACTGAGGAGAGTGAATTTGAGTGGGTGAAATCAATGTCAAATCAAGTACAAAAAGAGAAATAAGGAAAGAATGACTGAAATAAGAGATAAAAAGACAAGAAAACAAGTTTACATTTTAAAATGTACCTTATTTAAATCTCGTTTTAATTGTGATTTTCTGGACAAGAGGCTAATTTAGAGATCTTACTAAAAGGGTATTTGCACTATTAATTACTAAACTTAACTGTCCATTAAACTCACACAGAAAGTTAATGTGTTAATGCAGCAACCTAATGAAAATCACAAGGTTAAGAGTGAGCTGCCATTTTTGTAAAGCTAATGGTGAGCAGTGCAAATTGGCCAGCAATGTGTGGTGATTCACAATTCATGGAGTATCTCTTTCTATTCACAAGTTTGCTAGCCCATTTGCAGATTAATGAAATGCCATTAATTTTGTACCAATTGCTTTTCCATTTAGCATACAGATGCCATCTTTCTATTGCTAATCAGTGCCTTGACAGAATAGGCAAGATCATTATCAACAGATTGACCCAAGGAATGCAAAGTAATGGAAATCTGCATGTTTTTACACCAAGAATTTAAGCAGAAAATACATTTATGAAGTTTTACAATAAATTGCACGGAGTGTAGTTTTTGGAATGCTGATGGGTAAAATGGCCAGTTATAAAGAATGATGAGTACTTGTATTAGAAATTGATCTCATGTGTTTGACAATTCAGTCCACTGACATAGCATCTGTTCAAAACACAGTGCCAACATTTGTATTTTGATTCCCTAATACAAGCATCTTTTCTACTTTAAAACACAGCAAAGAGCATCTCAACAGAAACATCCCATGGCTAAATAAAAAATGTAAAAATTATTATAAATTTTGAATTCTTAAGTTGTGTGAAGCTTGAATTAGTGCTGAAATTGCTGTGTATTTTTTTCAGTAGATATGATTCTCCCCAGGGCTTCAGATTTGCTTTGGCATCATTTAACTGCTCACTACTGCTAACATTTACTGTACAGCTAAACCTCAAACTCGATCAGATTTGCTGCTAGAAATTTCAGATTACAAAACAAATCCCAAAAGTTGAAAATTTCACCACTAATCTATCATACCACCTGCACCAATTCACATGAAATAAATTACTCACCTTCTCTGTATTCATTCTTTATGCTTTCTAACTCGTACCAGATGGTCTTTTCGACTTTGGCAAGTTTTGCATTGATCTTTGTTTCAGAGTACTTCATTCTGTTGGATTCAACATCTAGATTTTGTCTGTTTTCTAGCTTTTCTAGTCTCACAGAGATCTGGTTAAGTCTCTCTAGTATTTTCTTCTCCATCAGTTCCTATAAAAAACATTAGAATTAAGCTGACTGCTTACTCATTAAAACAAAAATGGTGTTCCTACTGGATGTCCATGGGTTATTCTTTAGTTCAATACTTTTTAAAAATTGATTTGTTCTTCCTTTGTAGTTTCCAAACACAATTTATGGTAAAGTTACTGGCAGGAAATGCCAGGCTTCTATTCACCAACAGGAATGATTTCCGTAACCTATGAACGTGGGAGATCCAATCTGTCCCCACATTAATCCATGGAACAGCAGCATCCTGGTGTACCTGGGCACCTCACTATGTTAAAATGGTTATTTTTGTTGGAATTAAACTGAGTTGCAAACTCTGTATTCATTAGGTGGAGCAATATATTGGAACAAATGCTGTCTATCTATATTAACATACAGAATATTATATTTAGAGATCAGGGTTTGAATCCTGCTCTTGCTTGATATTCAAAGCACAGCATAGGTACTTTATTTGATAAGGTGTGCTCCCATCAGGAAAAGAAGGAGAAAGGGCAGCATAAGTCCTAGTGGAGACTGCTAGTACGTCTCCACTGTACTCATGGTAGTAATACAGATAGACAGTCTTGCCTATTTTACATTTTTATTGCAGTAGATGATTGTTGATTTTTCCTCCCTGAATCACTTTTAGTGATTTACTACAATAAACTAATATATACATGTAAGTTGTTATGCAACAAGCTTAGCTCAAGACGTATAGGCTCTTATACAAACCTTTGTTTTTGGTGTGGTGTTGGGAAAGCAACGTCAGCGTACCACACTCGGGTGTTTATATTGGCACCTGTTCTTTTCTTTAAGCCTAATGGAGGCCGATTCAGGGGACAGCTGTGATCTGGTTACTTTATGAAAAATTGTAGAAATGTACTAATAAGGAAACAAACCTCAGGTGGTGGCACATAAATTAAATTTTTGTTCTCACTGTGACAAAGTCTCAACAGAAGTTTGTTTTGGAAGATGCACTCTTAGCTTTTGAGCGTAGCCACTGTCCTATAATTTTTATATGATCTGAGAATATTCAAAACTATTTCATGGATTCTTGCCTGTCATTATTACTGACACTTTGAAAATAAAATGAAAAACTTTACAAACTAATTTGTTGTTTGAGCAACGTGAGACAGTTGCAAGAGTGAATGGAGGAGAATTTATTTTATACACCCCAAATAAATCCCTTAAAAGCAATAGCAATAAGCACTGTTAAGTAAGCCCTGATTTTCAAAGTCTGATAAAAATGGATCCATGCTGTAGATTTGCCTGCACTGCCATTTCAAGGCAAGCTGCATCAAATTTTCCAAAAGAGATTCCCTTACCCTGAATCAAGTAGGTGCTGGCACATGAAAAGATTGCCCGGAGAGCTTGACTATAGCATACTTGACTGGCAAGCAGGAAATCTGGTGAAGTGACTCTTGTTAAAAGGGAAATTGTGATAGTGACAGCAAATGGCACAACTGGTTTAGTTGGATTTGGCTTGAGCATAATTAAGATTTTCACCCCTGAGCTACATTCTTCTGTTCCTATGGTATCTTCCAAGGTGGCATGTTGGACCCTTGACATACTGTTTCCTCAGCCCCTTTCCTCACCTGCTCTGCCCTTGCCTTCAATGCCAAATATGAAGAGCTAGTAGATTTCTCAAGTACTAAGTTTAAGACTCTCCAAGCAGCTGCTTCTTCCTCTACCTACATCTCTCACCACTGTACTGATTTTCTGTTACTTTGCAGTTTCTGTCACTTTGCAGTTTCTGCCTCATAAACTAATGTCTTCCAGGAGGCCAAACTCCTGTTTCCTCAATCTCCACCCCAATCAGCTGAGAACCATTTAACATACCCTTCCTAGCCCAGGCTTGCTGACATTTAATGGGTACATTTGCCTTTGTACAATCCCTCTTCTATACAAGACTGCTGTCATCACCCACCTCACTCAAAAAAGCCCTTCGATAAATTGGTCCTCTCCACCTATTAACCCATCTCTATCTCTCCTTAATTCTGTAATATCCTGTAGTGATTATGGTTTTAGGAAACATTGGACTGTAGCTTTAAGAATAATCTTGTGTTGTAAGATCACACAATCTGTGTCAGTCAATGTGTTAGCAGTGTGGGGAACCTCTAGGAGAGTGTTCTTGTTTAGTTATAGAGTTGGATGCACACATGTAGTTGCTGCTGCTGTCTTGTACATTAAATGTGTTGACCAAGAAAAGTTGCCTGGAAGATCAACTCTATAACAAACTGGCAAAGAGAATGAGATCAGATCCGGTGTTGTACCTAGCCCAGCGATTGAGAGTATCCAAGATAATTAAAAAGAAAGGAAGACATACTCATCAGAGATGCCACAGTTTGGCAGAATCAATCCCTTTGAACCAGTCATAGACAACTGGTTTCAATGTATAGAACATCTTGCGTTCTTTCAAGCCAACAAAATCACAGGGGAGGAAAAGAGGAGAGCAATTCTCCTGAGTATTCCTGAGAGAAGCAAAACCTACAGTTTAATTCGAAACTTGACAGCCCCGACTACCCCAGATTTGAAGACTTTCAGTGAATTAGTAGACCTTGTTAAGGGACATTTCCAACCGAAACCCTCAGTCACAATTCAAAGATTCAGGCTCAATTCACGGAATAGAGCCCTGGGTAAGACCATTGCTACCTACGTGGCGAAATTAAAACAACTAACGGAATATTGTGATTTTGGTGAAACCCTGAATGACATGCTCAGGGATTGTTTGGTATGTGGCATGCAGGAAGATACTATTCAGCAAAGATTGCTGGCTGAAGTGAATCTTGATTTTAAGAAAGCGTTAGAAATAGCACTTGCGATGGAAAGCGCTGTAAGGGATTCACAAGCTATTCAAGGGGCGCAAAATGGCACCGTTCTTCTAGTCAGGTGGGAACAGTCAGCCAAAAGTGGCGTGAAAAGCCAGGACTCTGCCACAAAGCGGGAAACAGCCCCGCTAACTGAAAAGTTAGAGGAAGCAGCTTAGCAGCAAAGTCCAAAACTAATTTTTTTGACGTGGAAACAATCTCGCTCCTAATGATTGGCAATTTAAAAAGGTAGAGTGTTATTTTTGTCACAGAAGTGGATACATGTTGAAACATTGCAAAGTGAGATTTAAACAGGCTTCAAGGCAACAATCGAAGTCCAATGACATATACAAGGTAGAAGAGCCAGAAACAACCAATTCTGACATTTATTCATTATTCAACATGAAAGTTGGGAAGACAGAGCCAATTATTGTCACAGTGCTAGTGAATGGTAAACCATTAAAAATGCAAGTAGACATTGCTGCATCTACCACTGTAATAGGAGAACACACTTTCAGATATTTAAATAAAGGTGAGCAACAATTACATTTGGAACAAACACCTGCCAAGATGAAAACATACACAGGTGAAGAAATCCAGGTACCAGGTATCACCAGAGTACATGTTCATCACAGACACCAATCAGCACAGCAACCCATGATGGTATTAGAAGGTAGAAGCCTTCTAGGTCAAAATTGGTTGAGGGAAATTAACGTTGATTGGCCAGTGAGATTTCAAAAACAAACAGGAAGAGGTCCTGAGTTGAAAAAGGAACAAGGCAAGGTACTTCAGAAAGAGCCTGGAGAGTCTAAGCACCGCAACAGGATGAAAAAGGAGTGTGTAGCCATTAAGCAACTTGAAGAAATGAAGACTGTCTTAAATGACGACATAAAAGAACAGTAGAAGAAATCCAAACAGACTCTGCTGAATGACGGAGTTAAAGATGAAGCGAGTGAACTTCACAAAGAAAAGGAAAACCTGTTGAAAGACCTTCACACATGACAAGGTTCCCTCAGCTCAAAGTTTGTAGCTCTGGAAAATTATGAAGAGAAACAGGAAGAATTTAACATCTCTCTGAACAAACTGACGAACCAGTTGGCAGAGAGGACACAGCAATGTTCAAGGTTCCAGGAGGAAGCCAACAGACACAAGAAGGAGACAGAAGTGATGAAGAATCCACTGAATGAAGCTAAAGAGGTTTTGAAAGCAAAAGTCGTAGAACTTTCCAAGATGCGAGCAGATAATGAAATCATGGGTAGCTCAACTACCAAATTAAGACAAGTTGAGACTTCACCTGAGAGAAGTCTGGCCGACAGTGAAGTCGAAAAGAAGGCCGGGATGAAATTCTATGGTAGAAAGACGACGACATGTAGAAAGGATGCAGAATTACTGATAAGGCACCGACTTTTAAAAGGAAAAAAACATACTGGGCAGGATTTTCCCTTTGTCAGGCAGGCCCGGGAGTGGCCGCGAAACAGACCACCGCCTGCAATCGGGCCCTGACCGCGATTTCATGCTGGCGGGCCAATTAAGGCCTGCCCAGTGTGAAATGGGGCTCCTCACTGGCCAAGAAGGGCCGAGCGTGGGCAGAGGCCTGTCAGCCACCAGGTCCAATGGCGACCCGGTAACCAGTTTAAAAGTGGCCCAGGCAGCCCCTGGAAGGCTGCCACAGAGGACATTTCCTGAGCTGGCACGATGGACCTTAGTGCAGCTGGACACAGCAGGCGGGAGGGCAGATTGGGTGAGCACTTGGTACCCCACTCCTCTGATGAGTGCCTCGCGTCCTCCTGGAGGTGGAGGCTGCCTGGAGGGACATTCTTGTCCCCAGGGATGGGAGGATGAGGCCACCACATCTCATTAACAGGGCATGGGAGGAGATGGCAGTGCTGGTCAGCAGCCGTGACATGGTGTGACTCTCCTGAGTGCAGCGCCAGAAACGCTTCAATGACCTGCTGCACTCAGGAAGGGCGAGTACGATGTTGGCATTGGTCAGTGTGTAGGTGTGTTAAGGTCTGGTCGTCCCCTTATGGACCTCAGGGGTGCTAGAGTCTGAGTGCCAACTATCAATCACACTGGAGCTGGCCAAGGGAGTGAGCCCTGGCTGTTTGGACTGAGTGCCTTGCGGCTCGAAAGCCATGACTTGGAAGTGCCCTGCAAGGTGGTTCCTCAGCTGGGGTTGGCCAGGTTGCAATGGCACTGCATGTACAGAGCGGACTAATCAGTGCTCCTCTGTTGTTCCAGAAGACGACAGCCCACAACAATATTGAAAAGTTGCGAACTGGCGGAGACCCCGCTAGCCTCCTAATCCTCTCAAGGTATGAGCAAGATGCCCTAGAGCTCGAGAGCCCGCATTCCCCACGTGCAACTGGGCGGGGAGAGGCTGTAGTGCCTGATGAAGCCAAGAGAGCAGTGCGCAGAGGTGAAAATTTTGGCTTGTGCAACCATTCTATTGCAGTCTCTTCATTGATGCGAGCCTCAAACCTAGAGTCCCCATTGATCATGGGAAGACGATGGCACCATGATACACATCTCCATTGTCTCACCAGGGTGCCTGGCATGCACAGTGACAGTGTGATGACTTTAGCTAATGACATGTCCTCCTTCTCCCTTTTAGGTTCACCAGCAGGCATTCGCTCTCCAGACCCCAAAGGACCACCCCTGACACTGGGGGACAGCAAGGTGTCATTTGCACCTATGTCAAACCTGCTTTCTGAAGCGGGCACCAGTGCAGATACCAGCACCTCGGTGGGCATTAGAGGAGCAGCTAGTATCTTAGCGCACATTGGTGAGGGCACTTCACAATCGCTTGAGGTGCAGGTGGAGGCAGGGAGTGCCCAGGGTGCTGGCAGCTGTGGGACTGCTGGGGAGATGCCAGCTGTGGCACTGACCGCTCCCTCCCAGGCAGGGCCAGCACAGGCTCCACAGGTCAGACGATAACTGCCAAGGTCATCAAGGCCAACAAGACAGCACAGTCAGCAGGTTGTCTCCAAGGCCAGTGCCAGCAAGGGCGGGGGGGGGAGGGGTGTGGAGCACCAGGACACAGCACTCGCAACATAAGTTAAAGGCACCATGAGCACAAGAGGGACAACTCACGGGTGATTTTATGTTCATTTTTGTTTATTTTATGTATACTGGTCTGATGTTGAATAACAAATGATTCTGTTAAGATTATTGAACTGTTAGAAAGGCATAAATTGTGTTTTTGTCATCACGGCCTAATATGCTTCACCTTTTTTATTTCATTGGTCAGGGAACGCCAGTATGCAATGCTGGACTTTGTGGCTCTAAACTTTATTGCACAGGCACTGAGTGTTCTTTGAGTTCAAATGAAAGGGTAATTTCAGATATCCGGGATGGAGGCAGCAGCCCCGACATGTGCTTAAAGCTGAACTTTGGTAGTCTAGCTGAAGGAGCGTTGGATCAAGCAGTCCCTGGTGTCCCTGCCTCCCTGAAGGTTACCAACATCTGGATCCACACCCTCAGCATTCTTCTCAATGTGTTCCTCTTTGGAGTCACTACTGGACTCATCATCTGTGGCCTGTGCAGCTATGTCAAGATCCTCTTCCTCCAGTGGGTCCCCCCTTCCCAGTGCCAGATTGTGGAGAGCGCAGCATGCAATCACGATCAGTGACACCTGCTCTGGGGGATATCGTAGTGCTCCCCTGAATGGTCCAGGCATCGGAAGCACATCTTGAGAAGATCTAAGGTCCTCTTTACCACCGCCCTTATGGGGGCATGACTCGTAACTCTTCTCTGTCTCTGTTCTTGGGTGGCGGAGAGGTGTCATATGCCACCTTTTCAACAGATAGCCCTTGTCACCCAGCAGCCATTCATCCAGTCAGGCTGGGGCACTGAAGAACCTCGGCACCTGGAAGTGTCTCAGGATGTAAGCGTTATGGGAGCTGCCAGGGTACCTTGCACAGACTTGTAGAATCTTCATCTTGTGATCACACACTTTCTGCACATTCATGGAGTGGAATCCCTTCCTGTTGACGAAGGCACGTGGTTGACCTGCTGGCACCTTGATGGCCACATGTGTGCAGTCAATTGCACCCTGGACGCAGGGGTACCCAGCAATCACTGCAAAGCCTCTGGCTCGCTCAGCCTGGCTGGCCTTGTCTGTGCGGTAAAGAATAAAGGTCAGGACTTGCTTGAACAGAGCTTCTGTCATCAGCTTGACACAACTGGACAGCTGATTGGGGGACTCCACACAGATCCCTCACTGACCCCTGGAAAGAGCTGGAGGCATAGAAGTTGAGGGCCACTGTGACCTTCAGAGCCACTGGCATGGGGTGTCCACCAACACAGTTGGAGCTGATCTCAGTGCCAATCATTTGGTTGATGGAGGTCATGCACTCCCTTGAGAGGCAAAGCCTCCTTCGGCATTGCACCTCAGACATTTTGAGGTAGCTGCATCGCCGCTGTAAATCTTGGCAGCAGGACAGCGGCGTCTTCTGAGGCCCCTTCTGTCTTGCACCACCTGCTGGCCCTGCACCCCTCGTGCCTGCACCTACCTTCCCCCAGGTCCTTCCCCTGGAATCTGCATAGGGATACGTGGCCTCCTCTCTCTTCTATCCCTCTCTTCCTCCTCAGAGGAGGTGCCACCAGCAGAGACCACAATGCCCTTTACCAGGGTAACAGAATGCTGTCTGATACCTGGAAGGGTCCAGCAAGTAGGAATCCTCTGGGGGCCTGACAGACAACAATGAGCCGTGAAATGAAGCCTGGAATTGCTAAGAATGAAGCCACAGATGAAGCTGCCAGGTACCAATAAGCAACCAGCTGCAAACTCTCTCCAAAACTCCTCACTACTCACATTGGCAATGCTGCTGACCCTTTTAATCCCACCCTTGGATGAGGTTGGTGCAAACGTCAGCTGGCCATCTGCCAGTTTTGCCCTTGCGATGAGCAGAAAATTGCATGGGCAAGGAAAAAAATCAGTCAATTGGACAGTAAGGGCCTTAAGTAACTGCTTAATTAATGGCGGGCACAGCACGGGCACAAGTGTACACCCACCAAGCGAAATATCACGCGAGTGCACGATGACCTCAGGATACTCGACCAATGTCATCGTGCACTATTTTACTCCCAATCGGGATGGGCACACGCCAACTGGCAGGACAAAAAATTATGCTCACTGTGTTGGACTCAGCATTGCTTAAAACTTCCCAGCAACATGCGGCCACTGCTGAGAATGCAATGGCACAACAAATAGCCAGAATACCTGATGACGGTTTCAGCAGTTGTGGAGGCCCTGACCATCCTAATCAAAACCAGTCTGTTGTGTACAATGTTGAGTAGTCAACATGATCCACCAATAATCTAAATCACAAGTCAATCCAGTGATGCAAATACTAGCTCGCACTATTTGCATACCCAAGAGTTCTGAAAACGCCTCTGTTTTTACTAAGGCACCGCCTTCAAACAAGACTAAGCCTGATACTTCCCAATTTCGAGAGGAAGGTGGAGAACAGTCAAGGAAACCAAAAAGCGACTTATGATTTGCATTGTCGCAAGCGACAATTTACTGTAGGAGAAGCAGCGTCTGTAAAGAATTTCAGTGGAGGACCGAAGTGGTTAGCTAGTAAAGTAAGCTCTGTGACAGGACCATTGTCGTACCACATGGAAGTGGAGAGTCAGGTCACCCATAAGCATGTGGGTCATTTAAGACAAAGGGAGATACCCTGACAAAATGATGTTCCGCCTGTAACCATTATTTAGCCAGTGGTTCCTTTATGTTATGGTGTTTCAAGTGCTCATCTAAATTCTTAAATGTTGTGAGGGTTCTGGCCTCCCCTATCCCCTCAGGCAGTGTGTTCCAGATTCCAACCACCCTCTGGGTGAAAAAATGTTTCCTCAAATCCCCTCTAAACCTTCTGCCTCTTACCTGAAATCTATGCCTCCTGGTTAATGACACCTCTGCTAAGGGGAAAGTTTCTTCCTATCTACTCTATCTATGCCCCTCATAATTTTGTATACCTCCATCAGGTCCCCTCTCAGCTTTCTCTGCTCCAAGGAAAACAACTCTAGCCTATCCAGTCTCCCTTCATAGCTGAAATGCTTCAGCCCAGGCAACATCCTGGTGAACCTCCTCTGCACCCTCTCCAGTGCAATCACATCCTTCCCATAGTGTGGCGACCAGAACTGCACACAGTATTCCAGCTGTGGCCCAACTAGCATTTTATACAGCTCCAACATAACCTCCCTGCTCTTATATTCTATGCCTCGGCTAATAAAAGCAAGTATCCCATATGCCTTGTTAAGTATCTTATCTACCTGCCCTGCTACCTTTAAGGATCTGTGGATATGTACACCAAGGTCCCTCTGATCCTCTGTGCTTCCTAGGGTCCCATCATTCATTGTGTATTCCCTTGCCATGTTAGTCCTCCCAAAATACATCACCCCACACTTCAGGATTAAATTCCATTTGCCCCTGCTCTGCCTATCCATATTGTCCTGTAATCTAAGGCTTTCCCCCTCACTATTTATGACACCATGTGTTATCTGTGAACTTACTGATTATACCTCCTATATTCACGTCTAAATCATTTATGTACACTACAAACAGCAAGAATCCCAGCACCAATCCCTGCGGTACACCATTCGTCACAGGCTTCCAATCACAACAACAACCTTCAACCATCACTCTCTTTCTCTTGCCACTAAGCCAATTTTGGATCCAATTTGCCAAATCCCATGGGCTCATAGCTTCTTGACCATTCTCCCATGCGGGATCTTGTCAAAAGCCTTACTGAAGCCCATGTAGTCTACATCAAATGCACTACCCTCATCTACACAATTAGTCACCTCCTCTAAAAATTCAATCAAATTTGTTAGCTATAATATTGCCCTGACAAATCCATGCTGATTAATCCCTGCCTCTCCAAGTGGAGATTAATCCTGTCCCTCAGAAATTTTTCCCTCAGTTTCCCTACTACTGATGTTAGACTCACTGGCCTGTAATTACCTGGTTTATCCCTACTACCCTTCTTGAATAATGGTACCGCATTCGCTGTCCTCCAGTCCTCTGGCACCTCTCCTGTGGCCAGAGAGGACTTGAAAATTAGTGTCAGAGCCCCTGCAATCTCCCTTGCCTCACATAGCAGCCTGGGATACATCTCATCTGGGCCTATCCACTTTTAAGCCTGCCAAAACCACTAATACCTCCTCCCTTTTGATGCTAATTTGTTCAAGTATATCATAGTCCCCCTCCCTGACTTCTACACCTACATCATCCTTCTAATTTAAAACTTCTCATTTAAAACTTCACCCATGTTCTCCGGCTCCACACACATATTGCCACTTTGGTCCCTAATGGGCCCTAATTTTTTCCCCAATATTTTTTATAAAATGCCTTGGGATTTTCCTTTATCTTGCCCGCCAGTGTTTTCTCATGCCCCCTCTTCGCTCTCCTAATTACTTTTTTTAAGTACCCCCCTACATTTTCTATACTTCTCTAGAGTTTCTGTTGTTTACAGCCATCCAGCTGTCATAAGCCTCCTTTTTTTCCCTAATCCAATCCTCTAAATCCCTTGACATCCAGGGTTCCCTGGATTTGTTGATCCTACCCCTCACCTTTATGGGAACATGTTGGCACTGAACTCTCACTATTTCCTTTTTGAATGACTCCCACTGGTCTGATGTAGACTTTCCTCCAAGCAGCTGCTCCCAGTCCACTTTTGCCAGATCTTGTCTATTATATTGAAACTGGCTTTCCCCCAATTCAGTACATTTATTTCCAGTCCATCTTTGTCTTTTTCCAAAACTACCTTAAATCTTACAGAGTTATAGTCATTATCCCCGAAATGCTCCCCCACTGACACTTTACCACTTGCCCGGCTTTATTCCCTAAGATTAGGAGTAGTACCGCCTCTTCTCTTATAGGACTTTCTATATGCTGGCTCAAGATGATCTCCTGGATACACTAAGAATTACACCCCCACCCCCACCCCTAAGCCTTTTACACTAAGACTATCCCAGTTAATACTGTGGAAGCTGAAATCCCCTATTATTACCCTATTATTTTTACACTTCTGAGATTTGCCTACATATCTGCTCCTCTATCTCCCCCTGACTGTTTGGAGGGCTATTGTACACTCCCAGCAAGTGATTGCCCCCTTTTTGTTTTTAAGTTCTACCCATATGGCCTCATTTGAGGAGCCCTCTAAGATACCATCTCTCCTTACTGCAGTAATTGACTCCTTGATCAGCAGTGCAATATCACTTCCTCTTTTACATTCCCCTTGTCATGACTGAAGATTCTATACCCTGGAATATTGAGCTGCCAGTCCTGCCCTTCCCTCAACCATGTCTCTGCAATAGCAACAATATCATATTCCCATGTGTTAATCAATGCCTTCAATTCATCTGCCTTACTTGTAAGATTCCTTGCATTAAAATAGATGCAATCCAGCCTTGCATTATTTCCTTGTGCCTTAACAGGTCTATATTTACTCTTCCTTCCAGACTTTGTAAATACAAAATGTATAGAAAAGTTAAAGAGGGAGGAATGTAATAATTATGGTTTTGGGAAATGTTGGACTGTAACCTTTAAGAATAATCCTGTGTTGTAAGATCACATGATCTATGTAAACCCATTAACAGCACAGGGAACCTCTAGGAAAGAGTTCTTCATTAGTTATAGAGTTGGATGCACACATGTAGTTGCTGCTCCTGTCTTGTAAATAAGTTAAATGTGTCTACTAAGAAAAGTTGCCTGGAAGATCAACTCTATAACATCTCCGAAGCCTACGTCTATGTTTCCAAAAACACCGTTTGAACCTCAGCCACCACTCTGCTGTAGCACTGAGATTATCATGGGCAAAGTCACAAATGAAAGCTTTTGATTGTGATTGCTGTGCATTATTCCCTCTTGTCCCCCTTGATCTCTCCAGTGTTTAATATGGTTGGCCACACCATTATCCTCCATCACTTATCCCTTTGTCCAGCATTGGGATTTCCTCTGCATAATCATGTTTAACCAAATTATTGGAGTTTTTTGAAGGAGTAACATGCGTGGTGGATAAATTAGAGTCTGTAGACATACTGTACTCGGGTTTCCAGAAGGCATTTGATAAGTGCCACATCAAAGGTTATTACAGAAAATAAAAGTGCATGGTGTAGGGGGTAACATATTAGCATGGATAGAAGATGGTGGTGGCGTAGTGGTATTGTCGTTGGACTAATATTCCAGAGACCAAAGGTAACGTTCTGGGGACCTGGGTTCAAATCCCACAAATTAATCCGATGGTGGATCGTGGAATTTGAATTCAATAAAAATCTGGAATTAAACATCAAATGATGACCATGAAACCATTGTTGATTGTTGTAAAAACATATCTGGTTCACTAATGCCCTTTAGGGAAGGAAATCTGTTCTCCTTACCTGGTCTGGCTTACTTGTGACTCCAGACCCACAGCAATGCGGTTGACTCTTATTTGTCCTCTGAACAAGGGCAATTAGGGATGGTCAATAAATGCCAGCGACACCCACATCCCATGAATGAATTAAAAAAATGATTGGCTGGCTGGCAGAAAGCAGAGAGTATGCATAAATGGGTCTTTTTTTGGATTGGCAGGATGTGACGAGTGGAGTCCCAAAGGGGTCTGTGCTGGGGCCACAACTTTTTACGATTTACATCAATGACTTAGATGGGTGGAGTAAAGGCATGGTAGCTAAATTTGCAGATGACACAAAAATAGGTCAGAAAGTACGTTGTGAAGAGGACATAAGGAGGTTGCAGATAGATATAGATAGGTTGACTGAGTGGGCAAAGACCTGGCAAATGGAGTTTAATATGGGAAAATGTGAAGTTGCTCACTTTGGCAGGAAGATTAAAAAAAGCAGAATATTATTTAAATGGAGAACGGCTGCATAATTCTGAAGTGCAGAGGGATCTAGGTATTCATGAGTCACAAAAAGTTAAATGCAGGTACAGCAAATAATTAAGGTGGCAATGGAATGCCTTTATTACGAGAGGGATTGAACATAAAAGTTATACGGGGCAATGGTGAGATCGCAACGCGAATAGTGCGCGCAGTTTTAGTCTCCTTATTTAAGGAAGGATGTAAATGCATTGGAGGTGCTTCAGAGGAGGTTTACTAGATTGATACCTGGAATGAGTGGGTTGTCTTATGAGGAAAAGTTGGACAGACTGGGCTTGTTTCCACTCAAGTTTAGAAGAGTGAGGGGTGATTTGATTGAAGTATACAAGATCCTGAACGACCTTGACAAGGTGGACATAAAAAGGATGTCTCCTCTTGTGGGTGAGTCCAGAATTAGAAGGCACTGTTTTAAAATTAGGGGTCGCCCTTTTAGGACAGAGATGAGGAGAAATTTTTTCTCTCGGAGGGTTGTGCAACTTTGGAGTTCTCTGCCTCAAAAGGCAGTAGAGGCGGGGTCATTGAAGACAGAGGTAGATAGATTCTTGTTAGGTTATCGGGGGTAGATGGGAATTTGGAAATCAAAACACATGAAAATCAGCCATGATCTTATTGAATGGCGGAGCAGGCTCAAGGAGCCGAATGGTCTACTCCTGTTCCTATTACTTATGCTTATGCTAGTGCGAAAACAGCCAATGCAAATCCAGCAGTGGCTTCTTTTCTCACCCCACTCTTAACTCTGGAGACCCCTAGGATCTAGCTTTGGCTACTTCTACTTCCTACGCTTCCATGTTGACCTCCTTCTATCCGCCATAATTTCTAATATGTCCAAAATTCAGCTGACTTTTGCTTTCCTACACTAAGTCCTGCTCACTTATGATTCCCTGTCTTCTAACACGTTGAATTTAAAATCTGCATCCTCATCTTGAAATCTCTCCGTGAGATTGCCCCACCTTATCCTTGCAACCTCTAAAGTGCCTTGGGATGTTTCAATGTTAAAGGTACAAATTTTTGTTCTGTAATTATGGAATGGTTTTGTAACATGTAGATCAGTTACATTTGTCATATGCATTATGTTGTAATTTGTCATGTTTCGACGTGAATTAACATAAAACAAAGTGCTTACAGTTTTCTCTTGCATAAAATGTAAGAAGTGATCTACTTTCTGTCCTTGTTTGTTCTCTGTTTTGTCCAATTTGTATTCTGCCCACTTCTGCTGATTTTGTATCTGTGCATGCATCTCAGTGAATGCAGTAGTAATCCTGGAAAATTATGTTTAGTAATTATTTATGTCATGTTAATGGAATTAATATAACATTTTTAAAAATGGTTGGCAATGCTACCAACACATTAACCACAGTTTCAATGAATTAGAAAATAAAGCAGATGAATTAAGGCTCTGTAGTGATTCTTGGAATTCTTACATAGTGTCAATATCCTTGTCACTTGTAAGCATTACAGCAGAATCATCTCAGCAGTATACCATGACTAATTTTAGAAGAAAAGGAAGAGGGCATTTTGGAGTAATGAGAGATACTTTTCATTATATGAGGGTGGGAGAAAATTTTGACAAACCTTGATGGTGTTTCAATTTAATTTTGCTTGTGTTGTATTTTTATATCAAAAATAATTTTCAAAATGATTATATTTTGTTCAGTTTAGCAGTAACCCTTTAGTAAGGAGTCCATGTATGACAAAGATATATTGTCATCTTCCATCTTGTTTGACCAACCTCTGAATTTTTTTTGAAGAGATAACAGAGAAAGTAGACAGGGTAATATAGTACTTGTAATTTATCTAAATTTTCAAAAGGCATTCAGTAAGGTACTACATAATAGAATAAATAAGGTTAGAGAATTCCGACTCAGTTGACAAGTAAAATGGATAGCAAGCCGGCTTCAAGACAGAAAGCAGAAGGTAGGAGAAAAGGATATTTATTAAGAGTGGAAAAGGTAGGAAGTGGTGTTCCACAAGGATCATTCCTGGGACCACTGCTGTTCACAATTCACATCAACAATTTAGGTTTTGGAATCAAAAATACCATTTCTAAATTTGCAGATAACACCGATTGTGGAGGATAATCAATATTGAGGAGAACTGCAACAAATTACAAGTAGGTACTAGCAAACTTGTGGCATGGGCAAATAATGGGTAAATAAATTTCAACATAGATAAATGTAAGGTATTACATTTTGGCAGGAAAAATAAGGAGTTTGCATATTACCTAGAAAATAAGAATCTAAAAGGGGTAAAGGAGCAATGTGATCTGGGAGAGCAAATACACAAATCACTAAAAGCAGTGGCACAGATTAACAAGGTCATAAAACAAAACAAGCATTTGGGATTATTTCTGTGTAATAGAATTGAAAATTAAAGGAGAGATGTTAAAATTGTATTGAACCTAGGTTAGACCACACCTGGAGTCCTGCAGTTCTAGTTGCCATAATATAGAAACAACAAGGTGCTGCATGGAGAGGGTGCAAATTAGATTTACAAGAATGATACTGGGAATGCGGGAATATGCCAAATCAGGAGAGGATGAACAAATTGGGTCTCTTTTCCCTTGAAAAGAGGAAGCTGAGGGAGATCTAATGGAGGTTTTTAAATTATGAAAGGTTTTGATAGAGTGGGGACAGAAAGGATGTTTCCACTTGCGAGGAAGAGCAAAACTAGAGGCCATCAATGTTAGATTGTTACCAAGAAATCAAATACGGAATTCAGAAGAAATTTCTTCACCCACAAGGAGTGGTTGAAGTGAATAGTATGAATGTATTTTAGGAGAGGCTAGATAAGCTTAAGAGGAAAGACAGGAGGATGCTTAACTGAAACATAAATGCTGGCATGTACTAGTTAGGCTGAATGGCCTGTTTCTATGCTCTATAACCTATGTAATTCTAAATTAATAGTCCAATTTGGTGTTAATTGTTCCCATTCATTCCCAAATACCTTGTTACATCTTATAAAAATTCAGATATAATAATTCACCAGAATAAACGTAATAATAAACACTGGAAACCTGAATCAATTTACATTCTACACATTATAAAAAGTTCTTACTTGAAATCTAGACGTTGAAGTTCATGTTGTAGCTCTCCTCTTGTAGTCTTTAAGTTTGTATTGTACTCACATTTAGAGCTATCTACTTTGCTCAGAAGTTGTATCACCTGTTATAAAAATGATTACTCAAATTACAATATTTCTATGCACTAGCAAAATCAACATTTTGCTGAATATAATTATGTTTTTCTTCAGAAACAGTTTTCCACCCTAACAGAATACATCTCTATTTATAAATGACCAAGGAAAGTTTCCTCCCAATTTGATTATAAAGATTTCAACACCACCAACAACTTGCATTTATATCAAGAACTGCATTCACATAATTTAATGGGAAAAATGTTTTACCAGCCTTAATTTCCAATTCTTTCATTTGCACTTCGAGGGAAGACTTAGTAACTTGAACTTCTTTCTTTACTTTTTGAATCTCATTCCTGGTTACACTGACATCCCCAGCAAGCTTGGAGATACTGGCGTCACACCTTGTATTGGAAAACAACATTATAATGCCATCTCGTTAAGTTAATGGATAGAAAATTAGGCAGAGTCCCTTATGAATGTCTGATTCTCCTTATCCAGTTTTCCTCCTATACTCTGCACTTGGGTAATTTTATTCTCCCAGGCACAGGCAAACCTGCCCCTTCAATCTTTAAGAGGTTATCTTTCAAATTAGCTGGTCTTGCATTAGAAGACACCTCAATACTACAACATTCAGGAAGACAAAGACAATAAGACAACTGTGAAAAGGAGGAAAACAGAGATAGAAGGGACTGTGGACTGACCATGAATTGCATCAAGGAAATGATGAGTCAGCTGGTATAAAAGCAATAAAAATAAATAAAGAAAATACTTCTTAGTTGCATGACTTAAAACTTAATGGTGTGTGTACCAGAGATGACAGAAAGGATTATAGATATAGTACCAGCTGCTGTCTGAGTAACTGAAAGAGATGCATGGATTCACTTCCCATTAACTCAAAAAAAGCTTGAAATTTCAGGAAATTAACAATCGATAATTCTGGCAGCTTTTGCACAAATAGATCACTTCAGATATTATCAGCTAATTATCCACTCTGAAGAAGAGTCATACAGACTGGAAACGTTAACTCTGTTTCTCTCTCCACAGATGCTGTCAGACCTGAGTTTTTCCAGCATTTTCTGTTTTTATTATCAGTTAATGTAAAATGTAAAACCTCACCAAGCAGAGCCTATTCAGTATCCTCAGTTATTTGAAACTCAATACTGGAACATTTTATGGGTATTGTACAGACAATAGTTTTTATTCTTCTGGTGCTCTTAACATTTTCACCACTTCTTAGTAAGTTTTAACATGGAATTTGTGCAATTTGAAACCTTGTTTGTCAAAAATTGTGCAGCAAATCACAGCTCAGCCTTTGCCTGTAGCATCATTGTTGCAGACAAGTACACCATTTATACTGTCAATATCTCACATGCAGCCTGACCTGAGTAATAAGTTATGGTACATACTATGAACAAGATTTAATTCAAATCTCCCAAATCTTATTATATCACACTTTAGATAAATTAAAAGAATAAACATTAAATATAACTTCAAATACAAACTCATTGTCGTGCGGATTGGAAAATGGTCCTGGCCATGTTGTTGTCTACAGGATTTTAATCCCAAGGTGCTTTTATTTCTCATTGTGTCTAATTATCATAAAATGCCTGAAGAATATTTCTGAGATAACCCATTGGGGGTGAAATTGGATATGGGCAGGGATACAAAACAGGTGGAATTGTCTTTGCTGTCTGATGCAGCCGACATTCAAATCTGTTGAACTGAATATCAGACAGGCATACAACGACATTGACAGATGCTATTTCACCTGCTTTGCATTCCCACCCATATCCGATTTCACTCTCTGTATTTGTGCAGGCCAGGAAATGACAAGTTGTCAGGATTCTGAAGAGGCCTTCAAGGATAGTCTTACAAAATCCTTGCAAAACAAGTGGTATGAATGTGTGAGATCTTTGCCTCAGGTCAGGTGGAGTGTTTCTGTTTTAACATTTGTGTGTTGCCCTGCCATTTTGTGCTGTATTCCTAGTACCTGGCAACTCTTCCACGGAGGTCCCCTATACCAGCCAATTGCTTGTGGTCCAGGCTCTGAACTGCAAAGCTAGTTCCTGCAGTCACACCATCTCTTGTTCTGATCTGTTCTTCCAGAACCTAAGAGAACATCACATGATTTGTTATAAATGGCTGTGTTTAATATCTTCAAAGGAAATGACTAAATATTGCATTTCTACTTTTTTTTGAGGGGAAGGAGTTTTTTTTGGAAGGTAAGGAAGGGGTTATGCATGGATTTTCTTTTTTTGTCATCATCAAGCATTTCCAGATGAAATGAAAAAAGTTTAAGTGCATATTATGTTGCCTCAATGCTGCTTCAGCATGTGTCCACAATGCTGAATAGCCCCTCAGCTGCACCAGTATTACACTGGGCCTTTCTAATTCTTAAATAACACTTGATTGTTCTGTGATATAGGCTTACAACCATCAGGAAACAATTTTGGAACTACCCCAGATTAATTTCACATAGAACATTTGGAATCATAGGGAAAGGAGTGCATAATATCAGTTATATTCTGCATTCAAATTCAGATCCAGAAGTGAGAGAATAGTGTGTAAACCCAATACATCAATTGATTAATACTAAGTTTTTGATGTTATTTAAAAATATTCTAGAAGGAGACTTCAAGGGGAAATTGAGTTAGTGGAAGTGGTAGCATAGTTGTAATGTCACTGAGCTAGTAATCCAGAGGCCCAAGCTAATGCATTGGGGACACAGATTCAACTCCCACCATGGCAGCTGGTGGAATTTAAATTCAATCAATCAATATATCTGGAATTAATTGCTAGTCCTGATAATGGTGACCATGAAACTACCATGGATTGTCGTTCAGACCCATCTGGTTCACTAATGTCCTTTAAAGAAGGAAATCTGCCATCCTTACCTGGTTTGACCTACAACTGACTCCAGACCCATAGAATTGTGGTTTTAACTGCCTTCTGAAATGGTCTAGCAAGCCACTCAGTTGACCAAACTGCTACAGGAAAGGCAAAAAAGAATGAAGCCCGATGGATCACCTGGCATCGACCTAGGCAGCGGAAATGACAAAGTCACACCCTTACTAACAAGTCTTCCTTACTAATAGCTGGGAGCTTCTGCCAAAATTCAAACAACAGCCTGACGTAGTCACACTCACAAAATCATACCTTACAGACAATGGCCCAGACACCATCACCATCCCTGAGTATGTCCTGTTGCACTCGCAAGACGGACCATCAGAGGTGGCAGCACAATGATATACAGTCAGGCTGGAGTTGCCCTGGGAGTCCTCAACATCGACTCTGGACTGAGGCACAGAATGTAGTCTGGGTGGGGGACTTTTATCTCCATCACCAAGAGTGGCTTGGTAGCACAAGCACTGACCAAGCTGGCCAAGTTCTGAAGGGCATATCTGCTGGACTGGATCTGCAGCAGGTGATGAGGGAACCAACAAAAATGAAAAATCTACTCACCAATTGTCCTTACTAATCTATCTGTCACAGATGCACCTGTTAATGACAGTATTGTCAGGAGTGACCACTACACAATCCATGTGGAGAAGTCATCCCATCTTCACTTTAAGGATACTCTCCATTGTGTTGTGTGAAACTACCACCATGCTATTTGGGTTAGATTTTAAACAGATCTAGCAACTCAAGACTGGGCATCTGTGAGGCATTGTGGGCCATCAGCAACAGCAGAATTATATTCAATCACGATCTGTAACCTCATGGCCTGGCATATTCCTCACTTGACTATTACCATCAAGCTGGGGGATCAACTCTGATTCAATAAAGAGTGCAGGAGGGCATGCTAGGAGCAGCACCAGGCACACCTAAAAATGAGGTGTCAATCTGGTGAAGCTACAACACAATCCAATTTATTGGAGGTTTTTAAAGAAGTAACAGATGCTATGGATAAGGAGGAACTACTGGGTGTCCTGTATTTAGATTTTCAGAAGGAACTTGATTAGGGGCCATGTCAGAGATTGTGGAAATTAAAAAGTATATTATCTAAATGGTGAGAGATTGCAGAGCTCCGAGATACAGGGGGATCTGGGTGTCCTCATGAATCACAAAAGGTTAGTATGCAGGTACAGCAAGTAATTAGCAAAGCTGATAAAATGTTATCATTCATTGTGAGGGGAATTGAATATTGAAGAGTAGGGAGGAATGCTTCAGTTATACAGGGCATTGGTGAGACGACATCTGGAATACTGTGTACAATATTGGTCTCCTTTTTTAAGGAAGGATGTAAATGCATTGGAAGCAGTTCAGAGAAGGTTGACTAGACTAATACTTGGAATGGGCAGGTTGTCATATGAGGAAAAGCTGGATTGGCTTGGCTTCAATCCACTGGAGTTTAGAAGAGTAAGAGGCAACTTGATTGAAACATATAAGATCCTGAGGGGACTTGACAGAGTGGATGTGAAAATGGTGTTTCCTCTTGTGGGAGAATCTAGAACTAGGGGGTCACTGTTTAAAAATAAGGGGTTGCCCATTTAAGAAAGAGATGAGAAATGTGTTCTTTCAGAGCATTGAGAGTCTTTGGAATTCTCTTCCTGAAAAGGCGATGGAAGCACGTTCCAAATCCATGAAATCCACACCTAGAAGGACAAGGGCTGCAGATCATGGGAACACCACCAGGTGCAAGATCCTCTTCTAAGCCATACACCACCCCAATTCGGAACTATATCACTGTTCTTTCACTGTCACTGGGTCAAACTCCTGGAACTCTCTTCCTAACAGCACTGTGGGTGTATCTACAGCACTTGTCGTGGTTTGTTATGAAGCTATGCTTTTTAAAAAGAAATTACTTTGGGGTATTATCGGGGCAGTCCATGGAGACTGGAAAGACAGAGGGAAACAAGCAAAATTCCACACAGGGTCAGAAAGCCGAGAGAGTCCCAAAGATCCCACAGGAGGCAATAGAGTCAGGAAAGCTTAAGGAGGCTACAGGAAAGCCAATTGAATTTGAAGAGGCCAGAATAGAGCCTGTGAAATTTAAAGAGGCCAAAATAGAGCCACAGGAATATAAAAGTGCTGTAACATAAGATATCAGATGAGCGAGCAGCTAATGGGAGGAACGATCTTGTAACAGTCTCAATCATGAAGGACGAAGTACTTGACAAACTAATGGGACTAAAGACAGACAAGTTCCCAGGACCTGATGGTCTGCATCAAGTGTTTTAAAGGAAGTAGCTGCAGAGATAGTGGATGCATTGGTCAAAATATTCCGGAACTCACTGGATTCCAGGAGGATCCCAGCAGATCGGAAAACCACTAATGTGACACCCCTGTTCAAGAAGGAAGGGAGACAAAAAGCAGGAAACTATAGGCCAGTCAACCTAACATCTGTCATTGGGAAAGAGTCCATTAAGGAAGAAATAGCAGGACATTTAGAAAAGCTTAATGCAATCAGAGTCAACATGGTTTTGTGAAAGGGAAATCATGTTTGACATATTTGCTAGAGGTCTTTGAGGATATAACAAGCAGAGTTGAAAAGGGGGAACCAGCAGACATAATGTATTTGGATTTCCAGAAGGAATTCGATAAGGTGCCACATAAAAGGTTCTTGCAAAAGGCAGGAGCTTATGGTATTGAGGGTTATGTGTTAGCATGGATTGTGGATTGGTTAACACAGAAGATGGAGAGTCAGGATTAATGGGTTTTTTCCAGGTTGGAAAGACATAACTAGTGGAATGCCATAAGGATCAGTCCTATGGCCTCAATTATTTACTATCTATACTAATGACTTGGAGATGGGCAGGGTGTAATGTATCCAAATTTGCCGACAATACAAAAATAGGTGGGAGGGCATGTTGTGATGAGGACATAAGAAATCTGCAAGTGGATATAGATAGACTGAGTGAGTGGGCAAAAACTTGGCAGATGGAGTTTAATGTAGGAAAGTGAGGTCATGCACTTTGGTAGGAAGAATCAAAAGGCAGACTATTATTTAAATAGAGAGAGACTCCAAAATTGTGCAGCACAGAGGGATCTGGATGTTCTTGTGCATGAAACAAAGTTAGTATGCAGGTGCAGCAAGTAATTAAGGCAGCAAATGGAATTTTGGCCTGTATTGCTAGGGGGCTGGAGTTTAAAAAGAGAAGTCTTGTCACAGCTGTACAGGATGTTGGTGAGGCCACATCTGGAGTACTGTGTACAATTTTGGTCCCCGTAGTTAAGAAAGGATATACTGGCATTGGAGGCAGTTCAAAAGAGATTCACTTGGCTGATTCCTGGGATGAAGGTGTTGACTTATCAAGAACAGCTAAGCAGGTTAGGCCTTTATTCATTAGAGTCTAAAAGAAAGAGGGGTGATCTTATTGAAACGTATAAGATTCTGAAGGGCCTTGACAGGATAGATGTTAAAATGTTTCCACCAGTAGAGGCATCTCGAACTAGGGTTCATAGTTACAGAATAAGGGGACACTCATTTGAAACTGAGGTGCAAAGGAATTTCTTCTCTCAGAGGGTAGTGAATGTCTGGAACTCTTTACCCCAGAGAGTTGTGGAGGCTGGATCACTGAAAGTATTTAAAGGAGGTAGATAGATTTTTGAAATATCAGGGAGTTGAGGGCTATGAGGAGCTGGCACAAAAGAGGAGTTGAGGCCTGGGGCAGATCAGCCATGATCTTATTGAATGCTGGGGCAGGCTTGAGGGGCCAAATGGTCTACTCCTCCTATTTCTTATGTTTCTTCTGGTTGAAGTGCCACAACAGAGTGTAGCGGAAGCTGGATAGCTGCCTGCAGGCAGTGGTTTCCCAGAGGACATGGGACAGACTGGGGCAAAACCCATTCCCAAGATAAGGGTAAAAGGAAGAGTAATACACCCTAAAACGAACAATACTTGTGGAAGCTACAAAAGAAATACAAGTGAAATCAATGTGAAGTTACCCACTGGAGAATCTTATGGTTGGGTTCTAAATTCAAATATAACTACATCCAGCAATTCAGCTTTAGAACCCATTAAAGGCAAAGTGCAGGATGAACCCAGACGCCTCATAAGGATTCAAGAAAAAGCTATCACCACTGTCACCCCAGAAATAAGATGTATCAGTGTATCTACTAAACAATTAAACCTATGAGTTGTAGAAACAGCAAGTAAGTGGTGAAGAAATTTAGAGGCAATGCAGTCAGAGAAATCTGCATTTTAAAACTTGCTCTACAGCAACCTATGAAATTCAACCCCCTGAAAAACTCAGGTATTGAACTTGAGATTTCACTAAACTCAAAGGTCACTGAAGACTGTGGGCGGAATTATCCGTACCCACGAGCATTGGGCGTGTTTGGTGACGTTAGCGAACAATATGGTGAGAAGGCCTAAAATCAGTTTCATAATGTTGTGAAACCAGTTTGCGTTTGTCTGCTCAGCATTTCTGGCCATTGGACTTTGGGAACCTCATTGTAATACATCAGCATATCACTATAAGCTAAGCCCGCTGGACTCATCCTTCCAACCCCTCCTGGATTGTCCACCCACGTGTTTCACAACAGTTTATAAAAGGCATGCACTTGGCACTTTGAGGGTAACTTGGAGGTGAGTGCACAGTGATGTTGCAGAGTGCTCACGAGGGTCACCTGCTGGATTTCAAGGTTGGGGTGACTTTGAAAGGGGGGGGGGCGGGGGGGGGGGGGGGGGGGGGGAGAGGAGGCAAAGGCTGTCCTGCAGTTGAAGGTAGCATACAAGTACATGCGGGGTGAGGGGTGGGCAAGGGAAGTGGCCACACATCGGGGACATTTTGTATAAAGTGACCTTTCCTCTGCAGCCGGGAAAGTTCAGGCACAGGCACGATGATATGTTGGAGTCGAGCTTCTAGCTTATCTGCCCACTCAAGCAACGCAGAGGCATCGAAGTGCCACCAAGTGTTCCAGAGCTTTTCACCCCTTGGAAACAGCCTGCAAACTACTGAGTATTTCAGTGGACTGCAGAACAATTGGACAACTGGGCACATTGTATAATCTCCTTGCTAAAGTTGGCCATAGAGCAGTTACTGGTGGAGGCACTCACAGCCCCTTGCAATGTCATCATCCGGGATGCGTAAAGGGACATTCAGACTTAACCAAGACAGGTCCTTAGTATACCCATGCAAACCCACTCGTCTCTCTCTTTTATCCTGCAGGAGTACAACATCAGGAACATGGAGCCTGGTGAATTAGCTGTATGCCTCGCAGCGTACAGAGAGCAAAGTCAATGGAGAAGAGAACGACTGAGGTGACTAGTTACACATAGGGAGAAACAGCACCCTCTGGAAGAAGGGGCAGATGGGGTTCCTGCATATGCCAAAGAGCCGCAGCGAGCTGTTGCTGATCGGTGCCTAGACAGACCTAGGGTCTATAGATGCCGCCTTCCATTCCTGCAGATGACTGAGAACCAGTGTCGATGAAGACTGCACATGCCTAGGGAACTGGTCAGTCACGCCTGCCAGTTACTGCAGGATTTGGGGCCATGTGAACATGGAGGGCATCCACTGCCAGTGACTGTGAAAGTGACAGCGGTGCTCAATTTCTACGCCATTGACTCCTTTCAGGGCTCCACAGGTGACCTCTGTGGGATATCACAAGCCTCCACCCAAAATTGCATCCATGAGGTCACAGATGCCACCAACGTGAAGGCACACAACTTTGTGCATTTCATCCAGGACCAGGAAAGCCAGGATGCAAGAGCGATGGGATTTGCCCAGATCTCAGGTTTCCCACAGATGCAGAGTGTGATCGACTTCACTCTTGTGGTGCTCAGATTTCCGTCGCAACAAGTGGTCAACTATGTCAACCACAAGAGATTCCATTCGCTGAATGATTAGCTGGTATGCAACCACCACAAATGCATCCTGCAGGTCTGCACACGGTTTCCAGGGAGTGTGCACGACTCCTACATTCTCAGTTGGTCACAGATCCCCGACATCCTCCAGGGCCCACAAAGGCTGCAAGGATGGTTCCTCGGGTACAAGGGCTACCCGCAGAGGACATGACTGATGATGCCCATGTGGCAGCCTCAGACTGCAGCAGATCGAAGGTATAAAGAGGATCAAGCTGCAACTCTGCTTGGTGGAGCAAAACATCAGGATGCTTCAAATGAGGTTCCGTTGCCTAGACCAGTCTGGCAGAGCCCTGCAATGTAGTCCAGAAAGGGTGTCACACATTGTCGTCACCTGCTGTGCCCTTTACAACCTGGCACTGCAACGGGGAGAGGAGCTGGCTGAGAAGGAGATGCAGGAGCTTGAGGTCTCCGATGAGGAGGAGGATGTCAATGATCATGAGGGCATGGAGGTCCTCGAAGGCAACAATGATGGCGATGAGGCCCTCACACTGTCTAGACGAGGCAGGCGTGCTCAGGAAGCCCTCAAAACTGCTAGATTTGTGGAAAATGACGACAACATGCAGTGAGGAGGCACCATAAGATCCTCACATTGGATCAATGAATATTTGACTCCAGTCTGGTTTATGGCAGCGCAAACACCCTCTATGAGAATGCTCCTGTCATGGAGACACATTGGAGGCCTTAGTAGTTGCTTGATTGCAGGAGGATGATGACAACATGCAGTGAGATCACTCCATAAATCTTCACATAGCCTTCGAGAATGTTTGATTCCCGTCTGTCCAAGGGCAGCTCACTTGCACTCCGTGATCAGGGTCATATCATGGAGATACTTTTAAAGTTTTATGGCTGTATCTGATCCTTTGCCTGCCTTCAGTACCTGACCTCTTCAGAAGCACAGCGTCACTGGTCACAGATGCTGAAGAGATGGAGGCCAGCCCCACCTTAAAAGGTGCTGAGAGCACACGAGGGAATGACGATTTTCTGTAATGGCTGCCCACAACATTCTGGCTGCAATGATAGCACCATCGAGGTGCAGGCATCAGTAATATGTCCAGGGAGCATGACGCCGAACCATCACTTTTGTCTGATGGCTGCACAAAACACAAGCAAGAGGCCCTGGACTGAGACACCTGCTTTTATCTTGCGTAGAAAGGTTTCACATCTGAGTGACATGAACACTGCTCATCACCACAAGGAGTCATAGGCAGGGAGACATTGTTGAGAATTTATTGACAATAGTAAACATTATGTACAAGTGATTAACACCCATACCCAGGCTGTGAAACTACATTTTCTTAACCTTCCTAACCCTGCCACTAAGTCTTGGTACTCCCTGGACATCCACAGTGGAGGTGGAGGCAGCTTGCTGACTGCTGTGATGACCTTAATGGGCTTCCTCTGGAGGGCTGAGACCTGGAGGGTCCCGGTCTGCTTTCGGGATCCTGATGTGTGGCAGCTGCACCCTCCTAGACTTGTGGAGCTGGAGCTGCTGGGGTCACAGGAAGAGGGGATCTGGATAAGCTGGACACTTCCGGAATCATCTGGGTGGATGGCCCCAGGGTGTGCACCTGCTGATCCTCCTCCCAAGAGCCCCTGGCTGCACCCCTCTTGCATACACACTCTTTGAGGTCAACTATGGTGTCAGCGATGGAGTTCAGCCCATGCAAAAGTGCAGGAACAATGTCCTGGACCAAGGTCTCCATGGCGGCCGCCATCCTACCAGTGTGGACCTCGGTGTGTTGTCATGCTGGCACTATCACCTCAGACTGAAGATGGACGGACGCCTCCATCGTGCCTTGCAAACTGAGGAGTGCAGTGGACATCCCTTCCTGATGTTCCCGAGCTTGCCTTTGCAGCTCCAGCAACTGTGACATGACCGAGTCCAGAGGCTCGTCATCTGACTCGGACTCAGCAAATGTCTGGCCTCCAGCAGTCCTCCGATTGCCAGGCACCTGGGAAGTCCCTGCCGCCGCCTGCTGTGGATCAGAAAGTGTGACGTGCTCACCAGATTGTGATTCCGAAGCTACTCTAAAGCTAGGTCCCACTGAGGAGTGTCTCTCTGCGCTGGTGTAGGGTGTGGGTGAGCACTGTGACAGGACTTCAAGGAGAGTGCCTTCAGATTCCTCTTCAGAGGTTTCCTTGGGGCTTGATTGGAGGACCTGGGTCATGGACTCCGTTGGCTGTTTCCCAGATGTGCCTGTGAAAGCAAGTGGAGATAATTAGTGCATGGAGGTGACTTATGAAACAGGACACGTCACTCACAGCACGGCTGTCTGATGGGTGTTGCACTGCTGGATCCTCACTTGCTTGAGCACCATGGACCCCACCGTCAGCACAGGACCGGTCCAGATCCTCACCGGCCAGCTGGATGGCTCTATTTTCAAAGTCCGTGAGGACCTTGATTTCAGGCATCCAGCCTGTATGCGACCTCTCCCTCTTGTTGTGTGCCAGCTTGTCCTACATAAATAGAGATGGAGAATGTGTAAGCAGGAAGCCTGCCAGACCAGGTGATAAATATGCCTGGCACGTCTGGGTGGTGAGTGGTCCCATGGACAGGATAAGGACAATGACGGTGAGTGAGAGTGAATTGTGATATCCCTTGAACTGGCAGTGAGTGAGGGCCCTGTGGATGTGTGATGGGTTTGTGAGTGTATGAGTTGAGTGATGAGAAGAGTGACTTACCCTGGCAGAACGGAGATCACTCATCCTCTTGCAGCACTGGGTGACTGTCCTCTTTTGCAGGGCATTGGCACTGACCACCGCTGCCACCACCTCCCAAGATGGATTCATGATGTCGCTGCCCATCCTGCGGCCAGAGAGTAGGTAGAGGACATCACGGCGAGGCTCCAGTGTGCAAAAGGCACTCGAGGGACACGTCATTGAACCTGGGGACTGCAGTCTTTTTGCCTTTTGGGACTATGTCTTCTTTGCAGCAATCGTGGGCTGGAAGCACCGAGATACGTGCGCGCGGATGGACTTTAAACATGGTGCCCAGCGTGATGAAGCAGTGACGTGATGGTGTGGCGAGCAAATGACAGCCCACCCACCATGGAAACTGTGTGCTTCCCAGAAATGCATAATTGACATGGCGGTTTTGGGACTATATGGCGTGAAAAGCCAGCATTGCGGCCAACAGAAAAAACTTTTTCCCATGTTACCGCACTTAGTGCAAATCCAGGATGATTCCACCCTGCATGTCTATTGGCATAAAAACACCAGAGCACTGCCACCAGATGTTAGTGAAAATCCAAACACACTAGACAATACTTAACAGGGACTTAGAAGGAAAACAAGGCCGCAAGGCATCAGGTTACCAAAACAACATCATCCTTAAGCCAGACGCCAAATCAAAAGAGATTTAATCGTAATTGTGCTTCATCCAAAGAGGGTGATGAGAAATTTGGAACTTGGAGCATTACTGTGGCAGTGTAAGATTGATAAGTGAATGTTTGAAGATGAATGTCTTGTTTATTCCATCTTTTGGAACAACATTGTAATGAAATGCCAGTAAAGCAACATTTCATTCCATATGGTGGGGAGGTGTTATGAGGCCATGCTTAATAAAAAAAGAGTTTATGAATTTACAGGCTGGAAACCATTGGATTTTAAAAAGACTTAAGCCACATTGCAGTGACTTGAAATGGCAACTTCTAAGATGGCTGAAAATTTGCATCACTGTACACAATAAAATCAAAATCCATTAAGTGGAGCCGATCTCTCTAGTAAACCCCAAGAGAGACAATTACGTTGAAGGAGTATGAATAGGATCATCTCTTAACCCATTCACAGAACATCCCTACAATCACCTGGTTGGGGAACACACATTAGAAATAATCACCTCAGGCAATGAACTCTGGCCAAGAAAGAAATCCACCCAGTCCATTATCTAATCAAATCGAAACCATCCATCAGGAATATGCCATCCATGACCATATTTGGTTTAGTGGTCAGTTGGAGCGAGAGGATCATGTGACAAGCCAGCTAACTATTTTTGTGTTTAAGGAACTATTTTCTCCAGACCAGATATAGAAGCAGAAAAGAGGCTGAAGTGGCAAGACCCCTGTGTGGGCCTTGTTCACTCTTTCCACCCATTTTGAACCCTATCTTCTGTTTGACTATCCATGTGCCACAGACAGAGATTTTAAAATGAACTCAACCCAGCAGCTGTGGTCTCTGGACGAACAGATAAATTGCCTATTTACATTTTTAAACCACCTCAATAATGAAACCAGTGGGACCACCGAGCCCAGCTTGCGTCCAACCCAAGTCATCAACCTATGAGAGCTGTATCATTTTAATCTTTATTGGGCTTTAAAGTATCACTTAATTTATTATCCTACTCTGTAACTCATTGGCGTATGTGTGTGAACTTTGAGTGTGTGATGCATGTGAAAGTTGGAGCATTTTTATTATTTTTCTTACACTGGGTTAAGTACAATAAATACAACCCTCATTTCTTTTTGAAAGACTTAAGGAAACCTGTCTGTGCCTCTTACGGTCACAAAATGTAAACAGTTAAGCACTTTTAAAAAACTGCAGCAGTCAAACAAAGAGTCGGGAAAGAGGGGAGCCATTGAACCTCTTGTCACAAAATAGAAGTAGCTTAAGTAAGTTATAACACCTGCGGTCTGTCCGCAAGAATGACCCAAACCTCCCTGTCGCTTGCCATTTTAACACTCCACCCTGCTCTCTTGCCCACATGTCTGTCCTTGGCTTGCTGCATTGTTCCAGTGAAGCCCAACGCAAACTGGAGGAACAACACCTCATCTTCCGACTAGGGACTTTACAGCCTTCCGGACTGAATATTAAATTCAACAACTTTAGGTCGTGAGCTCCCTCCCCCATCCCCACCCCCTTTCTGTTTCCCCCTTCTTTTTTTTTTCCAATAAATTATAAAGATTTTCCTTTTCCCACCTATTTCCATTATTAAAAAAAAACCCACTAGAGCTATACCTTGAGTGCCCTACCATCCATTCTTAATTAGCACATTCGTTTAGATAATATCCCCAACTTTAACACCTATGTGTTCTATTGTACTATTGTCGTTGACATCTTTTGATGATCTGCTTCTATCACTGCTTGTTTGTCCCTACAACCACACCAACCCCCTCCACCTCTCTGTCTCTCTATCTCTCCGCCCCCCACACACACACCTTAAACCAGCTTATATTTCAGCTCTTTCCTGGACTCGAACTCAAGTTCTGTCGAAGGGTCATGAGGACTCGAAACGTCAACTCTTTTCTTCTCCGCCGATGCTGCCAGACCTGCTGAGTTTTTCCAGGTAATTCTGTTTTTATATTTGTATGTGTGTGTGTTAGGAAAGAGTTTTAGTTTTTATGTTTAAGTTTGATTTATGTTTCTGTGTGTGTGTGTTAAGGAAAGGAAAAGTTAAGTTTTAGTTTCACTTTAAAAGATATCTGTATTTTAATGAAGATTTTGTGACCCTTGATGGGAAGTTAAAACAAACAAGGTAGAAAAAAAAACTGTGTTGTTGCCTAGCAACAGAGGTCCAGAGAGAGGGACAGAGAAAACTAGAAAAGCATTTTCAGTTCAGTTGAAGCCAGGATTCCAGAGGGACAGAAAGCAAGTCCCAAACTAAAGTTGAAGCCAGTTGCCAGGAGAAGTTGGACACAGGGGAAGGAACTGCAGAAGCAGGTTCCAGAAACTATGCTAGAAAGTCTCCAAATACAGGGGAGTGGAACAGAGAAGATCCAAGAGGACAGTTAAGTCAAAGGACAAGGACAGGAATCTGGAAAAGGTCCTGTTCTGTGGAATTGAAAATAAGCAGAGGGGACAGCTTCAAGCTTAAAGATAAGAAAGCTGCAGGACACAGATTTAAAGCAATATAGGCTTGCAAGGCATCAAAAGGTCCAAGGAGACAGCTGAAGGTCTATAACTCTTTACTATGGCCATGTGAAACAGTGGTGTTCTCTTGGCACAGCTCAGCATTTGAGAGAGAGTGCGTGGAAGGAAGTTTGAATGCATGTGGCAATCCAGGGTAGAGGAATATCGGAAGGAGAGTTCAAAACCCTGGAGGTGGACCCTCGTGGAAGGCATCTGAGAGAAAATGTTGTTTTGGGAGAAGATTCCAGAGGGAGTTCTGAGAGTGGAGATTGGGAACCCTCATGTAAAGAGTTCAGTGAGACTGGTTGGCTCACAGTATAACAAAACCTTGGGGGAGTTGACGAGGGATCCATAGCCTCTGTTTCAGGTGGCATCTGTCACTTGGTTTAAGAGCATGGTGGGTCTGAGCACAGTTCGCCTATTGGTTTACATGGATGGTGTACTTATTGTGAACATCAAAGTATAAGATAGCTTTTGTAACTTGTGTTTTTCTTATAAATCTTTATATATCTGTAAAGGTATAGTTGTGGATGAAGGAATATTGTAACATGGTTCATCTTTTCTTGTTTAATAAAAGTTTTATTCTTTTGTTAAAAGTTCATCAGCTGACTCCTGTGACTCTATTTAGTAGCCACTCTCCATGTACCTAAACAAAAAAATAAAAGTTAGGATCTCTCAAGCCGGGTTCCACCCTGAGATCTGGCTTGTCCAGTACTAACATCAGTTGGGATCATAACACTCTTGTCACCTGATAGTAACAGGTTCAAGAAGGCAACTCACCACCACCTTCTGAAGGACAATTAGGAATGGATAACAAATTCTAGCCTAGCCAGCCACACCCACATCCCATGAAAAAATACATTTTTAAAAAACACCCCCTTAAAGGATGGTGGAAAAAAAAAATCAGATGTACCATACCTCGAGTGGATTCAGAAAAGATAAAGGAGTTGATTTTAACTCATGCCACCCAGCAGCAGTGGCATAGTGTGCTTCAAACTTTAGTTTTCATGCATAAAGAGGGACTTGATAAAAGAATAGTTAATCAGTTCAGCACTTTCATTAGGCCTTAATTGTTTATGGAGGTTTTTATGTTTCAGTGTGAGCTAATATATCTATGGGAATTTTGACAACTTGAGGAAAAATTAGTGTATTCAATGTAACTCGCATAAAAAAAATGAACTAAACCTACAAAGGAAAAGAAAAACTGTTTACCTTTACCAAGGTATTGTTTTATAACAAATCAGCAGCCAATTATGCACTGTCCCCAATTTTTTCATAATGGAAATGTCAGTTCACTATGATCCATCTTTTCTCTCCCAGTGAAAAAAATTAAAATTACCCAGATCAATTTTAATATATACCAGATTAATACTGATTAAATCACTGGGAACAATTCGCTTGAGGAACTTACTGATGCTGTAAGGAAGCTGATGTGATTTACTGTAAAACACTGCATATCAGTCTGTCAGTGGCAGACTTGTGGCAGTTAAGTAGATTGAACATATGTGGTACTGAGTGAAACGGATCTCAGCCTGAGTTCTCTTGTTTTTTTTCTGACTCATAAAAACCACACTTGAGGCAGCCTCACTCGTACAACTTCCATATGATATTAAGAACAGCAATCTCCCTGCTCATTGTATTTAGCAAAACAAAACAAATAAATTACCTCTATGTCAGTACTTAGTTGTTTGAGAATGCTAGTTATAACTTGTATGTGGTTTTCCAGCAGCTGTGGGGATACTTTCTCTACTGGGTAGTTGCCTTTGTTTCCTCTCAAGTGGGTAATGATATCTTCTTTTATCTGAAAAGCCTGCTCCAGAAGTATTGCAGTAGTCCTTTCCTGGTTAGTTATCCGTTCATCCATGATCTGTAAGTGGCTCTTTGGTACCACAGGAACTTGAAGAAAGGTGTGCTCTCTAGGTAACCAAAACAAAAAGAAATAAATTGAACATAGGAAGTTTAGACCATTTAGCCCTTTGAACCTCTTCTGCCATTCAATAAGATCATGGCTCATCTGTGACCCAACACCAATATACCCACCTTTGTCCCATATCCCTCAATACCCTTGGCTAGCAAAAATCTATCACAATAACTTATATTTACATAGCACCTTTAACAAAATGAAACGTCCCAAGGCGCTTCACAGGAGCATTATAAAACAAAGTGTGACACCGAGCCACAAAAGATGTTAGGTCAGATGACCAAAAGCTCAGTCATGGAGGTAGGTTTTAAGAAGTGGCTTAAAGGAAGAAAACAAGGTAGAGAGGCAGAGGGATGTAGGGAGGAAATTCCAGAGCTTGGGGCCTAAGCAACTGAAAGCAGGCCTACCAATGGTGGAACCATTATGATTGGGAATACACAAGAGGCCAGAATTAGAGGAGTGCGATATCTCGACGGGTTGAGAGGTTGGAGGAGATCACGGAGATAGGGAGGGGCAAGGGCATGATAGGATTTGAAAACAAGGATGAAAATTTTAAAATCAAGACATTGTTTGACCAGGAGCCAATGCAGCTCAGTGGATACAAGGGGTGATAGCTGAACGGGACTTACTGCGAATCGAGACACAGGCAGCAGTATTTTGGATGACCTCAAGAGGGTGCAATGTCAGAGACAAGCCAGGAGTGTGTTGGAATAGTCCAGTCTAGAGGTAACAAAGGCATGAATGAGTGTTTCAACAGCAGATGAGCTGAGATAGGGGCCAAGTCGACAATGTTATGGAGGTGGGAAAAGGTGGTCTTAGAGATGGCATGAATATGAATCAGAAGCTCATCTCATGATCAAGTGTGACACAAGGTTACAAACAGGCTGGCTTAATCCCAGACTGCTGCCAGGGAGAGGGATGGGGTCGTTACTTAGGAAACGGAATTTGGAGGCCAAAACCAATGGTTTCAATCTTCCCAATATTCAATTGGAGAAAATTTCTGCTCATCCAGTATTGGATGCCAGATAAGTAGTCTGACAATTTGGCAACAGTAGAGGAGCCAAGAGAGTCGGCGGTGAGGCACAACTGGACATCTTCAGCATAGATATGAAAACTAATGCCATGCCATCAGATGATGTTGCCAAGGGGGAGCATGTAAATGAGAAATAGGAGGCCAAGGATTGATCCAGGGGGATCACCAAAGGTAACAATGCAGCAGCAGGAAGAGAAGCCATTGCAAGTGATTCTCTGGCGATAATTAGATAAATAAGAATGGAACCTTGAGAGAGCAGTCCCACGTGGCTGGAAAACAGCGGAGAGGCATTGGAAGAGGTTTGTGTGGTCATGCGTGGTCAAGCATGCCCAAGCTGCAGTCAGGTCAAGAAGGACAACGTGGGATAGTTTACCTTTGTCACAGTCTGTCATGAAACGATTAATGTATATAATATTATTGGAAAAAAAAATTTATTTTAAAATAGAGGTTTTGTCTGTGGGTGTGTCTTAATTGGATTAAAGCCAGCTAGCCTGGGTGCTTTGCTGTGTATTAGTTTTGATATGTTATAGAGATAGCGTGCATTTGCATTTTTTGAATAGAGCATTCAAAAAGTAGAGTGAAAACGGACACTAGCAACTACAAAGCAAGATGTTTATATTACTAATAAAATTGGTACTATGAAAGGGATTTTACTGTTAGAGAGTTTAGTTCAGAGGTTGTTGATACAATGAGAATTAACATTCAATGGGCTGTGGTAGGTATATCAAGACAACCGTTTTGGGTGTGCAGAGCAGAGGCAATGTGAGTCAAAAAGGCAGCTGCAAGCCTCCAACTGGCTCCAGAGGAACGAAAGTGAAAAGAACCTTATTTTAAACTCATAAGGTGAAAATGCTTTGCCTGGTGTTTGGTTAAGTCTATGGGTTGCTGTTACCTTAATGGAGATTAGTTTGGGAATTTGTTAAAAGTTATGATAATAGTAATTTGAAGCCATGTGTATATATATTTTAACCTGTGTAAATTAATAAAATGCTTCATTTAGTTTAATGTAAAACCTCAAGAACTGGCGGTCTGATTCCTGGATTTAGAGTCACATTTCAAACATAACACTTAAAATTATAGGTTGTGACAGTTGTTTAAAGTTTCCCGCTGGGATTTTTAAATAACTCCACTTTACCAACTGCATCAGTCATAACAGTCACGTATGTTGTAATTTGTGACTTTGATAAGAGCCATTTTGGTACTGTGGCAGGGGTTGGAGGGGTTCAAACATGGAATTCTTGGAAAGGTGGGAATGAATTTGGGAAGGAACAACATGTTCAAGGGCTTTGGAGAGGATGTTGGGGATGGGATTATAGTTTGCAAGGACAGAGGGGTCAAGTGTTATTTTTGAGGGGAAGGGTGATGATAATAGATTTAAAGGAGAGAGGGATAACACCTGAAGAGAGCAAACCGTTTACAATATTAGCTAAAATGGGGCCCAGGAGGGAAAGCTGGGTGATCAGCAGTTTAGCAGGGTTAGGATTGAAGAACCAGAGGTGGGTCTCATGGAAAAGAGGTGCTCAGAGGGGGCATAAGGGGAGATAGGAAAGAAACTATTAAAATTAACAATTATTCTAGCATCATTTCCTGTTTTCAGAACAGAATTCCAAACTTCTACCACCCTTTATGTGAAGGAGTGTTTCCTACCTTCACTTCTGAAAATCTGGAGGCTCTAATTTTTAAATTACTCTCCCTAGTCCTAGAATTCCCAACCAGCAGAAATAGATTCTCTCTAGCTACCTGATCTGTTCCTCTTAATATCTTGAAACCTTGATCAGATCCCCCCACTAACCTTCCACATTTCAGTGAATGCAACTGTAATTTGTTTAACCTCCCCTTCATTGTTAACCTTTGGAGACCAGGTACCTTTCTGGCACTCCCTGCAAGGCCAATAGATCCTTCCACAGGTATTATGCCCAGGAGTGCTCATAATACTCCAGGTGAGGTCTGACCAGAGCTATGAATAGCTGAAGGAGAACTTCTACCCCTTCTGACTCGAAACTGTATTCCTCTCCGCAGATGCTGTCGGACCTGCTGATTCTTTCCAGGTATTTTTAATTTTGTTCTACCCCTTTGTATTCTATTTCTCTAAATATAAAGACGAGGGCCAGAATTTTCTCATTGGCGTGCGAGGGTGGGCCCCGCACACTGACGCGTAAAATGACTTTCATCCACTACTGCTGTGACGAGGCAAGCCAGACACAGTGAGCCAGAGGCTTCGCGGCCATTGCTGGCTTCCCCTGTGTCCAGCGTGCAATCGACTGCACACATGTGGCCAAAGGCGCCAGCAGGTGAGCCCAGTGCCTTTGTCAACAGGAAGGGCTTCCACTCCATGAATGTGCAGATAGTGTGTGATCACAGGACGCAGATTCTGCAAATCTGTGCAAGGTAGCCAGGCAGCTCCCATGATGCTTACATCCTCAGACACTCCCAGGTGCTGAGGCTCTTCAGTGCTCTAGCCTGGCTGGATGGATAGTTGCTGGGTGACAAGGGCTATCTCCTCAAAAGGTGGTTCATGATGCCTCTCTGCCATCCAAGAACAGCAGCTGAGCAGCAGCACAACAGGAGCCACGCCTACACAAGGTCTGTGGTAGAGAGAACCATCAGTCTTCTCAAGATGCATTTCTGATGCCTGGACCATTCAGGGGGCGCACTCTAATGCCCCGCAGATCACGTGTCACTGATAGTGGTTGCATGCTGCGCTCTGCACAATCTAGCACTGGAAAAGGACAACGCAGTGGAGGAAGACGATTTATACAAAGTTGCTCCAACTACACACGATGAGTCCAGTAGTGAGACCGAGGATGAGCACGCACAGGGGAACACTGAAGGGGGTGACGCTGACCTGGGCATCCTCCAAGAAGGCAGGGACACCCGGGAGCCTTTAATCCAATGACCTTCAGCTAGCCCACCACAGATGGACCTCCAGAACAAGCCTGGGCTGCAGGCTCCATACTCAATACCTGAGTGCAAAATCTGCCTGGATAGGAACATTAACAATGTGCCTCGCCAATAAAGCTCAATGTCAAACAACTCACTCATAACATCATGGGATCCCGTCCACCTGCAGAAGTAAGGAATCACCCTGAGCCATGCTCACATATCAAAATTTAATGATTTAACAAAATGAAGCATAAAAAAATTACTAAGGTGTTACACATCACACAAAGTGGTCATCAACTAATAGCGGGGCAACATAAAACCACCAGTGAGAACCCCGTGGTGTGCCTCAGGTGCCTTAAGTTTACGTTTCCGCGTGCAGTCCCTTGCTGGCACTGGCATCTGAGACAGTTTGCTCACTGCACTGTCCTGTTGGCCTTGATGACCTTGGCCGACATCCATTGGCCCGTAGAGCCTTTGATGGCCTCGCTTGGGAGGGAGCAGCCAGTGGCACAGCTGGCATCTCCCCAGTTGCCACAGCCTCATTGGATTGCACAGTTATTGGCAGAGGGGTGGAGGAATTACTGTCCTCATCCAGAGTGCCCTGAGAGGAGGCCGCAAAACGACAGGCAGTTCCTGTGCCGAAATGAGGTCGTTTTGGACCTCCCTGCTCACCGTTGATGGGTGGACACCGAGCTGAGATACTTGGTGCCCAATCCATCTCCCACACTGGCATTGACCAGCTGAGGTCAGTTCCGCTGTAAGGGCTTGACGGTCCGAGCACAACCCCAGGAGACCCTGATTGTTCTCCTGGAGGAGCCTCTCCATAAGAGTTGCCACTCTCCATGGAGGAAGCATGATGCTCGACCATGAGGGCTCATTGGATCGGTGATGGTCCCCATGGACTCCTCCAGCACGGGCACCATGCCGCGCATTGCTTCATGTATCTTCGCCAGATCTTACCACATACCCTGCTGCACTTCCAGCGTCTGCTGCCTCAGGGACAACTCAAGAGGCACATCATCAACCGACCATGTGCCGGTCTCCAGCATCCTCTGACTGCCAGCACCATGGGCGCTCTCTGCCTCCGCCTGCACCTCAAGCGAGCGTGAAGTGCCCTCACCGGTGTGCCCTGGGACACTAGCCAATGATCAAATTCTCACCGATGGACTAGTATCTGCGTTGGTGCCTGCCTGGCTGAGATGCTGGTGAGTCCAATTGTTCAGAGCCCTCGGGTGTGAGAGGTGGCCCCCCTGCCTCCTCCTCCTGGCCCTGCTCCGGTGATGCTGCAAGGAAAAACAAGGATATTTGTTAATTAAAGTGGAGACAATGTCAATGTGCATGCCTGTCCCCCGGATCAGTATGTGCTCATCCTTCTATAATCAATTGTCATCCCATGTTGCAAGCTTCAGTCACTGAACATTCAGCAATGCCATGGCTGCTGGGACACACATTGTGACCTCAGTGCTCGGCAATCTTACCTCCCGTGGCACCCCAGCCTCACTGCCACCCTGTAGGCCAGGGCGCATGGTAACTCTCCAGATCCATCGCCTCCTGCTTGTATCTGGTGACGATGGCCAACTGGCCCTGGCCTCCGCCAGCACTGTGTGTGGTCTTCTTCTGAAAAGGAGAGAAGCATTGATTAGTCCACCCTTTACTTGGATTCCATCGCATCCCTGCCACTCCAACCTGAGTGGGACATTGCAGGGCTCCAGTAACTCATCACCCCGCAGCTGCCGCACACTCACACCAAGAAGCCAGGGCTGAACCCCCCCTTGCCCACATGCTGCTTCCATTACATTTGGCACCACACGGTCTAACCTTGCAAAAGCAAAGAGGCACAAGCACGTGGAATGCCAAGGGCAGATGGATTGGTGCCCTGCCACATGTTTCGCAGTTCCAGCATTGCGCCTAGGTGCAGATCCTTGAGGTTGCCCCCGAGACAGTACTCTGGGTCTCAGTGTCACACAAGCTGTGAGTTGCAGAACCCATCTCAGCACAACCCTCTCAGGGTAAACTAGGCATGGTCAATATCTACTGGCCCAACCAGTGAGTGAAACATGCTGTGAAGGATTCAATGCTGTAACTGCGCTCAGAGTTGGGGGTGGGGGCGCTTGGAGGGGAAAGCCTACCTGTGTTAAGTGACCTCTGCCAACATGATACTCACACTTGCTGAGTGCAAGTGGTCATTAAATCACTTGTGGTACTGGACCACGTGCGCCATGCCACAGCATGGGAGCTGACTCTCTCTGCCACCTCCTCCCAGGCACGTTTGGTCAGGTGGGGGGCCTCCGCCTCCCGTCCCTCAGAACAAGGACCTCCAGCTGCGCTGCCACCTCCCCCAGGAGGGCAGTTGGCAATCAGAAAACCGAGGGGCACAGTGCCCCGCTGGCCTACCCTCCTCTTGAACCTACCCTCCAGCAGTGCTCTGGGCAGCCCTTCTGTTGGCCATGATGAACAGCCTTTGCAAGGCTCCCAATGGTCTATTTGAACAGGCCGCCAGGTCACCATTGGTCCCAGCGGTCATTGCTCTCCCACCACCGCCCGTCCACTCCCCCTATCCTTGGGAGCCGCGCTTCATGCTAGGTGGGCCTTAATTGACCCGCCCACATAAAATGGTGGCGCGGAGCTAATCGTGGGCGGCGATCTGGTCCGTGCCCGCCCGCACCCACTCCCGAATGGCCAGCCCAACGGGGAGGACATTCTCCCCGAGCATCCCATTAGCCTTCTTCATTCTTTTCTGCACCTATTCATGGCATTTTAATGACTGATGTCCTGAAGAAAGTCTTTTTGGACCTCCATGGTTTTTAGCTTATCACCCTTTAAAAGTACCCTGTTCAATCCTTCTTAGGTCCAAAGTGGAGGACCTCATATTTATCTGTACTGAAATCCATTTGTCATTGCTTTTCCCAGTCACTTAACCTATCAATTTCTCTTTGTAATTTTACATCTACACTGCTTACAATACCACCTTTGTGTCAGTGGAAAATTTTGGTATGTGGTTTTCTATCCCATCTTCTAATTTGTTAAGAAATAGTTAATAATCAAGGCGCCAACACAAATCCTTGAGAGACACCCCTAGTCACATTGTTCTATTTAGAGTAACTACCCATTTTACCTGCTCTCTGCCTGCTTCCACTCAGCCAATTTTCTAACCAGGTCAATAATTGTCTTTAATTCCAAGAGCTTCAATGTAAGGTAACAGTTTCTTATGAGGAATTTTATCAAATGCTTTCTGGAAATCCATGTAAATAACATCCATTGGCATCCCCATTTTAATCACTGCTTCAAAAAATTCAAATCAGCTTCAACAGGCATGACCTGTCCTTTATAAATCCAGGCTGGCTTTGTCACATGAAAATTTTCAAGTCACCCTATCCTTAATTATAGACCCTAGGATTTTTCCAGCAACAGATGTTAGGCTAACTGGTCTGTGCTTCCCTGGTTTCACCATTTCCCATGTGCCACCATTCTTAAACAGCAAAGTGACATATGCAATGTTCCAACCTAAAAAAGGATGCTTGAATCAAGTGAGATCTGAAAGATTATAGGTAAGGCCATTATAGATGCCCTAACTATCTCTTTTATGGGATGGAAACCACATATGGTCGTGGGGATTTGTCACGTTTCAGTGCCATTAATTTTTCTATTACTGTTAACTTGCCTTCCTTAACTTTGTTGGGCTCCTGTTCCTGATTTAATAATAGATTCCTTGGGATATCTGATATCCTGACCTCTTCCTCTACTGTAAATACCGATGCAAAGTGAAATGCTGATTCAGCATATCCATCATTTCCATATTATCATTGACAACATCAGTGTTATCAGTTTTCAAGCAGCTCACATTGCTTCTGACCACTCCGGTTCTGATGAAAGGTTACAGGCGTGAATCTTTTTCTATTCATTTATGGGACATGGGCATCGCTTGAACCACTGCAGTCCCTGTGGCGTAGGTACACCCACAGTGCTGTTAGCGAGGGAGTTCCAGGATTTTGACCCAGCCACAGTGAAGCAATGACAATATATTTCCAAGTCAGCATGATGAGTGGCTTGGTGGGGAACTTGCAGGTGGTGGTGTTCCCATGTGTCGGCTGCCCTTTTCCTTTGAGATGCTAGTGGTTGTGGGTTTGGAAGGTGCTGTCGAAGGAGCCTTGGTGAATTCCTCCAGAGTGCCTTGTGGAGGGTACACAC
Source organism: Carcharodon carcharias (assembly GCF_017639515.1). Taxonomy (NCBI): domain Eukaryota; kingdom Metazoa; phylum Chordata; class Chondrichthyes; order Lamniformes; family Lamnidae; genus Carcharodon; species Carcharodon carcharias. The sequence goes on from NC_054470.1 coordinate 135,639,047, forward strand.
TGTTGCTACTGTGCGTCAGTGGTGGAGGGAGTGAATTTTTGTGGATGGAGTGCCAATCAAGTGAGCTGCTTTGTCCTGGATGGTGTCAAGCTTCTTGAGTGTTGTTGGAGCTGCACTCATCCAGGCAAGTGGAGAGTATTCCACCACACTCCTGAATTGTGCCTTGTAGATGGTGGACAGGCTATGGGGAGTCAGGAGGTGAGATTCCTAGTCTCTGACCTGCTCTTGTAGCCACAGTCCAGTTCAGTTTCTGGTCAATGGTAACCCCCAGGATGTTGCTAGTGGGGAATTCAGTGGTGGTAATGCCATTGAATGTCAAAGGGCAATGATTAGATTCTCTTTTGTTGGAGATGGTTATTGCCTGACACTTGTGTCGTGCGAATGTTACTTGCCACTTGTCAGCCCAAGCCTGATTGTTGTCCAGGTCTTGCTGTATTTGGTCGTGGACTGCTTCAGTATCTGAGAAGTCGCGAATGGTGCTGAACATTGCGCAATCATCAGCAAACATCCCCACTTCTGACCTTATGTGGAGGGAAGCTCATTGATGAAGATGGTTGTGCCTAGGACACTACACTGGAATCAATGGGAATCAGGTGAAAAACTGGTTGGAGTCATCTTTACACAAAGGAAGATGGTTGCAGTTGTTGGAAGTCAATCATCTCAGTTCCAGGACATCACTGCTGAAGTTTCTCATGGTGTGACGCAAATGACAGGCAATGACCAGCTCCAACAAGAGAGAATCTAGTCATTATCCCCTGATGTTCAATGGCATTACCATCACTGAATCCCCAACCATCAACATCCTGGGGGTTACCACTGACCAGAAACTAAACTGGACTAGCCATATAAATACTGTGGCCACAAGAGCAGGTCAAAGGCTAGGAATCCTGCAGCGAGTAATTCACCTCCTGACTGTCCAACATCTACAAGGCACAAGGAGCGTGATGGTATACTCTCCACTTGCCTTGTGATTAAAGTATAATAATTTTCATAATATTTTTGATTTATTGTGAAGTAGGTTTATGGGGATAAGTATAGTTGGGTCTTTCTGTGTGATTGAATTACATTTGAGGTCAAGCAGTCTGCAACCATGAAATCAAAAGAAGCTAGGTGCTTTACATGCTAATGAGTAAACATGGATGTTACTTAGCATGTAAGGTGTGAAGGGACTTTGCATTTTTAAATAAATGAAGGGATATTTGGATTTCAAAGGGATCTTAGCCTGTTTACAACTAGCTAAGGCTAAGAAGTGTGTTCATTTTACCCAAAGGTTACTGACAATATTGGCAACCTGAAAAGTTTTTATATTATGAGGAAGATACAGTTTCAAAGACATATGGAACAACAGAATTTACATATTAAAAAGAGAGAGACATATATAAAGGAGAATGAAAAGCTATGTGGAAGGAGGCCATGTAAGATCTTACAGGATTGTTTGAAATAGTCCGAACAAAGCCTCCAGCCATATGTGTATAAGTCTGCCATATAACGAAACTGAAGTTGGGGAAAAGCCATTTGGAATTCCACCATCAAGTGGGTATTGTGTTAACTTACTAGTTCAGGTTTTAAATCTAAAATCTATTTTGGACCATTACCTTAAAAGGGGTACAACTGGGGGTCAGGGTAATTAGGAATTTTAGGAGTTATTATAGTAGTAAATAATTGTAGTTTCATGTATATGCTTGAAATCCTTTCTTCTGTTAATAAATATTTTAATTTAATTTTTGAAATCTCTAAAGGTCTTGGTGGATTTATTGCTTCTGAATTCAGCGCACATGTATTCTCATAATAAATACAAATTGCAAAACTGTTGGGTAGCATAACCAAGTTTCCCTTGTGGATTTGATCTGCCTGGCACACATCATCTGCCACATCATAACAGCCTGGTTGAGTACAGCTCCAACAATATTCAAGAGGCTTGACACCATCCAGAACAAAGCAGCCCGCTTGATTGGCACCCCATCCACAAATATTCACTTCCTCCACCACCGACGAACAGTAACAGTAGTGTGTACCATCTACAAGATGCACTGCAGAAACTCACCAAGGTTCCTTAGGCAGCACCTTCCAAACCCATGACTTCTACCATCTAGGACAAGGGCAGCAGACACATGGGAACACCAACATCTGGAAGTTCCCCTCCAAGCCACTCACTATCCTGACTTGGAAATATATCGCCATTCCCTCACTGGGTCAAAATCCTGGAACTCCCTTGCTAACAGCACTGTGGGTGTACCTGCACCACAGGGACTGCAGCAGTTCAAGAAGGCAGCTCACCACCACCTTCTCAAGGGCAATTAGAGATGGGCAATAAATGCTGGCCTCGCCAGCGATGCTTACATCCCATAAATGAATAAAAAATAAATCAAAGATAAGAAAGGATATCATCCTTAAACACAAAGGCTACTCCTCCCCTCTGCTATTTTCCCTATCTTTCCTGTAGATCTTATAACCTGGTATGTTTAATTCATAGTCCTGACCATCTTGCAGCCATGACTCTGCCATGGCTATCATGTCATACTCTCCAAGTTGAATTTGTGTCTGCTATTCATTCAAATTGTCCCTTTTACTCCATGTGTTTAGTATAAAGAAAGCTTATTTGGGCCACTCACCCTATCCGGTCCTTCTAGTCTAATGTTTTACTCATACAATTTCCTAGTTCTCTCTCCTGGTTTAATTACCTTACACCCTACAGTTTTCCCTTTACCTGCAGTGCCTAAAGGACAATTTCTGACATGTACTTTATTATCTTCCCTTATGTTTGTTTTAATGCTGTTATGTGTACTACTTTTTCCACCCAAGCCCTCCCTTCCCCCTGCCCCCCAACCTCCAAATTACTGCTTTACAGTCCTTGTGATTGCCTTATTCACTATTTCTGCTTAGACTTTGGTCCCAGCTTGGTTCACAAGTGGAGGCAGTCCCAAAGGTACAGTTTCTTCCCAAATTAATTTTACCTCACAGAAAGCTTGGATTTAAGAGAGCACTGTCTTATGGGAAGACACATTTGACTTTTCAGTATTTAACTATTTATCATATTAAAAAATTTTGCATACAGTATACTTAAACATGTTGTTAAAAATACATATCTCCAAGAACAATGTATTTTTTTTTAAATTGGAAGGGCATTGAGTTAATTGGGCACGTTCTTGGGAACTAACCTAGTTGGATTTTTTTTAAAAATTGTTATAAATTCACTTTGGACTGTGAGCAAACTGCCTTTTCCAAGAAGCCACATGACTTCAGCTAAAAGATCAGCAAGGCACCTAAGGAGATGTGAACTATTTGTTTGGTTGAACTTTAATGGCTAGAGGAAAAACACGATTGTTTTCAGGCTATGAGGCCCTGGTGATTTTCTGGAAACCACCCGTCTGAGATCAGTTTTCTGTTTTGAACTTGGTTTTTGGACTAAGTTTTGGAAATAAACCAAAAAGGAAAGAAGGTTGCCTAACTCGCTCTGAAATTCAGTGTAGTTATCAATATCCATCTAGAGATCCTCATCTCAATATAACTCATCCGTATTTGAAAACCTTTGAAGTTGAGACAAAAGAGAGATCCCAAGGACATTTGTTCTGCTCTGTTGTCCTCTACACCAAAACTCTTTTGGAAAGAACTTCTAGACAACTATTATGACCAGCAATCTGTTTTTGCATACAGGAATACCAGATTGACAGCGTCAAAACCATGTGAACTTTATCGTTTTCATAAAGTTTTCCCATTGGCCAGAAGGTGTTTTTTCCCTTAAACACCAACCTCTGCAGAGACTCTATTTGTTTTGTCCTTTGTGTGTATGTTGGGAAAGGTGTTGGCCAGGGGCTGCAGCCGAACTGCTGACATAGGCAAAAGCAACTTTTGACCTGAAGTAACCTGATTCCAGGCACTGGCCTGAGCTGGCTGAAACCAATTTGAAGTAGCTGAGTTTCTTGAAAAACAAAGGTAATGAGATAAGACACAAGTCCTTATTTAGGAAAGGAGTAACGAGGTAATGCTACTTAAGTCCTTGGGACAAAGCCAATGAGAAGATGCCACAGACAAGGCAAGCAGGTCTAAACCAACGGGAGAGAGACAGCACAGCTTGGAGAGATAAGAATCGGGAATAAGAATGGAGAATTTCAGGCGTGGAGCCAGCGAGAACTCTGGAGACCAACCATCGCAGAAGCAGAAGAACCTACGTCAGCAACATAGAGGCACAAGAGAGAGAGAACGGAACACCTGGCCAGTGTCAGCTCTCCTTTTCGGGTATTAGCTTTTATATTCTGTGACCACTCAGGGAGTGTCAGAGAAACCTAGTGGGTATGCATTTAGATCCTAGTTTTGGGTATAAAGCTGTATAACCTGCTGTAAACTGCATGTCTATATTTAACCAGATGTATAAGCCATATGTAGATGATCTAATGATGTGAATAAAGCGAATTTAGAGTTGGGAGAATTGACTCTTCTCCTCTTTGTACCAAGCCAATAACCGTTACCGATGACCTCTGGCAAGAAAGGGGTATATAGTTACACTTCTGGATTACAAATTGTATGTTGACCAGTTTTTGCAACTTGTTTTTTTTTAAACAAGTTTTATTTCATAATGATTCAACCATTCTGAGTTTATTGAAAGAAGCCTGGTTAAATTACCTTTTATTCTGGGTCTAGCAACAGTGAAAATAAACAATTGGCCATTTTGGGGAATGAATTAAATATGTACACTTATGGCGCGACCTGTGGAGTATTGGGGTTAGAAAAACAATACACTCCTCCCATCCCAGTCATAACAATGTCATGTTTAAACTTGTTATTTCTTACTCTAGCTTTTGTCTTTATCCTTGGGTGGTCAGTTTGGGTTCCACCAGAATCATTCAACTCCAATCTCCTTTGTAACCTTGATCCAGGCAGGGACACAAATTGAATATCAGAGGATAGCACGAAGGAGCCCAACAAAACTCAGATCAATGGCGGGGGTGCAAAGTGAAACACCTCCTGTAACAGCTGGAGCTCGATCAGTGCAGCCACAGGTCATGACTATAACAGTTCCCCAGAGCAGTGTCCTCAACCCAACCATTTTCAAGTGCTTCATCAATAGCCTTATTTCTATCATAAGGTCATAAGTGGATTGTTCATAGATGATGTTGCCTTACTCATTTCCATTTGCAGCTCCTTTGATAATGAAACAACGTATCTGTGCCTACATCTGGACTTAGTTAACATCCATGTTTGGGCTGGCAAATGGCAGGAAGATAGGAACATAGGAACAGGAGTAAGCTATTCAGCCCCTTGAGCTGCTCTGCCATTCAACTAGATCAGAACTGATTTAACTACCTCAACACATTTTTTCCCCACACTATCCCCATATCCCTCAATGTCATTAGTATCTAGAAATCTATCGATAGAAATTTAAACCCAGCAGTTGCCTTGAAGTACAGATGGGGATCGAATCTGCGATTTTTGGTTTACATGACCAATGACTTACCACTTGGCCACCGTGCCTCAAAGATTCATGTCATATATGCCAGACAATAAGCACTCTAACAAGGCAAGTTCATTCACTCCGAATGACACCACCATCACTGACTGCTCCGTCATCAGCATTTTAGGATCAGAAAAATAACTAGCCTTATGAACAATGTGGGTAAAGGGTCAGGATAGAGGGTGGATTTTCTGCATTGAGTGGCTCACCCCCCAAGTCCTCAAAACCTCTTCACCCTGCAATGTTTGTCAAGAGTGAGATGGAATGCTCCGCACTTCTCTGGATGGGTGCAGCTGAATCAAGAAGTTTGATACCCTACAGAACCAAGTAGTCCACTTCATCAGTGCCCCCCAGGCACTGAGCTGAATATCCATTTGTTGCACCACTACATAATATGGTTGCAGTATGTACCAACTATAAGATGCAATGGGGAAAATTGCTAAACACATAACAGTTTCTCCCAGCTCTGGCACCCAGAATAACAAGCAACATCATTTCCATGTTCCCCTGCAAGTCACAAACAATTCTCATGTCAACATAGATGGCTGTTTCTTCATCATCACTAGGTCAAAATGTTGAGATTTCCTGCATAGCACCATTGTGGAGTTAACGCAACAGGACACAGCAGCTCAAGGAGAAAGCACAGAACCACTCAGAATTGCTAGGAATGGGAAACAAATACAACCAGTATCATCCATGTACTGAAATCAGGTAAAAATAACCAACTGCAGCAGTTACTTAAAATTAGAGAACAGCAAATCAGAATTGAGAAGGTAAGGTGCCAATGGAGAAGGTAGAGAACAACCAATTAAAAATAAAAAGAATGATCAGGAAGTTATCAATGTGAAATTGCTAATGATGTGAAAACAATCAATTTTGCATAAGCAGCTAGGGGTAAGCTAGTGGTCAGGAAAATCAAACAGTAGAAACAAGAACTCAAACCAATGACGTCACTCAAGATACTTAGAGCATTTTCAAAAATCTGTTTTTTTTCCTTCAGCATACTGACTCCAGGCTCAAGAAAAGCTTTCTAATGTCGCAAAAGCTCATCTTAAAACATTATAAGACTGATTTTTGTCTCCTTGGAGAACCTCAGTAATATTTTCAGTTGTAAGTTTTGGTCACTCTTACAATTGTTATTTTTCATGAGCTTCCACATTCTTAGCTGAAGAGGGGAGCAACTACACCACTGCCTGCAATGCCTATGGACAGAATCTTGTGCCCCCCAACCCATGCCAGGTCTGGTGGGGGTCATTAATCAGATGGGAGCATGGCAGGTGGGGACCCCACCACCTTCCCGCCTCCACCCTGATTAGGGTCTGTGACGGGAAGGCCTGTGGACAGCCTCCCTGCCCCGCCAAAAATTGAGGCCCTTAAGTGACCAATTAATGCCCACTTAAGGGCCTCATCCTGCCGCTGCTAGTATTCACCTAGCAGTAAGTAGGGGCTCACCTTGTGCACATCACGACAAGCAAACCCTTTCAGGGTTGCTCATGGGATCCTAGGAGGGACCCTTGTTCAAAGGCACTCAGTGCCTGATCAACGGGGCCAGAATCAGGAAGGGGACCTTGCTGAGAGCCAGCCCCCCTGCCTTTGCTGTAAACCCCCCTTGACCCCGTAACCTCCAACATCCCTCCTGCCTGTCATCACACACCTGTCGCCTGATACCCACCAATGATCCTCAGCCTTGGGTGGGTGTCATACCTGAAGCAGCCAACACCTCCCCAGTGATGCTGCTGTTCAATAGACCTGCTGGCCTCTGATTGGTCACCCGCTTTGCAAGACTTCCACTCCCTGGGCTCCCTGAATCCAGGGAAGGCCCATCACTTGTCTGTCAAATGCCTGATTGGCACATGATGCACTGGGCCTTTCCAAAAAGAGGTGACACAGGTCTCCCGCAGCTCTCCAACCTGCAGCCAAGACCTCCATTGCCTCCACAAGATTCCGCCCTTAACACAGGCTGAGTCTTTGTGCAGGATTTCACAGGACGTATCCGTATGACTTCCTACTAGTGCACGTGGAAGAGTCTGTTTTCCTACACTATTACATTGTAGTCCATAACTTCTGATCTCTGGGGTGTCATACCCAAGAGGTACCCCAGGAGTTGTGCTGGGGGATCCCCCAAAGGTTCCCATGCAAAGTCTGTGTGGGAATTGCCCGGAGAGTTCAAACTTCTAATGGGCAATTACCCAGCACTGGAAACCATCTTATACTCCGATTTAAATCGGAGACCTCAGATGGTTCCGACTGTCTTGCAAGAATAGTTATCCAGGAAAGGTTAGAAGAATTAAAACCACTTTTAATTCCTGGGAACTATAGAACTGACCCCCCAGCCCCCCAAACAGTGCCATAAAAAAAAAGGACATGGCTTACTTTCCTCTGACTTTGCTGCACTCGACAGAAGGCCTTGGGAACCCGCTGCCTGAGTCAGAAGGTTGAACGAGAAAGGTGCAGCTCCATTGCAGTGTAGGTAAAAAGGAGTGCAGTGGCAATCCAACTGTGATTTGGAAGTTCTAGTCCCAGGACCCAGGGCTAAATTTCCTTTGAGGGGTTTTCAGATAATATTTCACACTTAAACTGTTACAAAGTTACTACACTGTGTTCACAGGAAGTCAGAGAAAGTGACACAGATAGTTGGAAATAAGTGTTTGTTTTAAATATGAATTTTAAAACATTTATTGCTTACAGAGCACTGATTTGAAAACAAACTACAAATTGAACTGGTAAATTTATGAATAAAAGGTTCACATTAAAACTCAGCCATTTACTTTATACACAATATAAATCATTAACTCTGGATTACTTGACAGATCTTTAGCATTTTACTTGATGTTTCTTTTTAGATCCCTCCTTGATCCCCTCCTCCCCAACACCTCCCCTTCGCAGAAGCACTCTCCACATATCTACCCGCTTCACAAAGCACTCTTGCGCTTTTACTTCTCTAACCCTGTACCATCCCACCTCCCCCACAGTTACCCCACACCTTACCCCAACACCTTCTAGAGTCACAAACTATTCTCTGCTCCTTGCTGCCAGCCTGGCTCCAACTGCTTTTTAATTTTGCTTTGCTCCAGAAGTAGATACTCTGCCATATTGATGTGGGGAAAACTATTGTGAGATTAAAAATTTTTTCACTTGGCATCCAGCAAAGTGTTGTTCTGGGATGAAGCAGCAGAATGAAGAAAGAGCTGTACCCAGAACTATCTGGGGAAAAAGAGGGGAGGTGTATTTTTATCTATCGATATGAAATGTTGCCTGTGTCTTACGAATCTGAGAACTTTATCTATCATTAGAGAGGTGTAAAATTATTTCCAATACATTTTCAGTTTTATGTTTTGCATATCAAAATCACAAACCATAGGTTGATACATTTGAAAATATAAAATAACATTTATATGTTGAATTTTTTAAACCCAGTTACAAAAAAAGAGTTGGACATCAGGTAATCAGAAAGCTTGGGCTCAATTTTCCCAGCCCATGGAGGGGGGAGGTGGGATTGGGAAAATAGGAAGGAACCATGATGGAACAGCTCCCGAAGCACTCCTGGCCTCCAGGAAAGCTTCCTGAGATGAGTTGGGAACTGGATCAGCTGCCCACTCCATGCAGGCAAGCAGCCAATTAGTGCACTTAAAGGCCATTTTGCACTGCTATTTTACAGCATTGGAATGGCTCTTGCCATGTTTGAAGACTGCCAGCTCAATCGAGACTATATCCCAGCAGCAAGCGGAGGCCCCCTGAGCTGAAAGCTCCAAACCCCAATGGCAGGGCCACAGTGAGGAAAAGCCACAGCTCTCATGTTATTGACTTTTCAGAGGGTTTCCCGTCAAACCTGCTGGCTCTGCTCACTGTAGGCCTCTTTAATTGATCACCTCTATCAAATCTCCTCTTAGCCTTTTCCAATCCAAGGAGAACAATGCTGACCTCTCCAATGCTATCTTCATAACTCAAGTTTCTTATTCCTGGAACCATTCTTACAAGCTTCTTCTGCAGTCCCCCAAGGGCAATCACATCCTTCCTATAGTGTGGCACCCAGAACTGTACACAATACTCCAGCTGAGGTCTAACTAGTATCTTATATAAGCTCAGCATAACCTCCCTGCTCTTCTAATGAATGCTCTTATTAATAAAGCCCAGGATACTGTATGCTTTATTAACTGCTCTCCACCTGTCCTGCCACCTTCAATAATCTATGCACATATACACCCAGGTTCCTCTGCTCGTGCATACACTTAAGAATTGTACCCCTTATTTTATGTTGCCTCTCCATGTTCTTCCTACCAAAATGAATCACTCACACTTCTCCACATTGAACTTCATCTGCCACTCCACCAACTTATCTATGTCCTTTTGAAGTTCTATACTGTTCTCCTCACAGTTTGCAATGCTTCTATGTTTTGTATCATCTGCAAACTTTGAAATTGTCCCCTGCACACCAATATTTAGATCGTTAATATATATCAGGAAAAGCATGGGTCTCAATGCTGACCCCTGGGGAACTCTGTTACAAACCTTCCTCTATCCCGAAAAATACCCATTGACCATTACCCTCTGTTTCCTATTACTCAGCCAATTTTGTATCCACGTTGCTACTGTCCCTACCTTCTGGAGTGGAAAATTCCAAGATTCACAACCCTTTGAGTGAAGAACTTTTTCCTAATTTCAATCCTAAATGATCAGCCCCTTATCCTGTTCTAGATTCCCCAACCAGGGCAAACAATGTCTCAGTATCTAACAAGTCAAGCCCCTTCATAATTTTGAATGTTTCAGTGACATCACCTATCATTCTTCTAAACTCCAAAGAACGCAGACCCAATTTACTCTCTTATCATAGGACAACCCTCTCAACGCAGGGACCAATCTAGTGAACCTTTTTTGTACCGTCTCCTATGCAACTGTATCCTTCCTTAAATATGAAGATCAAAATAGCACACAGTATTCCTGGTGTGGTCTCACTAAAGCCCTGTACAATTGTAGCAAGACTTCTTTACTTTTGTACACCCATCCCTTTGCAATAAAGGCCGACATTCTGCTTGCTTTCCTAATTGCTTGTTGTACCTTCATGCTTATTTGCTGCCTTCCTTGTACAAATACACCGAAGTCTCTCTGAACACCAACATTTACAAGTTGCAGGCCTTTTCAAAAATATTCTGCTTTTCTATTCTTGCGACCAAAGTAAACAACTTCCCCACGTTATACCCCATCTGCCACCTTGTTGCCCATTCACTTAACCTGTTGATTTCTCTTTGCAACCTGTGTGCTCCTCACAGTTTGCATTCCCACCTAGCTTTGTATCATCAGAAAACTTAGATATATTACTCTCTCTTCATCATTAATATCGATTGTAAATAGTGGAGACCCCAGCATAGGTACTTGTGGCACTCCACTAGTCATAGTCTGCCTTTATCCCTACTCTCTGCATCATGTCCGTTAATCAATCCTCTATTCATGCCAATGTATCACTCACAACTCTATCTTGTGTATTAACCTTTTGTGTGGCACCTTATCAAATGCCTTTCAGAAATCCAAGTATACTAGATTTACTGGTACCTTTTCATCTACCCTACCAGTCACATCCTCAAAAAATTCTAATAAATTTTTCCCTTTCGTAAAACCACATGGACTTGTCCTAATCATACTATACTTTTCTAAGGAAAATGCACTCTCTCTTTAACTCTCCAAATCTCCCTTCGCTATTTAGTTAAAAGCCCTCTCTACAGTCCTAGTTATAAGACTCACAGGACACTATTCAGGTGAAGACTGTCCTAACAATATAACTCCCTCTTGCCCCAGTGTTTGTGCCAGTGCCCCATGAATTGAAACCCATTTCTCCCACACCAATCTTTGAGTTCATATTTAATTCTCTGATCTTATTTGCTCTATGCCAATTTGCTCATAGTTCAGATAATAATTGAGAGATTACCACATTTGTGGTTCTGCTTTTTAATTTAGCCCCAAGCTAATCATATTCCCTTAGCAGAACCTCTTTCTTAGTCCTACCTATGTCGTCAGTACCCATGTGCACCATGATAACTTGATCCTTTCCCTCCCACTCCAAGTTCCTCTCCAGCCCAGAGATGTCATCCTTAACCCTAGCACCAGACAGGCAACACAGTTCACACGTTTGCCTGCCTGCTTCGGCAGCACTCACCTTCACTTTGGGGCTGCTGGCCTGACATCATTGCAGGCCCTTTATTGGACTGCAACCTTGTGATCCCACCAACTTTCCTTAATAAGGTGACAAGCATGGGGGCAGCCAATTAGAACACTACCTCCTAGAAGGTTGTGTGGGTGGGTGCATTGACAACATGTGCAGGTTTGGCACCCCCATATGGGGCTGAATTTGAGGTGATGACAGCCAGAAAATTTAGCCACTGTTTCTCTTCACCATAGTCATGTCAAAGTGTTAGAGTGTTAGCTCAGTAATATAATAGCCAAAATCAGTAAAAGCAATAATTAAAGATATATAACCACAGTATTTTTTATTGCTGACATGTTGCTTGCAAAGAACAGTTGAATAAGCTGTGCTTCCTATTCTAGTAATAGGATGAGCTGGTCAGTCTAATTTCTTCTCCTTCAATTATTGTGATACCACAAAGTAAAGCAATTTTTCTGAAACTTACTTCTCTGGCATCTGAACCTGCAGGAAGTTTTCTCTGGGCATTTTTTTAAATGAAGATCAAGTTATGCACCAGCACTCTAAAACAGAAGATGACAGAAAACATATTAAGACAATGAAACATTTTAAAATTTGGCAGTTATGGTAAGTATCTAATATCATTCTTACTAATTAAATTGATGTTTGATTTCAGCATCCCAGTATCTTAAGACCGCCTCACAGTATTAACACAGAAGACATATTTACATACAACGATCATATCAAGTGCAATTTACTTTGCTTGGATGCTACAATACTTCCATTACTCTTATGCTTGATGGCAAATTGCATTTTCCGTGGGTTGTTTGAGCTGAATTTTCAACTTATAATAATACTGTAATGCTAGATTCTGCATTTTTCTCACCAATAGTTAGACTTGAAGTGCTAATTAATTATTCAAAAGGTTTATGTACAAACTCTTGTGGTCGTCTGAAGATGTATAAGCACGTATTTCGCAATCTTGAAATTTACTGAATAAATCGGGTCAGGTCCGATTTTGCCAATAGGAATTCGTTTTTCTCTAACTTAGTTCTATTAACAAGAGCACTCACCTAATAGTTTGAGTTTGTTTCCAATAAGCTCCCCTGTGATCGGCGGAGCCTTCCAATACGCCAGGAACCACGTCCAGCACTATGACACCACCAAAGGACAAATTTAACATGTAGTAATCGAGACGGTGAACGTGTTATTCATTCCACTACTGCATCCCAATTAATTTCGTAGGTTCGAAGCAGAACAAGATTCATAACCTGCACCGCGACCAATGTCGAAAATAACTCGGGCCAATTGCCCGGAAGTCCGGATCTGAGTGTGACCTTGTTTACTGTTGTTTCCAAGTTACTGTGGAATGGTTACGACTCTGTGGTCATTGCACTAAGCGATTTGAGGGAGAAAAGATCCATTCGTTTTCAGTAGCAGTTAAAAAAACTATAGAGGCGAAAATCTAACGATCTTTATCGCGGCGTTATTATTTGAAGTTTGCCGGTTAAGATTGTTTTTGGAATTGCGCTTATTTCAGTACCAAGCAGGACATTTCCCTTTCTTTCCAATTATGAATTTCAATTGATTGCCTATATACAAAAGTTAATGCTTTTTGAAGGTATAAGTTTGAAAGAGGAAACTATGACATACACCCAGCTGGATGAGTCCAGCCCTGATGTGGTTTATAATCGATTTCAGTTGAGGCTTTGTTGGATAAAATGGTGTCCGTTCATTGCGGTATCCAAACTGCTTCATCAGATTAAATCTTTGACTTCCGAAGGCTATAATTACATCAAGATAGATGTGTTGACAACTATTCCTTTCATTTTCCTCCCCCTTCGTGAGAAAATGATGAAAGCGTAGGTTCTTTGTACAGGAACTCTACTGAGACCAGAAAGAAACTGAGAAGTCCAAGTTACCTTCCCTACTCTCAGACCCATGTGCCTTATCCGAATATATTTATAAAGTTCCTCTCTAGGGAGGGGAGGGGGGAGAGAGGTAGAAATAACCTCCCCCCTTTTAGGCAGTAAAGGAGAGGAGGGAGAGGAGTAAAGGGCAGGGAGGCACAGGAGGGAAAAAAGCAAGTTCAGGTGGGTGTCTCTGGTGTTTGAAAGTACGTTGGGTGGGGGCCTGTTGATCTTCAGGCAGGGGGAGGTGATGTCTTCCCCCCCCATGTGCCTTATGTTGCTGTTTCAGAAACCATCAGGTCTTCAATGCAGAAATTAGACACACCACGATAAAAAAGGGGAGTGGCAGGGCAATTGGGTAGATTCTGATTGCTGTAGCAACGAATAAGTGCAGGCACATTGGGCTCCCCATTCTGTGCTGTAAAGTTTTACAGTTCCGATTTGGTTTGGGTTTTTGGTATCATTTTAATCTGGATAGAATTATATACAATAGTGTTAAGGTTTGCAGAACTTTAAATGTGGGAGAGTTGTGCCCATAATCATGTTACGCTGGTCCCGCCCAAAACTGGCCACACCCCACATTGCCATGGTGAGTTTCCAGCGATTCTGTCCTTTTAGGAGTGTTCATCACATTGTGTTCAAAATCTTGGTTGCACAGGCACCCATGGTGATAGTTACCTGGTGTTATTCATCCATTTGCGCACTGACCAGCAGTCAATTGAAGCCTGGCCTAGGTCTGTTTCTCCTATTGCAGATATTTAAAACCAATTTGAATTCCGTTTCAATTATTTTAAATTTATCCAATAACAGCCTCTAAAAACACACCTGTGACGTCAACGATTTTTATGCGCCATGGGCAGATTACTGCAATCAATTGAAGACAATTAAAATGTAAGACCAAGAGCATTAAAATCAGTCAAATAACGAATGGCCCATTTCCTGGCAACTCCAGTTGTCTTTGAGATTCTGGAGAATAGCCTGTTCCAGTTACGATTCGAATGCGGTCAATTATGCTAATTTATGGGAGGCTTAATGTTCAGGCTTGTGTTAATAAGCGTGCAGAGAAAATTGAGTTCAATTTCAACTCAGGAAAACATGTATATGGCAATAATAATAACTGGAGAAATAAATTGACTGCTACTAAAGCTAGATACACAAGACTATGCTTGAGCCAAGATCATATAAAATGTTTCACAACAGCAGACTTGATATATGGGAAGGAGAAGTGGTTATAGGCAACTTCGTTTGCCAATTATGTTAAATCTATGACATCTCGTTACTGACCCACTTGCCAGCAGAAACATTTCTTCCTTTGTTGCTCTCTCAATACACTCATTATTTTCAATACCTCTACTAGATCTACCCTTAACCTTCTCTGCTCTAAGGTGAACAATCCCAGCTCCTCCATTTTTCCACATAACTCAAGCTCCTCGTCATCGAAAACTCCTTCTGTATCTACACAAAGGCTTTGACACCCTTCCTAAACTATGGCACCCACTTTCTATCTCTCTAGCAAGATAGAAGGTTGTCAAGGTTAAACAATATGAATAAAATAGAACAATGCTGAGGGTGCAAATAAGAAATTGTTTATTGTTAGTGACCACAGAGTAATAGGAAACTAGAAAGAAAAACTGCCAAATTAAACAAACTCACTTAGGATAATTTCATCACACAACAGTTTAGTGAGCAAAAACAAGAGGTAGCTATTGAGAGAAGTAGAAAAGTGAAGTGCAATAACAGCTGATAGCTCTACAGCCTAAAGTGATGGAGAGAATTGAGATGTAAGGGAAGCCAGTGTTATAATAAGCTTGCAAAGGTAAGGAGGGGTGAGGTCATGAAAAGATTTGTAGATGAGGATATAAGATGAAACTCATTTTGTCGAGGAATGACCAATGAATGTTGGCAAGCAGAAAGGTAAAAGAAGCAGCCAGATGTCGTGGTCCATGTAGGGACCAATCATGTGGATAGGAAGGAGAAGGAGGTCCTGCAAAGAGAGTTTAGGGAGTTAGGTGCTAAGTTGAAGGACAGGACCTCCAGGGTTACGATCTCAGGAGTGCTACCCATGCCACATGCTAGTGAAGCTAGAAATAGGAGGATAATGCAGCTAAATATGTGGCTAAGGAGATGGTGCAGGAGGGAGGGCTTCATGTTTCTTGACAATTGGGCTCTGTTCCAGGGAAGGTGGGACCTGTTCTGATGGCAAAAACAAAAACAGAATTACCTGGAAAAACTCAGCAGGTCTGGCAGCATCGGCGGAGAAGAAAAGAGTTGATGTTTCGAGTCCTCATGACCCTTCGACAGAACTTGAGAGTGTTCTGATGGGACGGTTTGCACTTGAACTGGAGGGGGACTAACATCCTTGCAGGTAGGTTTGCTAGTGCTGCTCTGGGGTGTTTAAACTAGATTTGCAGGGGGAGAGGAACCAGAGTGTTAGAGCAGATAGTGAGGTGGAGGAGGATAAAGGTCAAGCAAGGAATGCAGGTATAGACAGAAATCAAGGGTCCGTACATGATAGAAATGTTCTCAGGTGTATCTATTTCAATGCAAGGAGTATTGTCGGAAAGGCAGATGAACTTAGGGCGTGGATTGGCACGTGGGATTACGACATTATTGCTATTAGTGAGACTTGGTTGCAGGTGGGACAGGACTGGCAGCTCAATGTTCCGGGGTTCCATTGTTTCAGATGTGATAGAGGGGGAGGGATGAAAGTGGGAGGAGTGGCATTACTAGTCAGGGAAAATATCATAGCTGTGCGTAAGCAGGACAGCCCAGAGGGCTCGTCTACAGAGGCCATGTGGGTGGAGCTGAGGAATGGGAAAGGTGTGACCACACTAATAGGGTTGTATTATAGACCGCCCAATAGTCAGAGAGAATTGGAGGAGCAAATCTGTAGAGAGATAGCAGACCGATGTAAGAAATAGAAAGTTGTGATAGTAGGAGATTTTAACTTTCCACATATTGACTGGGATTCCCATATTGTAAAAGGGCTGGATGGCTTGGAGTTTGTCAAATGTGTTCAGGAAAGTTTTCTAAATCAATATATAGAGGTACCAACAAGAGAGGATGCAATATTTGATCTCCTATTAGGGAACCAGACAGGTCAGGTGACAGAAGTATGTGTAGGTGAACATTTTGGGTCCAGTGACCCAATGTCATTAGTTTTAAACTAATTATGGATAAGGATAGGTCTGGTCCTCGAGTTGAGATTCTAATTTGGAGAAAGGCCAATTTTTGTGGAAATGAGAAAGAATCTAGGAAGAGAGGATTGGCATATGTTGTTTTCTGGCAAGGATGTGTTCAGTAAGTGGAAGGCATTCAAAGGCAAACATTTGAGAGTGCAGAGTTTGCATGTTCCTGTAAGGATTAAAGGCAAAGTTAACAGGCATAGGGAACCTTGGTTTTCAAGGGATATTGGTGATCTGTTTAAGAAGAAGAGAGAGGTGTATAGCAGGAAAGGCAACATGAAGCAAATGTGGTACTTGTAGAGTATGGAAAATGTAAGAAGATACTAAAAAAGGAAATCAGGAAGGCAAAAAGAAGACATGAGGTTGCTTTGGCAGAGAATATGAAGGTAAACCCGAAGGGTTTCTACAAGTATATTAAGAGTAAAAGGATAGTAAGGGACACAATTGGTCCCCTTGAAGATCAGAGTGGTCGTCTATGTGGAGCCTCACGAGATGGGGGAGATCTTAAACAGTTTTTTTGCATCAGTATTTACTCAGGAAACTGGCATAGTGTATAAGGAAGGATGGGAAACAAGCAGTAGTTTCATGGAACATATAGAGATTAAAGAGGAGGAGGTGCTTGCTGCCTTACAGCGAATAAAGGTAGATAAATCCCCTGGGCCTGACATGATATTCCCTCGGACCCTGAGGGTAACTAGTGTAGAAATTGCAGGGGCCCTGGCAGAAATATTTAAAATGTCCTTAGCCACGGGTGAGGTGCCGGAGGATTGGAGGGTAGCTCATGTTGTTCTGTTGTTTAAAAAAGGCTCCAAAAATAAACCAGATAATTACAGGCCAGTGAGCCTGACGTCAGTAGTAGGTAAATTATTGGAAGGTGTTCTGAGAGATCGGATATATAATTATTTGGACAGCCGAGGGCTGATTAAGGATAGTCAGTATGGCTTTGTGCATGGTAGGTCGTGTTTAACGAACCTTGTAGAATTTTTCGAGGAGGTTACCACGAAAGTAGATGAAGGAAAGGCTGTGGATGTTGTCTACATGGACTTTAGTAAGGCCTTTGACAAGGTCCCACATGGGAAGTTAGTTCAGAAGGTTCAGACACTTGATATCCATGGAGAGGTTGTAAACTGGATTTGAAATTGGCTGTGTGGGAGAAGATAGAGAGTGGTACTGGATGATTGCTTCTCAGACTGGAGGTCTGTGAATAGTGGTGTGCCTCAGGGATCTGTGCTGGGACCATTGTTGTTTGTTATCTATATCAATGATTTGGATGATAATGTGGTGAATTGGATCAGCAAGTTTGCTGATGACACTAAGATTGGAGGCGTTGTGGATAGCGAGGAAGGCTTTCAAAGCTTGCAGAGAGATCTGGACCAACTGGAAAAATGGGCCAGAAAATGGCAGATGGAATTTAATGCGGAAAAGTGTGAACTGTTACATTTTGGAAGGTCAAACCAAGATAGGACATACACAGTAAATGGTAGGGCACTGAGGAGAGCGGAGAAACAAAGGGATCTGGGAGTTCAGATACATAGTTCCCTGAAAGTGGCATCACAGGTAGACAAGGTTGTAAAGAAAGCTTTTGGCATACTGGCCTTCAGAAATCAAAGTACTGAGTATGGGAGTTGGGATGTTATGGTGAGGTTGTATAAGACATTGGTGAGGCCAACTTTGGAGTATTGTGGGCAGTTCTGGTCACCTAACTACAGGAAGGATTAAAGTAAGATTGAGAGAGTGCAGAGAAGATTTACTAGGATGTTGCCGGGTCTTAAGGAGTTGAGTTACATGGAAAGATTAAACAGGTAAGGACTTTATTCCTTGGAGCGTAGAAGAATGAGGGGAGATATGATAGAAGTTTACAAAATTATGACGGGTATAGACAGAATAAATGCGAGTAGGCTCTTTCCACTTAGATTAGGAGAAATAAATACAAGAGTACATGGCTTTAGGGTGAAAGGGGAAAGGTTTAGGGGGAACATTAGGGGGAACTTCTTCACTCAGAGAGTGGTGAGCATGTGGAACAAGCTACCATCTGACGTGGTAAATGTGGGCTCTCTCTTAAGTTTTAAGAATAAATTAGATAGATACATGGATGGGTCTGTAGGGTTATGGACTAGGTGCAGGTCAATGGGACTTGCGGAATAATATTTCAGCACAGACTAGAAGGGCCAAATGGCCTGTTTTCTGTGCTGTAGTGTTCTATAGTTCTATGAAAGATATCTTATGAATGATGTCACCAATAAGCAGCATGTAAACTGCTCAGAGTGTTTTAGGGGACCAAGATAAAAACCTTGGATCACATCCAATATAAATATGCAGGATCAGGGAAGAAAAACTATTACAAGGACATACTGTAGTGGTATTGTGACACAGGAGCAAAACCAAGTTAGGGCATTAGATGGCAGAGCAAAGGACATGAAGAAGGAATGGAGTAGTCAACTGCAAAACAAGTCAAAATAAATGAGAACAGATAACACTGGTACAAGTAGAACAAAGGAGTCATTAGTGACTTGAGCAAGGCAAACATGGTGCCATGGATTGAAAGAATCTGAAGACGGAGAGGTGGGTAAATAGCCTAGTGGTGATGGTGTGTGTGAAGAGATCTGTTGTTTCACCAGCTGTTATTACAGAAAAAACACATCCTGCTTGGTGACATCACCTCTGCACTTCTGCTATTTTATGGATTTAAAGATAACTGGAAATGAGAAAAGCTGGTGCAGAGACAGTCAGACACCTGGTAGTGGGTGGGATAAGTAGGGCCAGATGAAGAGGGTGAGAGCTGTGGATGAGGATTTGGGGGTTGGGAGGTGCATGGAATGGGTGACTGGAGATGAGGGGAAACAAGAACTTGATATGGGAGGAGAGAGTGACCATGGACTGGTGGGCAGGCATTGGCACTCATGGGGAGAGCTGCTGATTTTGGAATAGGGGTTGAGGCCAGGAAATGAGGAGGACTGGGGCTGAGGTTGAAGTGCCAGTGGAAAGAGAATGGGAGACTAAGGAAAAGCATGGGTGTGTGGCCCAGTTTTCCTGTAAAGCCAAGAACAAAGCAGTACCATGGTAACTGAGGGCAGTACTGAGAGAGGAGCAGTCAGTAAAGAGGTGAGTGAAACCTGTGGACTTTCTTGCAGGTGAAAAGTGTAAAATTGTTTTCACTGTTGAGAACAGGGGCAACATGAGGGCAGAGAATTATATCTGGAAGAACCAAGGCAGAAGAATAAATAAAGCTTCTTGCACTGAGGACCATTAGACCATGAGTTTTTCACCAAGGGTGAAAGGAAGAAAAGAACTCAAACATTATATAAAAGACAATGGGATAAGAGTTTGGAAAGGAGAAATATAAAATGATCCATTGGAATGGCATCACATTAGACAGCGTCGGCAATGGCACAGGACCGCTGCCAAATTTGATGTAATTTGTCATTTTATGGAAATCTTATTGAGTTTGAGCCCAGGGATTGATGTATATATTTTTTTAAAACAGAAAATGCTGGAAAGACTCAGCTGGAAATGATATTGATGCTGCCTGACATGCTGGGCGGAATCTTCGCGAGCCTTTGGGGCGGGCTTGAAGGTGTGAATGAGAGGAAAGTCAGCAACCTCAGGAGCAGGTCGGAGAGTTCATGCTCCTGGTTGACCATCCCAGAGGTGGTGCATCAAAGATAGAGGTTACCCACCTGGCAACAGCGAGCGGTCAATCTACATAATTAACTGTTTATTTGTGGGCTGATAGGGGGCACCGGGATTTTCCCGGCCAAGAATGGGACCTACTGAGGGCCAAGCTGGCCTCGAGGCAGCTTGCTGGCGGCTGGCTTTGGAGACCTGTTCCAACCACCGCACCAACCCCCCCTTCGCCCCCCCCCCCCCCCCCCCCACCCCCCCACCGGAGTCGCATCATCAGCAGATCACAGCCTTTGGAGGGCTTGCCCTGCACAAGGGTAGCCTGGCAGTTATGGCCACCATTCATTTTTTATGAAGTTGAATACGAGAGCATCTCAAGATGGAAGTGTCCTTACGGACCCTATACTGTAGCAGCTGCAGCTGCCACCGAGGCGGTAGCTTATTATTCTTCCAAGGATCCAGACCCTTTAATTGGGCCTGCAGCCTCCAGAACACGGATGGTAGTTCTGTTGAAGAGTCATATGGACTCGAAACGTTAACTGCGTTCCTCTCCGCAGATACTGTCAGACCTGCTGAGTTTTTCCAGGTATTTTTATTTTTGTTTTTGTTTTAGCTTCTTAATTGGTCGCTTCTGGGAAGATCTCCCAGGAGGGGGTCTCTGACGGCCATTGTAGCTTCAGGGCTGGGAAGTGATCCCGACTCTTAATTATTTTGTGAAGTGTACAAGATTTTGCCCGGTGAGTGCTTCCAGCATTTTTGTTTCATTTTCCCATTTCCAGCAGCTGCAGTAGTTTACTTGTGTTTGAGTTGATTAGAAACATTGTTACTGAGTTGGGTATAGGACGATGCGACCGTGAGAAGTGTCCCAAACACTGATATAAGATTACTACTTGTTACTGGTAGGATATCAAAGTGTTAAACCTATTACTACTGGCTACGTATGGGCTATCAGCGAGTTAATGTATTACTGTTGGTTATGAGGGGAATCTACTCGTGATCAGTGCAATGTCAGCATGTTATACAGAATTGTTCCCTTTCCATTGGTTTGACCTTCAGTTTCTCTTTTCCTTCTGGTAGAACTGTCAGTCAACTGCTGTTGGCACAAAACTGCAAATAAAGCTAGCGAACTGAACCTTTTATAAGGTAAATGTAATAACATTTACAAACATCATGTAAGTGTGATCAAACCTCCGGTGATACCTTCAATCAGCTGGCAGTTATAAGCTTGAAGTATGAGTATGATTGATGATGTTAACGGACAGAGTAGTTGTGTGATGGGAAAGTCAAACCTGGCATTGTAGCTTTCAGCTGTAGATGGGTGTCCCGTGTATTTCCAGCATTTCAGGTTTTCAGCACGGAGCTGCTGAAGAATCAACAATATTGAATGTGCCAATTACAATCAAACTAGGTCAGATTGGACATTATCATGAATGGGGCAGTCCTCTCAAAGACAGGGCTCCCAAGTGAGTTGGCACAAATCAAACAGAGGCAGCTTTGGTGGCTCGAAAACGTCCGCAGGATGGAAGACCAAAGAGATACCCAAGGGCCTTCTGTACGGTGGGGTAGCTGGAGCTAGATGATCATAGGTGACTTAAAAGTTCCACTTCAAGGATGCTTGCAGCATGACTTGGAAGGCTCTACACATTGATTATTGCACATGGGAGTCACTAGTTGATCAGAGGAAAATGGTTGACCTTCTAAAATTGTGGGGGGCATAGATAGGGTAGACAAGGAACTTATCCCCTTGGTGGTGGGATCAATAACCAAGGGGCATAGATTTAATGTAACGGGCAGGAGGTTTAGTGGCGATGTGAGGAAGAATTTTTTCACCCAGAGGGTGGTGGGAATCTGGAACTCTCTGCCTGAAAGGATGGTAGAGGCAGAAACCCTCATAACATTTAAGTATTTGGATGTGCACTTGCAATGCCATGACATACAAAATTATGGGTCTAGTGCTGGAAAATGGGATTAGAATACTTAGGTACTTGTTTGGCCGGTGCAGACTTGATGGGCCAAAGGGCTTTTTTCTCTGCTGTAGACCTCTACGACTTTATGTGACACCTCCTGTGAACTAGCACTCGCCACCACAAGGATGTGGTGGCAGCAGCTTTGGCAACAGGTGCCAATGCTGAAAACAACCCACAACATCACATGGCAGCTTCATGTGTGGTACTTGTGGCAGAAGCTACCCCTCAAGGATTGGCCTTCGCAGCCACCAGCAAAGGTGCACCAAATGAAGACACCCCACTGAAATGGATTGTTTAATATTGTGGATGGACCAATGCCAACAACAGGTCAGACTGGGCAACCTTTTCAAGACAGCAAGTAGTGTCATCAGTATATAAACAGAGCATTTTCAAAATAAACAGCAATGGAAAGAACAAAATAAAACAATGTCAGTCATTAGCCCAGATCTTCCAGTCTCCAGAACATCGGAAACCAGATGTATGACCCAAGATGTGCATCGACACCCCGCGTGCTGACCACCTTGGGAATTGCCCAGGAAGTTTAAACTTTCAATTTGCAATTTTCCTGCTACCCTGGTCCCTCTGCAAAAATCTGACTGAGGTAGAGTCAAGTGTGCCACCTACAACTCAACCCACCTGCCACCTCACCCACTTAGCTCACCCACCCTATCATTCACTCATTCATCCACTCATCCATTCACTAACATTCAGTCATGACATTTAAACTTACCATATGGCAGCTAGTGATGTAAAAATGAATTGTATCCTGCCTCTTTCCCCTGCCCCTCCACCCCACATCGTAGTGCTGTAACGTCGGAGTTCTTTGAGGGATGCTGTGCTCTGCATTTCTGGAGAAGCTGGATTTGGAAGACTCCACAAGAAATGCAGAGCAGTGTCAACACTGGGAAAAGTTCAAGCATGATGGCAGTCTGACAATGAGTGTTGCTCTGCAGGAGACCTGGGGCCATTATTTTTGTTTTCTGGACTCCTGTGGAGACTGAGGCACTGGTTTTAGAATCACCTAAAGAGATATTTGCCCAGACCTGCGAAATGGCAATCGTCATCGGATTGATGCTCTGCATGAACTTTTCCATGCTTAAATGCTGTTCTGCATTTTTTGCTGCGCCTTCCAAGCCTGGCATCCCCTGAAATGTGGATTGCAACATCCATTGGAGAGCTCTATTACAATGCTGTAGTGTCTGAGGGAAGACAAGAGTTCCCCCCTACCCTCTTTTTTACAGCACTAGCTGTGGTATGGTAAGTTTGAATGTTAGTGAATGGATGAATGAGGTAAATGAGTAGGGTAGCAGGTGGGTTGGGGTGGTCAGGAGGGTTAGTCAGGCTCATCAGGTCAAGGGTAGTTGTTGGGGTAGTTGGGGAGTCAGTTCTGTGGTAACCCAGGAGTTAGACTTTAGTAACGATTCAGTTAAGTTGGAAATGTCCGAAATCTTCAGCTCGAACTCGGAGTTGGAACATTCGTGGAGGGTCCCGCGGAGCAGGGAAATTGCCTGCTGGATGTTCAAACTTCCTAGGTAATTCCCACACATGTCAAAAGTCAAGACTTCTTTAGGATCCGGATGCACATTTTGCGCTAACGTCTGGTCTTCGACGATTCGAAGACCGCAAGATCTGGGCGTTGTGGTAGAGCTCCCCCTGGCGTGTCAGTGCAATCATGGTGAAACTGGCTGAACTAGCACAGATCATAGAAAACCAAGCGGATGTCAAGCGTATATGAAGTTTCAATGATCTTTAACCTTGCTTTAAAAATGATTTTGCCCTAACTGGCCATTCCACACCCCCTCCGCACCCCCCCCCCAGCAAAATAATGACGATGGCGAGTTTCCGCTGTTTGTGGCGATTCAAAGAAATTCTACAAATGGAGCTTGTTTTCTTAGGTGCATAGGCACTAATAGGAATGTTTTTTTAAAAAATTACATTTTGAAAATATATAATTTAGGAAGAAAACTACTGAATGCTAAGGAAACAAGTAAATGTCTAGTATTTTAAGTCTTTTTCAAATGAGATGATGGACAAGATACTTTTTTTGGCGGTAAACCCATTTTGAGCCGTATTAATAAAACTGCACCAGGTTCCTCTTTTAAATATATCAATGTTTTTATTGCAAAGACAAAAAATAAGCGTTTGGCATTTTATGCTGACTGCGCTGATTCATGAAAAAAATTACATTTGTTATTATACAAATGAAAGAGAAGCAAAAATGAGTTTGGGTGGAAACTTAAACCCCTTCGCCAAAGCACCAATGCAATTTCGAGCGCGGCGTGCGCCCATGTGATAATACGCCAGTTGAAGTGCAGAATTAATAGCTATTAAAAAATAATCGCACCTTTTCACAGACCGAGTGTCTTTCCTATTGCACACATTACATTTCCTATGTATGTTTTAGCCAAATGTTTTAATTGCATGGAATCTATAACTTTTTTTAGCATTTGAGTTCCGCCTCCTCTTTCGGCACGCGCTAGTTTGAGCAGTAAACTAGGCTCCAGGTTGGCTGTTGATAGTTCCCTCCAGTACTGTCGGGTGGTTTGCTTTAGAATGACCTTACTAATCTAAAATATTTTAGGCTGCTCGATATCATTTGCTTCTAATGCTCCTAAAGCCGGGGCAATGTTGTCCCATTTATAACTGCTGCTGGAGGAGAGGCAGCTCGAGCTGATTCTATTGAAGCAATTCTCCATTCGGTTATTTGTTGTTGGAAGAAATCGTGGAACCTTTGTTGCATTTCGATTTTTAAAAACAAAGCTGTCAGAGTTCCTAGAAAGCAAAAGAGACCCACAACTTTTGAACTCAGGTTTTTCCTGATCGGTCAGAGCGAGGCGGTTGTTGTCTGAGTGATTCAGTCCCTCCTTGGGATCGGTGCAGACTGCAGCAGAATGGAGGAGCGCGCCGGCTCCGATACCGACACTTGCAACAAGCAAGAATCCCACTCCATCCAGACTCGCCTCCGGAAACACTTCCAAAAGAGCAGACCGTTTCTCGGCTCTAAATTCGCAACCGACCAGAAGGGCGAGACTAAGAAAGAAACCGCGGGGAAAGTGCATTTGAAAAGCAAGAGAAGGCATGTACTGGACCGGGTCTTTTCGTCCTCTCAGCCCAACCTGTGCTGTTCGGGACCGAATGACAACACGGGGGCGAGTGGGCAAAGGGATTTCCGAGGTGGGATGAAACTGCTTAGCCCGCTGGCCTCGGTATCCAAACCGGTGACCCCGCAGAGACAGAGAGCTATTTTTTCCAGCGTATGGTCCGCAGTGACACACCACAAGAGCTCATCCCTGGGCACATCCGAATGTTTGAAGATCCCGATCCCTACCAAGGACCAAGAGCTATGCATCCAGAGTGAAGCTGCAGCGACGGTGAGTAACAACTGACATCGCTGCGAGTGGCAGCTCTGCCTTTGCTGCAGTGTTAATGTTAGCGGTCTCGAGTAGCGGCGTGTGTAGTAAGCGTTGGATGGGGTCCAGGGGCAATTACGCTCGGGCCTTCAGGCTGAAACGTCTTTGCTGTTTGTAAGTTTCTTGATGAGCTGGACGGGGCTGCAGCTGCCTGCCACATTAAACAGGCAGCAGCAACTTCAGAGACAAACCTGTGTATAAGATCAATCTGTGGCACTGCGCTTCATCCCACACAGGTCCCATCCAGAGAGGGGCAATGGGGTAAGCTGCAGCCCTCGGGAGGGGCGGTAGATGGCGATGCGGGGGGGGGGGGGGGGTGCGGCGGCCAGCTGCAGCCCTCGGGGAGGGGGAGTTAGAGGGGAGATGGGGGCAAGCTGTAACTCCCGGGGAGGGGGCAGGTGGAGTGGATGGGGGCAGGCTGCAATCCCGGGGGGTAGCAAACTGCAGCCCTCGGGTGAATTAGGTAGAGGAACCTGCCTCGGGGAGATCCCAAACTTTTTGTCATTTGTCAAAAGCGGGGTAAACCAGCAAAGTACCGGGAAAGGCAGGGTTGAAAGACTCAGCGAATTAACGTGAATACAGGAATTATTTACACTGAAATGGATAGGGAAATTAATTCCAGGGGTCGCCGTCAAGCTGCAGTTAGCAATTTGTTTCAGCTCTGGGATCTTACGACAGCTTGTGATTTCTCATTCAAGCCGCACTTGCTGTCTAGACCAGTTTGGTGCTGCTCTAACCATGAACTCCCCGTACATATTTCTTGCAACAGTTATAAAACATACTGTGTACTCTGAGGGTGGCAGACTAATAGTCGGAGCAGCGCCGCTATAGGGCGGCTTGTGGTTGGATAACTCTACCGGACTCAAATGTCGCAGAATAACTCGTGAATGGAATGAAATCATGTCTGCTTCCCATTTTAATGGAAAATAAATCTAGTCCATTGAGTTCGCTTTCTGGAAGACATATTATGAAGAACATAATGGAGCTGTTGACCAATCAAGGCAATTAATCTACTGGCGATCAGCAGAACCAGAGCTAAGACCAGGAAAACCCAGTGGTGGAAAGCTTTGGGTACCATAGGTCAAAAGTCATTTTTTTTCTCCCAAGCATACTGATCATACCGTATGCCATGTCTCAAATTACTTAGATACTGTTTTTTTCTGAAAGAATTCCATCTGATTTGCCTTTGAATGAGTCAACACTATATGCTACTGCCACTTCCCAAGAGCGAATGCTCCAAATATTTACCATGAACCCCGTGAAATAATAGCCCTGATATTCACTGGGGTGGGATTTCAGGTGTGGGGGCAGGGGAGGTTTTGGAAAACTGGAAGGACACTGTTCCCAAATGTGGAGTTTTCACACTGAAGAGGACATGTTTTTTTTTAAGGCGGGTTTCCTGACAGTCTGATCGACAGGCTTAGTTGCCTGTTGGGATGGGAGGTTTTCCACAAAAGGTCAGACAGTTATCAGAAAGGTTTTATGGTTGTTCGGGATAGGGATTGCAGGGAGTGGGGCGGGTGGAACATGGTTGGAGGGGTTCAGGGGATATCAGGAGGGTTGGAGAAGATTCAGAGATTGCAGGGGGAATTGGGGGTGGTGTCAGAGGGAGATTGTGGAAGTTGCAGGTTGTTAGCAGTTAATATTGTTTGGCCTGGATTAAACCCATCTTACTACTCTTGCTGATGTGTCCAGCTCTTTAAAACCCCTTTTTGAGCAACACAAATAAAATAGAAGCATGCAGCCTCCTTAAAAGGTTTCAATGACCCATCCATCCCTAAGTGTGCATTTGCCCCTCATTTCATTGCCATTAAAAGTGGAAGTGGCCAGGCTGAAGGTGGGTTGAAGTCTTTTTTCAGATTTTTAACATGTTAGCATCCCATCCTATATCCTATCCAAATCCATTGTGGGGCAATTGAGATACTCAGTGATTCTGCAGATTCATTGAAAATTTACTCTCCTTCTGGTATCCCCTGGATCTATATATCATTCCTTTAGAATTGTAAGCACAGCAATCACTTCTCAACTTTCTCTTCCTGTGAGAGCATGTTCAATTAATGTAATCACTTATCACAATCCAAACCTTTCTTTCTCTCTTCTGTATCCACTCAGTAGCTGCAATATTCATTTTGTACTGTGGCAAACAGGACTGTACACAGTATTCTAAATGTGATCGCACCCATTGTTTACAAAGTGGCAGGATTAATTTCAGTTTTGGCTCAATATTGATCTTTTAGTACATCCCAATAGCTGATTTGCTTTACTTATTGCCACCAAAACATGTTACAAGAGCTTTAGTTTATTGTCAACCAGGATCTCTAGCTCCCTTTCATTGTCCATGCATGTTATTCTCTCTTCGTTTTTGTAATAGTCCCTTCCTGGATTTATTGCCCCAGTATAAAGTGCTTCTCATTCCTGTATATTGAATTTCATCTGGCACCTGACTGCCTAAATCCCAAGTATATTCAAATCCTCTTCTAATCTGTCTTGGTCAGCTTTGGAGTCCACCACCTTCATTAGCCTTAACTTCTCTTCTCCTTCCACAATAGACACTAGTGTTCTCCTGAAAGGGTCAACAGGTAGCCTTATCCCAGGCTTTTACCATCAGTAAATTATTGCCTCAGGCTTTAGTGTTATTATGCATCAACAGTGACTTCTCACTAACATATGGAGCAACAGATTTCCTAACATTATTTGCTTCAGTGACAGCCTCCTGCAAGTACATAAGAAATGGTGCTATTGCTTTAAATTTATTTTTATTTGATATAAATAAACTTTTAACTAAGAGCAACCTGAAGTTTTTTGCTCTTTAATAATCATTCTCTCCTTTTTAAAAAAGCACTTGCTAATTTGTTTTTATGATTGCACAGCCACTATTGAAACAAGATTTTTATAGTGCATATACTTTTGTAAGCTTTAGTGGAAATTTCAGTACTCCAGGATTAAACAGCTGCATTTGTTCTCTGCTACATGATCTCAGAGGTTTGCAACACTGCATTTATACCTCAGGTTGCAAAATTGCACTTATACTGTTACAAGAGAGCCAGGCACCTCCCTTCCTAAAAGCACTTTAAATGTACCTGCACCATGTGGACTACAGCAGATCAAGAAGATGCATCAGCACCTTCTCGAGGACAAAAAGTGATGGGCAATGAACACTGGCCTTGCTGGCTCTGCTTACATCCCATGAATGATTTTCTTTTAAAAAGAGCATACACTGTACTTTGAGAGAATTGTACAGCAATGTTGAGCAAATGCAGACCTGTAGCTAAATGCTAAAATTGAGAAGTTGTTATCCCAGATAGGCTGCTCTTCCATAAGCTGCAGAAAAGTGGCATCTTGCCATCTGGTTCTCCAGACAAATGCATTTAATGGTGTGAATGTCATACACTGGCATTGGAGATAGGAACTAAACTCGCCACAAAAAGTTAGTGCTTGTCCATTTCAGTCTAAGGATCCTTAATGATAAGGTAAGTATTAATTACTGCTAAACAACCACCCTGGCACTGAAAATTAATTTTTATAAGTGTGCAGTCTCATTTCTTGTAATTTTTTGGAGATTTGAAAAACATTTTTTTTTACCCTTTTTTTCCTCATTTTATAAATCAATCTTTCTGTCCCTCTTCATTTTTCTTTTTGTACCTGATTAATAATTAATTTATTATGCTAAATGATACATCCTGGTTCAGACTTTGCATTGTTCACTAACAATTCTTCAGTCTGCTTAGTGCTAATTAAGGAGATACACGATTGCATTGTTCACACAAGTGCTGGATGCCATTTGGAGGGCACTGCGCCATTTTGATCATCCACTTGCAGAAAATTGCTGTGCAAAAGACCATGGAAATAACCTGGGCAAGGGCAACCTAAGGAATGTCAGGTGCTTATGACTTTTCCTAAACTAACTACTGGGTCACCATGGTTCTGCAAGCACAGGGATTTCAGTTTGGATGCACCACACATTTCATAACATTGGAATAGGAACTCAATTTAAATTTTCTAATAAAATGTGCCTAATAAAAATAGAGCTGTTATAGTGTTAAGATTAGGGCAATCTGTGATTGATCTATGAGATAGGGTGCCACTCACCCCACCTGATGAGCTGCTGTGATTGCACCGGAATTATATTCTAACTAATATCAAGTTTAAATAGTTTGATATTGCTTCCCTGAAAGGTACTTGCACTGTTGCACTTCGAAAAATGATCGCTGCTATATTGTATTGGAATTGATTTCTCACATCTATCCTTCTGGGAGTTGGAAACCATTTCACAGCAATGCATAAGTGACAGTATAGTGGTTTTGGACAAATGCTGGCTGAATTTCATTATTCGGAGCAAGTCAGCAGATATTCACGTATTGTCAAATTCATATTTTATATGCATGTATGACAGCTGTAATTCAGAAACCACATAGCTGTTTGATGTACGTCTCAAGATATATGTTGTTAGGGAAATGTGTATATTTGCAGATTCTATTTATGGATAGGCAACAAAATACCATGATCAAATTTTATTGAATAAGACAGCAAGAAAATTTGTACAAGTCCAGAGGTCCTCCCAAATTCCTCAAACCATTTGATATTTCTAAGAATAAATACTTTTAATATTTAATAGCTATTGAAAATATTTACAAATATTTATTAATATTTTGTTTGGTGCATAAATGCAAATCTGAGTGCTGGATAGCCTGTCATGGTGTAATGATAATATATTACAGTACAGCAACAACTATGGGCCCTGACACATCCCAGCCAAAGCACTGAAGATAAAAAAACAGAAAATATTGTAAAAACTCCGCAGGTCTGGCAGCATCTGTGGAGGGAGAAACAGAGTTAATGTTTCAATTCTGTATGCCTCTTTTTCAGAGTTCTGAAGAAGTCATTTGGACTTAAAACGTTAACTCTGTTTCTTTCTTCAGATGCTGCCAGACCTGCTGAACTTTTTCCAGCATTTTCTGTTTTTATTTCAGACTTCCAGCATTTGTAGTATTTTGCTTTTATCTATAGTACTGAAGACTTGTGCTCCAGGACCAGCAGCGCACCCTTGCCAAGCTGTTCTCATACAGCTACAACACTGGCATTTACCCAACAATGTGGGAAATTGTGTTGTCTGTAAAAAGCAGGATAAATCTAACGGTCGCTTACTGCTACAACAGCCAACTTTTATGGAGGATATCATTTATAGTGCTATTAAGTGGCACCTAATCAGCAACAATCTGCTCGCTAATGCTCAATTTGGGTTCCTCCAGGATCGCTCAACTCCAGATCTCATTTCAGCCTTGGTCCAAACTTGGATGAAAGAGCTGAGTTCTCCAGAGGTAAGGTGAGACTGACTGCCCTTGACATAAAGGCATCATTTGACCAAGTGTTGCATCAAGGAGCCCTAGCAAAATTTAAGACAGTGGCAACTGGGATAAACTCTCCACTGGTTGGAGTCATACCTAGCATAAAGGAAGGCTGTTGTGGTTGTTGGAGGCCAATCACCTCAGTTCCAGGGCATTACTGCAGGAGTTACTTGTGATAGTGGCCAGGCCCAACCATCTTCAGTTGCTCCATCATAAGTTCAGAAGTGGAGATATTCACTGATGATTGCACAGTGTTCAGTACCATTTGTAACTCCTCAGATGTAGAAGCAGTTTGTGCCCACATGCAGCAAGACCTGGCCAGAAATTTGTAAAGGCTTCTTCAGCAGCAGCTTTCAAACCCATGACCTCTA
Organism: Carcharodon carcharias; assembly: GCF_017639515.1. Taxonomy (NCBI): domain Eukaryota; kingdom Metazoa; phylum Chordata; class Chondrichthyes; order Lamniformes; family Lamnidae; genus Carcharodon; species Carcharodon carcharias. Next base: position 135,670,438 of record NC_054470.1, read on the forward strand.
CCACCAAGAAAGACAAGGGCACAGTAGATGCATGGGAACATGACCACCATCAATTTCCTCTCCAAGTCACACACCATCTGATTTGGAGATATATCACTGTTCCTTCTTTGCTTAACAACAGAAGTACCTTTGCCACAGGGACTACAGCGGTTCAAGAGGGCGGCTCACCGCCACCTTCTCGAGCAGCTAAGGTTGGACGATAGATGCTGGACTTGCCAATGATACCCACACTCCATGAATGAATAAAAAAATGTCTCTACACACAGAAACAAAAGTTTAAAATTCTCAAAGTGGTTTCTTCAGTTCCTCAAGGTGAATGGAGGTGCAGTTGTGCAAGAGATTGTGCCATAGATTTTGGCATATGGGTTTGCATTAGCGATTCTCTACATGGTGATCCAAGGATCTTGGCCATCTCAATACAGCGAGGCCAGTGGCTTACCCATATTGAGTGCGAATCGGGCCAATTTCACACATCCTCTGACATCATCACTTGTTTCAAAGCAAAACTGGTGAAATTCTGGAAACAGGTCACTATTCTGCAGTCAACCATGTGGAAAAATGAAGGAAGAGAAAGGTTCCATTAAATAAAAACAAGTGAATGTTATTCTCCTCCATAGTGAAAAATAACTGAAACCACAGTCAGCCTGCACTTAATATGCTCCTTTTATTTACAATAATAATTCTTACTATTATCAGAACATAGGAAAAGGAGTGGTCTCTTGAGACCTATGAGACTGTTCTGCCAGTGATGATGGCTGATCAGTGAACTAACTCTATGTACCCTTAATGCATTTGGCGAACATAAATCTTTTGACTGATTCAGCATCAACTACCATTGGTAGCAGAGAGTTCCAAACTTCAACCAGCCTTGTGTGTAGAACGTTTTCTGATTTCACTCTGGAAAAATTGGCCTCTAATTGTTAGAGCAGGGAGGGTAAACAGGTCTGGGAGTCTTGATGCAGAGGATGGGGGCCAAGGGTGCACTGGCAGGAGGCAGACCTTCAAGGAGGACACCTGAGGTGGAAAGGGGGACCCTTTTCACCACTCCCCCACCTTTCTGCCTGAGCAGGATGACCTGCCGGGCTTGTTCCTGCCTCTGAACTCTTCCTGCCAGCCTCAGAATGGAGGCCAGGTGTGAAGTGGTCATGGAATGACCAATAATCGGTCACTTTAAGCCTCAACTGGAGGAAGGGCAGGTGGGTTGCACTAGGCCTCGTTCCTCCCACGTGAAATTGCAGACAGGTCGGAGGCAGGTGGGTGGGCGTGGAATGTCCAGGATATTTTACAGGTCTCCCCGCCTGCAAACCCATTGGTGGAGTACTGTAAAATTTTGCTCAGGTATCATACTGGTAGAGTACTGTAAAGACCAGGTTAGACCACACCTAGAGTGCAGTGAACAGTTCTGGGCACCACATCTTAGGAAGAATATATTTGCTTTGAAGGGCCCCTGTTTGTAGCTCTACTGGAGCAGGTTGGTTAGAGGCTAGTTCTGGGGCAGAGGCTTTCAGCAGTACAGTTGGGAGATTGTCAGTTGTCGTGCTCAACAATGGCATAAATTTATGGATCTTATCCAATTGAAGACTGACTCCTGACCATTTCCAAAAGCTTTCAAAATTTTCTTTCCTCATTCAGCTGCTCCCTTTTAATTATCTTTGCACGTTGTGAAATTCAGAAGCAATTTTGCACACTCACCAATAGTTTTCTCCCTGTACTCATCCAAATTTGCACCTGGTGTATGCAAATGAATTAACCAGGCAAATTGTGCATGAACAACACAACTTCCACTTTATTCTGCCTAAACTAGCCACTAACCATTCTAATCAAAGCTGTTTCAATATTATTAAATATAGGCTTTTGAGATTATTTGCAGAAATCCAAACTTGAACTGCTTTGCACACAAGTGTCTAGCAAAAACTGTGTACTACACATTGATTCATTTCATCCATTCCACCATGCACCCCCTGGCCCCCCCTCCCATTGCATCACATGTATCACATAGCTGATGTGGACATCTGACAGGAGCCACAGCAACAAAGGTTAGTGATTTTAAGGGAATATTTTCAAAAAATAAAAGGAAAATTAACCTTGAATACTAAACTGCCAGATAACTCATTGTGAACTCAATGGCCTCTAGTCCTCTAGGCAATTAGGAAGAATAGACCTGTAGATATATGTCCTGTACACTAATAGATTTATTGGGAGCTGCAGAGTGGAAGGTCAGCTGTTGGGTAGAAAAACCTATGTTTAAATTTCAGATTTTAGCATTGATTTTAATTTTTGCCGATTTTTAAGTTCTTGAAGTGCCAATACCCAAAATCAAATAAACAATCCCTGTTTTAGACCTCAGAAAGCAAAAGCTGTTGAGCCCTGACGGATTAATTGGGTTAATTGTCAGTGTTACTTTTGAATGACCATGAATCCAAATAATTAATACAATAACAAAAATATTCATAGATTGTTGGCAATTGTAGTAAAATGTATAAGAATATTAGCTGATCACTTTGCGGAGACACATGGATGTTTACCAAGCCAACTATAATCCTCAAGACAGATGCAGAGGTATTTCTTATATGTAAATATCTAAGTAGGTCCTAAGGCAAAGAGTTGAATTGCAAAGAAATAACTAGCATTTAGATAGTGCCTGGAGGAGCATGTGGGAGTGGGGTTAAAACAGATAAAAATGTTCGCATATCCGGAAACTTACTCCAACTCACTGATGTAGGTGTTTAATTTGAGAATAATTAGGCTGCCTATGCACAGCTTCTTTGGTGAGGTGGGTTGCCTATTAACAATCAACTATTATCAAATAACTATTAACACTCACTCAATTGGAGCAAAATTTCAACTCACTCTTAAACTTAAATGTGCATCCATGGGTTTTTCTGGGCTTCTCTCCAAAGAAGTCAAGGTGAGAAGACAGTGGCAAATGAGGTGGCAGAATCAAACTCATAAAAATTCTGCAATCAGTTCTCAGTACACTCATCAGCTCTCTTACTTCCTGGTGGAAAAGTGTTTGTTCAGAGTACATTTAATGAGAGTTTACTTTCTAAAGGGGTTTTCCTGATTCACAGCAGGATACTTGGTGATTTGGCTGCCTTAGATCAGACTTCAAATGAGGAATAACATGACCAGAACATGAACCTGTAGCTAGAATTCAGAGAGGGGAGTGGCAGAGGGCTGCAGCTTACAGGAGACACTACTTACAACACAAGGTGTACATATAGAGGTTGTGCTTCCTTGATGTGTTGGAACAGCAGTGTCTCAGGTAACTCAGTTTGTAGCATCGGGTGGTGGCAGATGTCAAGCTGCTCCCTACTGTACAAGGTGGTTACACATTACCAGTGGCTGTCTAGGTCACTACCACCTCAACATTTTAGCCTTTGGATCCTTCCAGGACTTCGGACGTATCCCGGATCTCTCAGTCAGCCGCCCAAAAGTGGATTTGCAGATGACTAATGGGCTTTTTTTTTTGGCAGGACCAACAGTAGGCTGCATTGATGTCAATTGAATGAGCAGGTGCTAGGGTTTGCATCTCTGGCTAGTTTTCCACAAATGCAGGGACTCATCAACTGCACACATGTGCAATTGCATACGCTCTGAAATCAACCAGGAGTGATCAGCAACCACACAAACTTCCGCTAAATCAGTGTGCAATCTCAAAAAGGTATTCCTGCAGGTGTGGACAAGAATCCGGGTAACTGCTGTGATGCTTCTGTTATGCTGCAGCCTAAACCCCGTGATGTCTTCAGACCTGCAAGCTGTCTTAAGGGAGCAAAGCTTCAAACTTTGTTTTTGGCACCTATCAGAATCCCAAGCAATGAAACTATATGACTACTAGATGTGTGATTATACAATCTTTTCGCATGCTGGGATACGCTTCAGGTGCCTTGACAGATTTGGAAATGCCCTTCGGTACAGCCAATGTGTACAAAATAGTCATGGCACACTGTACTCTGCACAACATTGCACAGCAGTGAGATATGGACATGCGGGAGGAAAATCAAGCAGAGCGTAGATCACCTTTGAGTGATTCCAAGGAGGAGACAGGGATGGTGCAGCATTAGCTGCTTACTTTTTAAAATTCATTTATGGGATGTAGACATCACTGGCTAAGCCAGCATTTATTGCCATTCCCTAATTGCCCTTGTTCAGAGGGCATTTAAGAGTCAACCACATTGCTGTGGGTCTGGAGTTACATGTAGGCCAGACCAGGTAAGGAGAGCAAATTTCCTTCCCTAAAGGACATTAGTGAACCAGGGTGGGTTTTTGCAACAATCGACAATGGTTCCAACGTAAACTGGGCGACCGCTTTGCAGAACACCTGCGGTCTGTCCGCAAGAATGACCCAAACCTCCCTGTCGCTTGCCATTTTAACACTCCACCCTGCTCTCTTGCCCACATGTCTGTCCTTGGCTTGCTGCATTGTTCCAGTGAAGCCCAACGCAAACTGGAGGAACAACACCTCATCTTCCGACTAGGGACTTTACAGCCTTCCGGACTGAATATTGAATTCAGCAACTTTAGGTCGTGAGCTCCCTCCCCCATCCCCACCCCCTTTCTGTTTCCCCCTTCCTTTTTTTTTTCCAATAAATTATAAAGATTTTCCTTTTCCCACCTATTTCCATTATAAAAAAAACCCCACTAGAGCTATACCTTGAGTGCCCTACCATCCATTCTTAATTAGCACATTCGTTTAGATAATATCACCAACTTTAACTTTAACACCTATGTGTTCTATTGTACTATTGTCGTTGACATCTTTTGATGATCTGCTTCTATCACTGCTTGTTTGTCCCTACAACCACACCACCCCCCCCCACCTCTCTGTCTCTCTATCTCTCCGCCCCCCCACACACACACCTTAAACCAGCTTATATTTCAGCTCTTTCCTGGACTCGAACTCAAGTTCTGTCGAAGGGTCATGAGGACTCGAAACGTCAACTCTTTTCTTCTCCGCCGATGCTGCCAGACCTGCTGAGTTTTTCCAGGTAATTCTGTTTTTGTATTGACAATGGTTCCATGGTCATCATTAGACTTTTTTAATTACAGACTTTTATTGAATTAAAATTGCACCATATACCATGGTGGGATTCAAACCCCGGTCCCCAGAGCATCACCCTGGGTCTTTGGATCACTAATCCAACGTTGCTGCCAAGGACACTCTAAACAATACAGGGTTCACTTAGATTGCACTGGTAGACTGCTGTCAAAGCAACATTCATTGAAAACTCTCCATTCCCTAATGCCACTGACACAAAGCAATCCTGCAAACACTGACCTCTTGCACACCCCAGCAATGGACCCCGTCAATTCATGTCTTGCCATTTGTCATCAAACAAGTTAAAGTGAATTGCCATTCAGTGACCAAGATGGGAAAGTTATGCTAAAGAATATAAGTTATGTTCTTTAACAAAACAACAGAAACTTCACAACATGACATTTCCTCATACACCCATGTGCATATCCTTTTGGAACTATAAAGCTTTCCTGTTTCATCTTGTAACGGTCATAGGTGGTGCAAACCCTGCTTGAGTAGAGTTAGGGGCAGGTTGCTCGTATCCTTGTTCTGACTGCAGAAATTCTGAGATAATGATAACGAGGGCCCTGCTAAAGACGACTATTTTCCACTGTGCAGGGGTAGACCTGGTCCTTGGAGACAAGGCAACATGTGAGGTACTAACTGAGGACAGGAGGGGGAAAAGGGCAAGAAATGAAAGTACTTTGCATGAAGCTCCCACTTCCATTATCCCTCTCATGGCTCAGCCACATTTCACTGCTACCATTCTGTGAGAGAGCACCTCTGCAGATCAGTGTGGCACTATAAGGCCAAGTCAATATCTATCACCCTATTTAAGGTTGCAGAAGCTTGGGCATCTAGAATCTGCTCAGCATGGTCTAATTTTATTGCAGTGTTTGATGTTTCACAGAGATGGTTACTTTATTCGTGGCAGAACAGATTGGGCTGAATTTTGGGCAGGATGGGTCCACTAATGTGCAACCCTGCTTTGAAAGTTTGTGGGGACCAGGGCTACATCCTATCAGCCAATGAGTATTGGGGGATGTTGGTGAGGGCAGGTGGCATTGTTGTCATGGGAGCAGCTATTGCTGCTTTTGGCGGGGTGGGGGGGGGTGCGGTGGTGGGGTTGCAGGGGTCCCTAGTAAAATGCCAGCAACAGCGGGAAGAGGCCCTTTAGATGGCCACTTAAGTGGCTCAGTTGGTCCTACGCCCAAGGGCTATCTGTTAACTTTCCCATTGCTGGCAAGATGGCATAATAAATTTTGCTTGCCCTTCTCAACATGCCTGGAGCCTTTGACGCAGTTGACCATACCATCCTCCTTCAAGGCCCCTCCACTGTTGTCCAGCTGCATTGGACTGCTTTCACATGGATCCATTCTTATCTTTTTGTTAATTCATTTTTATGGGCTTCACTGGCTAGCATTTATTGCCCATCTCTAATTGCCCTTGAGAAGGTGATGGTGAGCTCCCTTCTGGAACTGCTGCAGTCCCTGTCATGTAGGTACACCCATAGTGCTGTTAGGGAAAGGATTCCAGGATTTTGACTCAGCCACAGTGAAGAAACGACAATATAGATCCAAGTCAGGATGGTGAGTGGCTTAGAGGGGAACATCTAGGCGGTGGTGTTCCCATGTATCTGCTGCTCTTGTGCTTCTAGATGGTAGTGGTCATGGATTTGGAAGATGCTGTCTAAGGAGCCTTGGTGAGTTTCTGCAGTGCATCTTGTAGATGGTACAAATTGCTGCCACTCTGTGTCAGTGATGGAGGGAGTGAATTTTGTGGAAGGGGTGTCAATCAAGCAGGCTGCTTTGTCCTGAATGGTGTCGGGCTTCTTGAGTGTTGTTGGAGCTGCACTCATCCAGGCAAGTGAGAGAATTCCATCACACTCCTGACTTGTGCCTTGTAGATGGTGGACAGGCTTTGGGAGTCAGGAGGTGAGTTACCTGCTGCAGGATTCCTAGCTTGTGATCTCTTATAGCCACAGTATTTATGTGGCTAGTCCAGTTCAGTTTCTTGTCAATTGTAACCCCCAGCATATTGCTAGTGGGGAATTCAGTGATGGTAATGCCATGAATGTCAAGGGGCAAGATTTTCTCTTGTTGGAGGTAGTCACTGCCTGTCACTTGTGTGGCATGAAAGTTACTCGCCATTTGTCAGCCCAAGCCTGGATATTGTCCAGGCCTTGCTGCATTTGGACATAGACTGCTTCACTATCTGAGGAGTGGTGAATGGTGCTGAACAGTGTGCAATCATCAGAAAACATCCCCACTTCTGACCTTATGAGGGAAGGAAGGTCATCAATGAAGCAGCTGAAGATGGTTGGGCCTTTGACACTACTCTGAGGAACTCCTGCAGTGATGTCCTGGAACTGAGATGATTGGCCTCCAGCAACCACAACCAGCTTCCTTTGTGCTAGGTATGACTCCAGACAGCAGATAGTTTTCCCCCGATTCCCATTGACTCCAGTTTTGCTCGGGCTCCTTGATGTCACTCTCAGTCAAATGCTGTCTTGATGACAAGGGCTGTCACTCTCACCTCAACTCTGGAGTTCAACTCTTATTTTTTGTCCATGTTTGAACCAACACTGCAATGAGTTCAGGAGCTGAGTGGCCCTGATGAAATCCAAACTGAGCATCAGTGAGCGGGTTATTTCTAAGTAAGTGCCACTTGATAGCACTGTTGATGACCTCTTCCATCCCTTTACTGATGATGGGGCATAGACTGCTTGGGTAGTAATTGACTAGGTTGGATTTATTCTGCTTTTTGTGTACAGGACATACCTGGGAAATTGTCCACATAGCCACATAGATGCCAGTGTTGTAGCTGTACTGGAACAGATTGGCTAGGTGCATGGCAAGTTCTGGAGCACAAGTCTTTAGTACTATTGCTGGAATATTATCACGGTGCATAGCCTTTGCAGTATCCCATGCCTTCAGCAGTTTCTTGATATCACGTGGAATGAACTGAATTGGTTGAAGACTGGCATCTGTGATGCTAGGGACCTACGGAGGAGACCGAGATGGATCATCCACTTAACACTGCTGGCTGAAGACTGTTGTGAATGCTTGAGCCTTGTCTTATGCACTGATGTGCTGGGCTCCTCCATCATTGAGGATGGAGATATTTGTGGAGCTGCATCCTCCAGTGAGTTGTTTAATTGTTCACTACCATTATGATAGGATGTGGCAGGACTGCAGAGCTTAGATCTGATCTGTTGGTTGCGGAATTGCTTGGCTCTGTCTATCACTTGTCTATCACATGTTTGGCATGCAGGTAGACCTGTGTTGTAGCATCACCAGATTGACCCATCACTTTTAGGTATGCTTGTTGCTGCTCCTGTCATGTCCTCCTGCTCTCTTCTTTGAACCAGGGTCGATCCCCTGGCTTGATGGTAATGGTAGAGTGGGGGATATGCTGGGCCATGAGGTTACAGATTGTGGTTGAGTACAATTCTGCTGCTGCTGTTGGCCCACAACACCCTCATGGATGCCCAGTCTTGAGCTGCTAGATCTGTTAGAAATCTATCCCATTTAGCATGGTGATAGTGCCACACAACAGAATGGAGGGTATCCTCAATGTGAAGACAGGACGACTTCTCCCCAAGGGCTGTGCGGTAGTTACTCCTACCCATACTGGAGTCCCCCATCCAGAATATATTCTACGCCCTTTCCACCCTCAGTGCTCCCTCCAAGTGGTGTTCAACATGCAGGAGTACAGATGCAACAGCTGAGGGGCAGGGGGTTGGAGGGGGGAGTGGGGAGGGGGGGGGGGGGGGGGTGGGGGGGGGGGGGTGGGGGGGCAGGGGGGGGGTGGTGGTGCGGGGTGCACGGTACGTGATAATCAGCAGGAGGTTTCCTTGCTCATGTTTGACTTGATGCAATGAGGCTTCGTAGGGTCTGAAGTTGATGTTGAGGACTCCCAGGGCAAATACCTCTTGAATGTATACTACTGTGCCGCCACCTCTGCTGGGTCTGTCTTGCAGGTGGGACAGGACATACCCAGGGATGGTTATGGTGATGGTGCCTGGGACCTGACCTGTAAGGTATGATTCTGTGAGTATGACTATTTCAGGCTGTTGCTTGACTGGTCTGAGACTTCTCTCTCAATTTTGGCACAAGCATTCAGATGTTGGTAAGGAGGACTTTGCAGGTTCGACAGGGCTGGGTTTGCCCTTGTTGTTTCCGGTGCCTGGGCTGATGCTGGGTGATCTGACCAGTTTCATTGCTTTTTATTGCCTTTTTAGCAGTTTGTACAACTGAGTGGCTTGCTAGGCCACTTCAGAGGGCTTTAAGAGTCAACCACATTATCTATCCAATTGTGTCTAGACTATCACTTGCAATGGTTTCTCTTTCTGCCCCCACACCATGACCTCTGATGTCCTCCAAGGATCAATCCTTTGCCCTCTTCTATTTCTCATCTACATACTACTCTACAGGAGCATCATCTAAAAACACAGCATTTGTTTTCACATGCACACTGACAACGCCTAGCCCTATAGTAACGTCACCCCTCTCAACTCTCCACTGTTGATAAATGATCAGACTCTTATTTGGCATCCAATACTGGTGAGCAGAAATTTCCTTCAATTAACTATTGAGAAGGCTAAGGCCATTGTTTCCAGTTGCTACTCTGAACCCCATTCTCTCTTTCCCATCCCTCTCCCTGGCAATATTCTAAGACTAAACTAATATGTTTGCAGTAATCAAAACAGAAAATGTTAGAAATACTCAGGTCAGGAAGCATCTGTGACATATACATCAGACACAGATGCACCTCAGATGCATCAGAGGCAGATGTACCTGTCACAGATGTTGCCTGACTTACTGAGTATTTCCAGTGTTTTCTGTTTTTATTTTAGATTTCCATCATTTGCAGTAGATAGATTTTGTACAGTCTGTTGATAATAATGGCACTATACCTGGCCCCGAGATGAGCTTCCAAGCATATTTGTGTCAGCACTAAGACTGTCCAGTTCCACCTACGTAACATTACCCAACTTCACCCTGCCTGATGCTGAAACTCTCATCTATGCCCTTGTTACCTCTAAACTAGATTGTTCCAATGTACTCTTGGCAGGTCTTCCACATCTTACCCTCTAAATTTGAGGTCATCCAAATCTTTGCCTATTGCCAAATCTTAATTTTTACCATTCTCATTCATTTCTGTGCTTGTTAACCTACATTGGCTCCCAGTCAAGCAACTTCTAGCTTTGAAAATTCTCATCCTTGTTTGCAAGTCCCTCTGTGGCCTTGCTCCTCCCGCTCTGTAATCTTCTCCAACTCCACAACCCTCTGAGAAGTCTGCACTCTTCTGATTCTGAACTTCTGAGCATCCCAGATTTTAATTGCTCCACGATTGGTGGCCATGCCTTCAATTGCCAAGACTCTAGGTTCTGGAATACCCTCCTTACCCTCTCTCCTCTCTAACTCACTCTCCTCCTTGAAGACATGTCTTAAAATCTACCTCACTGACCAAGATTTTGGTTATTTGACCTAGTATCAGCTTATGTGGCTCATTGTCCTGTCCTGTTTTGTTTTACAATGCTCCTGTGAACGACCTTTAGGATGTTTCTGGCATTAAAGGTGCCATAAGTTGTTGTTTTATTGGAGATGGTCACTGCCTGGCATTTGTGTGGCATGAAAGTTTCTTGCCATTTATCAGATGATTGGCCCCCAACAGCACAACCATCTTCCTTTGCCTTTAAGTATGTGTCCAACCAGCAAAGGGCTTTTGCTTTGATTCCTATTGACTTCAATTTTGCTAGGGCTCCTTGATGCCACACTTGGTCAAATACTGTCTGATGTCAAGCACAGCTATTCTTGCCTCATCTCTTGAGTTCAGTCTTTTGTCCATGTTTGGACCAAGGCTGTAATGAGGTCAGGAGGCGATTGGCCTTGGTGGAACCTAAGATAATCATTGTAGAGCAGGTTATCACTGGGTTAGTGCTGCTTGATAGCAATGTTGATGACACCTTCCATCATGTTACTGATGATTGAGAGTAGACTGATGGTGTGGTAATTGACCTCATTGAATTTATCTTTTTTCATGGACAGGACATTTCTGGGCAATTTTCCACATTTTTCTGCATCAATGCCAGTGTTTTAACTGTGTGGCAACAGCTTGGCTAGGGGTATGGCTAGTTCTGGAGCAAGAGTCTTCAGCACTATGGCCAGGATATTGTCACTGCACACAGCCTTTGTTGTATCCAGTGCATCTATCCATTTCTGGAGATCAAATTGGCTGAAGACTGGTACCTGTGATGACCTCAGGAGGAGGTCAAGATGGATTATTACTTGGCATTTCTGCCTGCAGATGATTGCAAATGTTTCAGCCTTGTGCTTTGCAGTGATGTGCTAGGCTCCCCATCATTAAGGATGGGGATGTTTGTGGAGCTGTCTCCTTTGGTTAGTTGTTTAATTGTCCACCACCATTCAGAACTGGACATGACAAGAATGTAGAGCTTCAATCTGATCCATTAGTTGTGGGATTGCATTGTTCTGTCTACTCTTTGCTGCTTCCACTGTTTAGCATGCATGTAATACTATATTGTAGCTCCATTAGGTCAGTACCACCTTTTACATATGCCTGCCGCTGCTCCTGGCATGCTCTCCTGAACTCCTCATTGAACCAGGTTTATTACCTGTCTTAATGGTAATGATAGAGTGAGAGATATCCTGAGCCATGAGATCGAAGGTTGTGGTTGAATACAATTCTGCTGCTGATGACCCACAACTCCTCATGGATGCCCATTTTGAGTTGCCAGAGCTGTTCTGAATCCATCCCATTTAACATGGTGATAGGGTCATGAAACTCCATGGAGGGTAACATTCGTGTGAAGATGGGACTTTGTCTCTATAAGGACTGTGTGTGGTGGGCATTCCTATCAATATTGTCATGGATAGATGCATCTGCGACAAGTAGATTGGGGATGATGAGGTCAAGCATGCTTTACCTTCATGTTGGTTCTCTCACCACCTGTTGCAGGATTCTGGAAGATATGTCTTTCAGGACTAAGCCAGCTCAGTCATTACCAGTGCAATGGAACCACTCTTGGCAATGAATGTTGAAGTCCCCCACCCATATCACAGTATGAAGATGATCATATTTCATTTGCTGTTGAAATCAAGTTACCGATATTTAATTGTGTCACCAGGTAGCTGGGAGGCTCCTGACCACCGCGCACCCCCCCCACCCCCCCCACCCCCCCAACTCCACCCTCCACCATCTCTGATGGGTAGCGATGCTGACATTCCACTTATCTGCAAAGTCACCTCCTCCACTACATTACTACATTTTTGAGCTGGGGAATCTTCGGAGGTCCACCTCCGATCTTCCCGTTTTCCTAGTTTACTGCACTTTGTTCTGCAATAGGGAACAGTCCGATGAGTGAGTGTAATGACTTATGTTCATTTGGTGTGTTTGGTGAGGGTGACTATCAAGGAGAGGCATGACATTGCATAAGGGTGAGGATCAGTGGCAGTGTTGGATGCATAGATGAGGATATGAATGCATAGAAAGAGAAGGATGGGTATGCTTGAAAGTGCCAGAAATGTGGGTTTGAAACTAGTTCTTACTCTTGTAATTAATTACCTTTATTTAAGTTTATGAAGACAGTTGGTTAAAGTGGAATAGGAAAATAGATTAAAAGGTAAGACAGTAGGTAAGCAGTGGCAGACATTTTAGCAGATATTGCATAACTCGCAACAAAGAAATATTCAATTGAGAAAGAAAGAAACTACAAGAAGGATGCACCATCTATGGCTAACTAAGAAAGTTAAGATATAATCAAATTGAAAGAAAAGACTGATAATGCTGCAAAGATTAGTGGTAGACCAGAAGATTGGGAAAATTTTAGAAACCAGCAAAGAATGCCTCAAAGAATAATAAAGAGGGAGACATTGGAGTACGAAAGAAAACTAGCAAGAAATATAAAAACAGTATATAAAGAAAATATATATATAAAGAAAATATATATAAAGAAAAGAGTAGCTGAAGTGGGTTAGACTGGGGAATTGATAATGGAAAATGAGGAAATCGCAGATATTTTGAACAACAATTTTATATCTGTCTTCACAATAGAAGACATCATAAACATCCCAAGAATAGTAGAAGAGCAGGGAGCAAATGGGAAGGAGGAACTTGAAACAATCACTAGAGCAAAAGTACTAGGAAAACTATTGGGACTAAAGGGTGACCAGTACCCTGGACTTGATGGCTTGCATCCTAGAGTCTTAAAATAATTGGTTGCAGTGATAGTGGATGCATTGGTTGTACTCTTCCAAAATTCCCTAAATTCTGGATTGGGAAACTGCAAATGTAATGCCATTATTCAAGAAAGGAAACTATTGGGCAGTTAGCTTAACATCAGTCATTGGAAAAATGTTAGAATCCATTATTGAGGAGAAAATAGCAGGACTTTTAGAAAATCGGAATACAATCGGGCAAAGTCAGCATTGTTTTGTGAAAGGGAAATCGTGTTTGACTAATTTGTTAGTTATTTGAGGATGTAACATGCAGAGTGGATAAAGGGGAACCAGTGGATGTAGTGTATTTGGATTTCCAAAAGGCATTTGATAATTTGCCACGTAAAAGGTTACTGCATGAGAGCTCATAAGTGTTGGCAGTAGTCAGGATACATGGGTCATTTTCAGATTGGCAAATTGTAAAGAGTGGAGTGCCGCAGGGATCAGTGTTGGGGCTTCAATTATTAATGATTGAGATGAATGACTTTGATGAAGGGACCAGCTATGTTGTAGCCAAATTTGCTGATGATACAGATAATTAGCAAAGCAAGTTTTGAGTCTGCAAAGGGATGCAGATTGGTTAATTGAGTTGGTAAAATTTGGCAGATAGCGTTTAATGTGGGAAAACATGAGGTTGTCCATCTTGCCAGGAAGAACAGAAAAGCAGAATATCATTTTAAATGGAGAGAGACTGAAGAATGCTGTGGTACAAAGGGATCTAGCTGTCCTTGTACATAAGTCACAAAAAGTCAGCATGCAGGTACAGCAAGTAATTAGGAAGACAAATGAAATAATGGCCTTTATTGCAAAGGGGACATTGTATAAAAGTAGTGAAATCTTGTTACAACTGTACAGGGCATTGGAGAGACTGCAGCTGAAGGAACGTGTCCAGTTTTGGCCTCTTACTTAAGGAGGTTTATATCTGCATTGGAGACAATTCAGAGAAGATTCACACGGTTGATTCCTGGGATGAAGGGGTTGTCTTATGAAGATAGTTTGAGCAGTTTGTGCCTATACTCTTACAAGTTTAGAAGACAGAAAGGTGATCTTATTGAAACATAAAAAATTCTGAGGGGAGATGGGGTAGATGCTGAGAGGGGTTTCCCTTCATGGAAGAAATGTAGAATGAGGGGACAAAGTTTAAAAAATAACTGGTCTCCCATTTAAAACAGAGGTAAGGAGAAATTTCTTCTCTAACAGTTACTAGCATTTGGAATGCTCATCCGCAGCAGTCGAGGCTGGGTAATTTGAATATGTTAAATGCAGAGTTGGAGAGATTTTTGATCTTCAAAGTGAGTCAAGTGTTGAGAAGCCAGAATGAGGAGGTGGTATGATGCATATAGAAGGATGTCGGCGAATCTGCAACCATATTCACATTTCCACACCTGGCTAGGTCATTAAACTGTTTGAGTGTGGCACTACGTTTCTGCTGCTGATCTCCTGGGCCATCTCCAGCCATGCCTTCCTGATGTCAGGAACAGATTTCTTTCTCCCATTGCAGAATAAGTGTATCTCTCTCCAGCACCTCACTGATACCAGCAACAGATCAAACAATTTTTAGCATCAGTGGATACATTCCAGAATGACAAATAACATTTCCTGCAGGATCCCAGGAATACAGCACAAAAATTAAACTCCTTTTAGTCACATCAAGCAAGGCGAGGTGCAGCCTTTGTCCATCTGGAGCCTACTGTCACATCTTGTATTTGGTTGTTTTCAATTCCAACCCTTCCAACTTGCTGCTTTGAATTTTCCCAATAAATACTGAAGTTGAGATGGTGTCATGAGGGTTTCAACATGCCCACTGACGTGCATTGAACACCCTATCTGAAAGTAAAATACTAATCAGCTGGCTGAGTTAAAATGCCACCGAGAAACGTGCTGCAAGTTTATATCTAACAACACAGGTAGACAGAGAATTAGGCTAATATTTCCTCGAAAAGGCAGCACCTCCGATAGTGCAGTGCTCCTTCAGTACTGCACTGAAGTGTCAGCCTTGATCAGAGACTTAAATCTCTGCAGTGGGACTTGGACCATAAGCCTCTGATTCAGAAGTGAAAGTGATACATAGAAATTACAACACGAAAATAGATTATTTGACACAACCAGTTCATATTGATGTTTGTCCACCACGTGAGTTGTCATGCTAATCATGTGCTTGATTTGCACATGTTGAATGCATAGGTGCATTTGTAGAGTACAATTAGAGAATTGGTCTTATCAAGTCTCCTCAGTTAGAAGTAATTACCACAATTTTTCACAAGTTCGTTGACTGCAATTAATACTGAATAAAATATTCCCAGATATCTGATGCATTGACCTGTATATCCATGTGATACATTCGACAGTGTCACTGTAAAAAAAGCTTTTGATGGAAAATCACATTTAACGCTTTTCAATCTCTGAGAATTAAGAGAAACTTCCATAACCCGAAAGGATTCATTTCATTTCCCATTTGAGTAATAGCATGAAATTTAACAATATTAATGGGAGAAAGAAGCAGCTTGGTAAATTCCAAGCCTGCATAGGTGCAGAATGCCTTTCTCTCAATGCAAATACTGGAAATAGAATGTTTTCTGAGCCACTCATATTATTGTTTACTCACTTTCATTGCTGTCTTGCTTCTCTGTGACTATGAACTGCACGCAACAATGCAAATTCCTATCTCACATCCACAGTGTAGACTTGGAGAAACTGGAAAAACTCTCCTAAGGGGTTACACTTTACCATCCTAAGGCTTCACATTGGCAGTTAGGAAGCATGCACCCACTTCTGACTGAAGGTGTATCACCTACCTTGTTAGGTAAGGGCAGATAAGATGTCTCCTTTACCCACATCTGAAGCAGGCGTTAGACCATTTTGTGCATGCAACTAAGAAACCTAACATATGCCTCGGGTTCTTACTGAAGCTTTGGTTTGCCCTGAGATGCCAGTACCAGCGCTGAAGTACCTACCTGTGCAAATAGGTACTCATAGTGACAAGGTTTGAGGCCCAGTAGCAAGCTCCTTGAACCGCAACACTTGTATCCTGATGAGGGGACTATCATTTTGCTCAGGGTGACAAAAATGGACACTCCTGAGTCTCTAAGCTTTATTTTCAAAAATCATATATGATGCACTAAATATGGAAAGTTCTCACTTTAAAAGCCATGTTTGGAATGTTGTTTGAAGTTTAGGGTACAATATCTTTAGACGGACATTTCATTCATTAGAAGGTTCAGAGAAGAATGTGGTATTTCGCCCTCTGCATTGAGGAGAGGTTCACAGAACTGAATGCGTTTTAATTAGAGAAAAGAAATTGGAGAGATGACATGATAGGCCTTTAAATGCTGAGAGACATGATGATTTCACTAGACCACATAATTTGGTTTATAAGCACTGAGTAAATAGTTTTAAAATGAGCAAATATCAAGCAAAGTTAGAAGTAAGTTTTACCTAAAACTAATGGATATTTGGAACATTGTTTCAGCAAAGGCAGTAGGTGTGATTTGATTAAATCACCCAGAGAGAACTTTAATAAACATCTTTTTCGGGAACAGGATTATTGCTAGGTATGAACAGAGGTGATCAGGTACTCCATGGTATACAAATGTTCCTGTGCTTCTGGGATGATAGAAATGTTTGGGGTGTGAATGTTTGGTGAAAATGAGGTTCTGCATTTTGGCAGGAACTATAGATGAGCTGAATATTATTTACATGTAGAAAGACTGCAGAAAGCTGCAGCACAGAGGGATTTGGGGGTCCTCATCCATGAATCTCATAAAGCTAACATACGAGTTCAGTAGGTAATAGAGAAGGCAAATGGAATGTTGGCCTTTATTTCAAAGGAAGTGGAGTATTAAAATAGGGAAGTTTTGCTGAAACTATACAAGGCACTAGTTAGATCACACCTAGAATACTGAATAGTTTTGGTGCCCTTATCTAAGGAAAGATATACTGGCATTGGATGCAGTCCATAGAAGATTCACTAGGTTGATCCTGGGTATGGAGGGATTTTCTTACGAGGACAGGATGAGTAAGTTGGTCCTGTGCTCATTGGAGTTTAGAAGAACGAGGGGTAATCTTATTGAAACATACAAGATTCTTAGAGGTCTTGACGGGGTAAATGCTGAGAAGTTGTTTCTCCTTGTGGGAGAGTCTAGGACCAGAGGGCATAATCTCAGAGTAAGGGGTCACCCATTTAAGACAGATGAGGAGGAATTTCTTAGGGTAGTGAATCTGTGGAATTCTTTACCGCATAGGGCTGTAGAGGCTGGGTTGTTAAGTATATTCAAGGCTGAGATAGACAGATTTTTAATCAGTAAGGGAGTCAAGGGTTATGAGGGAAAGGCAGGGAAGTGGAGTTGAGGATTCTCAGATCAGCCATGATCTCACTGAATGACCCAGCAGACTTGATGGGCCAAATAGCCTACTTCTGCTCCTACGTCTTATGGTCTCATGGGAAGCAGTAGCCTAGATTGGAAATTGGATATGTGAAAATGGATGATATTCTAAGATTTTACTTTATCGTCTTTGATGATGAAGTAATATTTATTTCAGCAATTTATAATAGCAATTTCCCACAGGAGATTGAATGGGTACAATAGAGGTAATGGATAGGTAGATTATGCGTGGCCTTTGAGGGTGTGTATTCAATTCTCCTGCTCTTGCCTCATGTTTTTCATTGATTTTCCACTTTTAAAATCCAATGGATAGAATTGTATTGATGATAACCTGTGGCATCCTTCATATAAGGATTATATGATGACCATCCTATTAACAAACTTTTATAAAAAAAAAAAATTATAAACACCTCTCTGACTCAGATACTGCTGCCGCCTTGGATATGAAAAAGGATCATAGTTCACAGCATTTTATTTTGCGAAGTAAAATGTCCTGATGACAGTCCCCTTTAAAAATTACTACCTGCTATATTATTTATACACTTGGACAAGTGCATGGCTCACTGATAGTTTGTTTAAATGCAAGTACATTCAAATCTATTTGGATGTAGATGAGATGTATGTAAATCTTTCATTCCCTATATAGAGTTCTATGTGTGGTCTACTCCTTTGCTGTAATATATGGTCTACGTAGGATGCAGCATCTTTCTGGGGAATAGACATTCCCATAGACCTGAAATAAAAACAGAAAGTGCTGGAAGAACTCAGCAGGTCAGGCAGCATCTGTGGAAACAGAATCAGTTAATGTTCCGAATTCAATATGACCCTTCTTCAGAACACATTCTCATAGGCCCAGTATTTATCATACACAATCCTCAAAACACTGAACAGGAGGTATGCCCAGGAAACCCAAAAGTGCAGGCTTCTTCAAACATCCTAGAGTTTTTAATTGCCATGGCATGTTTGAATTTTTTTGTGCCAGGTTACCTGACCACAGTCCTGGAACAGGTTGGGGGGTGTGTTGCTGGGGTTATAATGTGAAGGGAAAAGCTGAATAATGTTTGGGGGTGGGGGGGATTCTGATTTTAGGGCTTGGAGAGCCTGGGTGTGGCACTTCAGAGACCCTGGAAATGAGGGTAAGCAAGTTAGCATTGTGGGGTGATGAGGAGGGAAGGGAAGCACTCTTGCTCCTTCTGGCGAGCTAGCACTGACCTTCCTTGCAGTAGTCCTCCTGTGATCAGCATCAAAGCTGGAAGACAAATAAAATGTGAGGCCTGCAACCTCATTATAATATTTAAATAATCAAGCTGCCTCCCAGGAGTGGGTTGGCTGGCCACGCCCCCATCCTGCTTCCATTAAAACTGAATGTGCAAGGGTGTGAGGTGAGTTGGTTTTGAGATTTCAAAAAAAATTCACAGCCCACCTAACCCAACCCAAACGCTATGGAGGTGGTGGATTTGTGGGGTGTAGGAGTTTAAAATTTCTTTGATCAGGGGTGGGGGATGTGTTCAGTAATCAGGGGAGATCTTGGGGATGTTGGGAGGTGGGGGGGGGTGTGTTTCGTGATGGAGAAGTTGGTAATCAGAGTGGGGTTGATGATCAGGGGTATTAGTGATCAGGGGGTCGGTGTATGAAGAGAGAGCTGGAGATTGCCCTGGGGTTGGTGATTGCAGAGATCGAGGTTCTGGTGACCAGAGGGGATCAATGAACCTGACTGTGTTTAATTTTTAATCGGACTTTAGGTCCGATGTTAGGAAATTGACAGAAGCATGGATTCACCAAACTGCCAACAACTGTTCCATAGATGATGTAGCAACTGCAGAACAAATGTTTATGTATACCATAGGTTTGGTCTAAAAGCTTTGCTCCATCAATATAAGATGTCGCTGTAGAACATTTACAGTCAATGAATATATGTCGATTAAGAACACATGGACAGATATGTTGGCACAAGCTATAAATTTAAGTATTTAAGTATTTAAAATACTGACTTGTTAGTTTAGTGGGTAAATGTACTGAGTTGTATGGCACTAGGCCATACAGAATATAAAGATTCCATGATCAATCTCTGGCCGATGTTGTTTGCCAGGATAGTGATGAGGTTTACAATCGGACATTCCATCTTTCCTTCCCGCAACCACTGGAGCGAAAAGGCAGCCAGGATTCATATTTCTAGTACCCAGTTGGCCTCTGACCATTCTTAAATTAATCTTGGTCGGCTTTTAAGTTGACCAGTGTGAACAGGATCATGTATTTTTCTAATATCCCTTTAAATTGTGTTTTCAGTTTTCAAGATAAATTACATTTGGATGTGCTGTATCTGTAAGAGCTGCTGGCACTCATGGAGATATACCGTAACAAGAGTTAGCACAGGAAGAGAGAAAATGCTGGAGAAATGCTCACCCATGTTCCAATATTCTCCCTGCCCACCCCTCTCTCAAGATTACTGACTCCACAAATACTGGAGTTTCTCCTGCACCTTGCAGCACAGATAGGGGCTATTGGATAACACTCAGGAGCAGAAGCCCTGACTGATTTTCCCCTCATTAGCTTGGCTGCTAAGTTCAATTATAGCATCCATACTACTGCCATAAGTGAGATCAAACTTGGAAAAGTTAAAAGGTTGACTGATGTGTGCTATGGGCTGGATGTTATGGGATGCTATGATCCTCAACCCCACGTCCCCCCTCCCATCCTCACTGGCTTAAAAATTGGAGGGAACCCACCCATGATCCCAAGTCCCACAGCAATTTAACATGGAGCAGGACTTTTTCTTTAAGGCGAGTTTTCTGCCCTTTTCTGGGGTGGGGAAGAGGCCCCGCCTCAGGGAGTTGCTAGCCAATCTGATTGGCCGGCAGCTCTGTAGTCCCAACAACACCACTGGGATTACAAGCAGTCTCCAGTGCGGAGCAGCCCAGACTGACCGGGAAGTCAAGGGTCAGGGGTTGCGGCCAGGGGTTGAGTGGGGACAAGGGGCATGGGGCATGAGTGGGAGGGGAGGGGTGGAGGCCCAGGTTCAAGAGGCCATGGGGGAATGACATTGGGCAATTGCCTTGAATGGATTTAGATGCCCCTAAAGCAGTTCCCTGCCCCCAACCCCTTTGCCTGTCATAAGTCTGCTAAAGCTTCTGTGATTCCCACATGGTGTGGGTTTACCTCACCAACAGGTAAAATCGTGGCGGGGGCAGGATGAGGCCTATAATTGGCCATTAATTGACCATTTAAAGGCCTCAATAGGCCCAAGGTGTAGCAGGCCTCCCAATACCTCCCCCACCCCTGATAAAATTTTAGACATGTCAGGGGCAGGTGGGTAGATGAAAGGAAGCCTACCCACTGAATTTTGAGCACTCTGCTTTCAACATTACTGGCAGGGGGTTGCATAAATCCAGCCCTATGTGACTGAAAATATAAGAAATAGGAGCAGGAATCCCATTGAGCCTGCTCCCCCATTTAATACGATCATGGCTGATCTTGGGCTTTAACTCCATTTTCTCATCTGCTCCCCATATTCCTTTATTCCCCAAGAGATCAAAAACCTGTCCGCCCCAACCTTAAATGTATTCAATGAGATGAGGGAAATGAAAAGATGATGATGGAAGGGGCTGGAGAGATCAGGGTGAGGAGTGGAGATCATAGGGACCCATGTTGGATATCGGAGTGGGTGGGCATTTTATTGTGTGCAGGTGGTGGGGTTGCTCCCACCATTGGGGTTAAAGTAGCTTTTCTTGGTGGGCTGGGGAAAATACTCCTGCTCCTCCTGGCCCACAATACTGTATTGCAAAGACATTACCTTTTCCATGCAGCAGACCTTGCCTCTCTTCAGCTCCTGAGCTTCCCAAAGCTTGGGAAACCTGGCCGGCCAGTGTTAAATCAGGAATAGAATGGATCTTGGAGGTGCACAGCCCCATTAAAATGTTCAAATGAGCAATGCACCCCTAAGTAATTCCAGTGTTTTCAGTTTTTCTCAGTCAGCGATGCTTAGTATTTCTGAAAATAAGAGCTGGAATTAATTTTTAAGGACAGATTTTTTTTTATGTGGAGGTGAATGTAGATATTGGGGACAACCACAACTGTCTCATACAACTGTGATTCATACACAACAAAAATAAAAATACCTGGAAAAGCTCAGCAGGTCTGGCAGCATCTGCGGAGAGGAACACAGTTAACATTTCGAGCCCGTGTGACTCTTCAACAGAACTAAGTAAAAATAGAAAAGAGGTGAAATATAAGCTGGTTTAAGTTGTCTTGGGGGGGGGGGGTAGAGCTGGATAGAGGGCCAGACAAAAGGACAAAGAGGTGTTGAAGCTGGTGATATTATCTAAGGAATGTGCTAATCAAGGGTAGAAAGCAGGACAAGCAAGATACAGATAGCCCTAGTGGGGGTGGGGTGGGGTGAAGGGAAGGGATCGAAATAGGCTGAAAGGTAGAGATAAAACAATGGATGGAAATACATTTAAAAATAATGGAAATAGGTGGGAAAAGAAAAATCTATTTAAATTATTGGGGAAAAAAAGGGGGGGATCGGAAAGAGGGTGGGGATGGAGGAGAGAGTTCATGATCTAAAATTGTTGAACTCAATATTCAGTCCGGATGGCTGTAAAGTGCCTAGTCAGAAGATGAGGTGCTGTTCCTCCAGTTTGCATTGAGCTTCACTGGAACAATGCAGCAGGCCAAGGACGGACATGTGGGCATGGGAGCAGGGTGGAGTGTTGAAATGGCAAGCGACAGGGAGGTCTGGGTCATGCTTGCGGTCAGACCGAAGGCGTTCTGCAAAGCGGTCACCCAGTCTGCGTTTGGTCTCTCCAATGTAGAGGAAACCGCATTGGGAGCAACGAATGCAGTAGACTAAATTGAGGGAAGTGCAAGTGAAATGCTGCTTCACTTATTCATACACCACTGATTTTCCCCTGGAAATATTTTATTTCCAGTGCTAATCTAGATAGGATTTGAAAACAGTATACTAACAATTATATTATTATTATTCCAGTTCTAGATTGAAATAAATGGATACAATTTAAACTGATTTACGGAATCTTTCAAAAATGTCCTCCTTGGCAGCTCATTTTCTATAGTAGAAATTTTGTTCAAACTGTAGATTACATAAAAAGCAATATAATCTTTTTTATTCTGTTTTATTATTTTTCAGTAATGGAAATTAATAGAAGTTTGTTATTGTTTCAAACACCAAAAAACCAACACAATGAGTTGAACTTGCCCAATTAAAAAATGCAGAAATTTGAAAGGAATACTCTGGCTTAAATTTCTAGATTAAGTAAGCAGGACTTTCTATTACTACAATGCATCCACCACCCCCCAAACAATATATTTTGTTTCTTGTTTCATATAAAAACATAACTTTTAAAGCTGTCATGTTAGCTTTTATTACCCCGTAATTGGAAAATGTCTGACATTATCCTGCATCTTTTTGAAGAAGACAATTGGGATGAGGCAGAGCAAATTAGCTGTACTCACCATTAATAGAAACTAGTGTCAAATTTTGAGGACAAGATGAGGAGCTTATGTATCATTTATTCCCTACCATGTTTGGGAGAATGATATGCACAAGGTTAGAGATTGATTGGAGCAAGATGGACAGCTAGATTTTAAGAATGGGTTTTATAGGTGTGCATGTGTACCCCTAAACCCATGTGTCTGCCCAGTTGCTCTTTGCTGAGCTATTGAACTGCAGGGGCAGGTGGCAAGAGGGAAAGGGGAAAGCAAAGAAATCTCTAGCAAGAGAACTGAGGAGAAAAGAGAAAAAGAAGCACAGAAATGCTGACTTCTGTATGTATCGTCGCATAATTTATCCTTAACTCTGTACTGGTGACAAGGTATTAAACTATACACGAACTAAAATTGACAGGAACATATATTTATAGCAAATGTATATAGAATTCTGGAAATTGTTTTGCAATAGTGGTAAGCCTTGTTTACTGTTCAAATCATTCTGTCATATTTTGATACAGCATTGACAATATAAGAAATGTATTCAATGTACTATACAGTTTCAATATATCAAAATTCCAACAATATCAAAAGAACAAATCACAACTGAAAATTTTAAAAAAGAAATTATAGAAATAAATGCTCAGTCATTTTATGCTATCATCAACAACAGGTTATTTGTTGTTGGTATGGGACTTTGATGGCTGAACTGGACATTCACCAACATCCAGCAAGGTGCAAACTAAACTCTAATTGATTTCAGACTTTGAGAAATATAGGAAGAGAAATAGGTTGTTTAGTCCCCCGTGTCTGCTCTACCTTTTAATCAGACCACGGCTGTTAAGTTCTCAATTTCATTTACCTGCTGTTGATCCATATCCATTGATACTTTTATCTAGCCAAAACCTACAAATCTCACACTTTAAAATTTCAATTGACCCAGTATCCACAGCCATTTGGAGAATGAGTTCCACATTTTCACCACCCTTTGTGCGAAGAATTGCTTGCTGATTTCAACCTTAAATGGCCTAGCTCTATTTTTAAGATTATGCCTTCTTCTGGAATAGGAATAGTTTCTCTCCATTTACCCAATCCAAATCATTTATCCAAAAATGGTCCTTTTTCTTTTGCTTGGCATAGAGGCACCTTTTCAGTTGTTAAAATTAAAACTGATAGATTTTTGCTATGCCAATGTATTAAGGGATATGAGGAAAAGGTGGGTATATGGAATTAGTTATGATCTCATGGGCAGAACATCTCAAGGAACTAAATGGCCTACTCCTGTTCCTGTGCTCCAGTGCGATATATACAAAGCTGCTGTTGGCTGCTTAATCAAATGCCTCAACAAACTATTTCAATCTATGTGGCATTCAGCAAAGATCTGCCAAGAGGTGAAAGATGTTTCAATTGTCAACCCCCAAGAGGGAAAGAGCAATAATTTTATCTGTATTAATCACCTGAGGAACCTACTTGTATCCTTGCACCATCATTCTCCAGTGTTTTGATTGCTGCTGTTCTTCTCGGGATTTCAACAATCTCAAACAGCAGATTCACAACAGGTGGGCAGCTCTTCAACCTTAAAAGCTAAATCAAAGATGGTGGAGGAATTTGTTTGAGTTCCTATTTGCTGACCCATTCCGGGGATGATATGCAAACAATCATGAACCAGTCTACAGAAGCTTGTCTGCAGTTTGCCATGGCCATCAGCTTTAAAAAAGACGTTGGCCTCTTCAACCCACCCCAGGCAAGGCTTACCCTCCACCTATTATCACTAGTGATGATCACATGCTTCAGACATGGCAGTTTCAATTACCTGGGTAAGAGCCTAGACAATATTGATACAATTACAGAAGCATCCCGCAGAATCACCGAAGTCAGCTTATCTTTTGACAAACTCCATGAGCACCTTTGGGACAAGAGAAGCATCAAACTGCAGACCAGACTCAAAGCATGCAGTATTCTGAGAATCCTGATTTTGTCTGAGAGACTTGGACAACATATGCACACCACATTAAGAAACTGAATCACTTTCACCTTGGCTGCCTGAGGTGACTAATGACAATCAGGCGGCAAACCAAAATCCTTGACATCAAAGTTCTTAAACAAAGCTAATATGCCAAGCCTTTCTACACTGATCATGAAGACACTGTGGATGCCGGTCAGTTTCTATGGTCAAATGTCTGGTAAACAAATCTCAATCTTTTATGGCACATTGACAACTGGGAAGTGATGTTATGGCAAAAGGAATAAAAAGGCTGCTTAAAAGTGATACTGAAACAGTGCAACATTGATGACCACATAACGATTTGCTCAAGACAGGAAATTATGGCAAGAAACCATTCATGAAGGCACCTCCTACTGTAAGGCCTGTCACGCTGCTGATGCTAAATGTAAGCACTAGTTTTGTGGAACTCCCCTGAGAAATCAAGATTCTCAACCTGGTGTACCAGTTGACTCTGATGCTTATTCCCAACAAAAATTAGTCACCAAAGAACTCACTGCTGAAAAATGATATTCTGGTTGTCATTTTCTTGAAGGATGAACATTAACATGACTGAGAATTCATTCTGTGGGGCATCAGTAAGCATTCCTGATACAAGTGGCATTGTTGCATTATTCTCCTTTTGGAATTTTTGGACCATTTCCCACAGAGAATTAGGAAAAAAGTTACTTTCGATGTTACATTTTTAAAGAAAGTTCTCATAGATTTTTTTAAAAAAAGGAACCAATGAAAAGGTGATTAATATGCTCATGAAAATTATTTTCCCCAAAGATGATAAACAATAAGCGATTTGTTAGCTAGTCTCGATGATTGGAAAGCACTTTGCGCCAATTGTATTGGAACGTCTTTGACCTCTGTTAATGAACAAAACAATGATAAAATAGAGTAACAGTGGAGTGCAAGGAGTCAGGCTTGTTTGAAACAGAATGCTGCAGAACAGTCAGACAGCAAGGGCTGCGGGAATGATGGATGTAGGAGACAGTAGTCAGAAATTCTTTCAATCAATCCAGATGACCCAGTAATATAGGAAGCATAGCGTATTAATTATTATGTAATATTACACAAAGTCAAACTGAAATTTATTTTAAACTATGAAACAATTTTATCCAGGTGTACACTTTAAGAGGACTAGTGTTGCTATGGTTACCATCAGCTAAAATACATTAAAATAGCACCAGTTGGCAGGTTACTGCCAGCACTGCTTTTCATGCCAGGCAAACATGCTCCAGAATTAGCTTTGAGTCCAATTATAAAAATATAGTCAAATTCCAACGCCTTTACACCATGGAACAAACTTAGCCAGGAGCTAAATGAAAGCATTAGACACACACCTTAAGTCATATTCTATGTTAACGGTGTGAAAAAAAAAACAGTTACCTAATATTTAGCCAGCAATAACAAATCAATAGGATATCACAAGAAACACTATTATTGCACCCTCGTGTTACCCTATCGTACAAGTAAAAATAAGGCAAGATGAGCAAATTTCAAAAAAAGTAAGACCCTTGACTAATAATGGGAGCGGCTGACACCACTGAACCTAATGAGAGACCCCAAATTTATAACACTGACTTTATACAATCTCTTAAAATTGTACTATACTTTTTTATTTATAAATGAGTCTACATTCACGCTAATATGTAAATATATCAAAGTATTTAATTAGCAGAATGAGTTCGTTCTGGGATGGACCATTTTCATTCATGTGCTTTCATGTTATATTAATGGGGAATTTGCTGATTCATCTATCTTTTTAGACTGTGACTCGACGCTAATTTGGGAGCATGTTTGCTTGGATCAAATAGCAGACCCGACAGCCATCTGTCAGTTGTTATATTTAATGTGATCTTGCTGAAGGTAACAATGGCAGCACCAGGTTTCATCACATGTCCAGACCTGATTTATTGGAAGTATTTTCTCACCATAATCCCTGTCGGAATCACGGGAAGGATCATTTTTGGGCCGGAAATCTGACTCTTTGAATTGTGTGCCCAGCTGTTGTTCTTTACCAGAGCAAACCAATTATCATTCTGCCCTGGGAATCCCCAACCATTTAAGGAGGGTGGGAAGGATTGCACATTCAATTTGTCAAAAGAAGAATTTCCAATTAAAGGGACGACAGCATCGATCAGAAAAGCTTGCCAACACTTAGAATTTGAGGCTGCAGCAGCAACCACAGGAATGGAGAGGAGACCTTGAATGGCTGCCCACCCCAGTACATCCCCATCATGTCCCCATCCAGGTCTTTCAGCCTTACCTGGAGCTCCTGCTGCAGGATCTGAGAGGCTGCTGTGAGGTGAGTTTTCCCAGGAATATCAGGAATGAGACAACTTCTTAAATCAAGCAGGCCTGGATGGAATTGATTGAAGAAGTCAGCAGCAGGAGTTTGGTCCCACTGACTTGGAGACAGTGCACCAGGAAATTTAGGACTTTGGGAAAATCCAGGACTTCAGGAGGACAAGTGAGTGACATAACACTTTCAGGTGCCAAGCCCCACACTGACTTACCCAGCATTCTTTTGCAAAGCACTCCTCAGGACACGACAGCCCCAGTCATTTATTTCTCTTCAAATGCTTCCAAGTTCCAACCGAACAGCCAACACTTTCACACACTCACCTTCAGCCTATTGAGTTCTCAAACCCATGCCCCACAGTCGACTTCCACAAATGCTGTCCTTTACCCCACTCCACGAAAGCCATTACAACCATTTACATATTTCTACTGTCTCTCCTGTAGAGGAGAGAACACACAACTTGGCAAGAGGCAAAA
Source organism: Carcharodon carcharias (assembly GCF_017639515.1). NCBI lineage: Eukaryota > Metazoa > Chordata > Chondrichthyes > Lamniformes > Lamnidae > Carcharodon > Carcharodon carcharias. Next base: position 135,698,296 of record NC_054470.1, read on the forward strand.
GGTGGCCCTAGTGACAGGCACATTGACAGCTGGAAATGAATACTCACATGCTCCCCTGAGAAGGGCATCTTGCTCTAGAGATGTCAATAGTGACCTGCCATGACAGTCTAAGGCACTGGTGCTCAAATATTTTGTTATGGTACAGCCGATGGTAAATGCTGAGTTGCTCAAATCCCAAAGGGAAACTTGAAACAACTTGTTTTACAATTTGTGTTTTTATTTCGAGATGCGTGCCTTGAATTCAGTAGTAATAAGACCACCAAGTTCGGTAGGTTTTTACAAAACTAGCTTAAAATCATTTTTCTTATTAATAAATGTTTAAACACATAGGTCTACAAATTGCTACTATGATAACTTCTAAATCCCCTACTTAATCTGACTCCCAGTTACACTTTAGTTATGATAACAGTAAGATACACAGATTTTAAAAGATCCAGGCAAGGTGACATACAATACCCTGAACCAGTCAAATTCAAAGTGAGTTTTCTTAACTTCAATTCTTTGAAATCAGCAGCTTGAGGCATAGATGCTGAAGGCTTTTCACACTCATTAGATCTTGAAAATGCTACCCTTACATACAGCCTTCGCAACTTTATACATCTTTTCCCCTTTGAATGTAAATTCCCATTGTTTCACTCTGCCTTTGGACTTTATCTTCCTGGTAATAAAAATCTCTCGTAGCACTAAGTTTTACCAGTAATCCTTGGGAAAAATAAACACACTGGGCAGAATTTTCTCTTCGGCGTGCAGGGGCTGGCCCCGCATCCCAATGCGTAAAATGACGCATGGTGATATCAGGCGTGCGTCCCAAGGTCACCACGCACCATTGCGATATTTTGGTAGGCGCGCGAGTGATGATCTCCGATGCGTACCCGCCATTAATTAACGGGCCAGTTAAGGCCATTGAGCCACTAATAGACGTCGATTTTTTGGAGCCCGTGTGATCTTCAGATTGTCGCACGGGCGCAACAGGCAGGCAGGTTGGCCATATTTTAAACCTCATCTGCGGGTGGGATAAGAGGGGTGAGTGGGTCTTTGGAAGACACTTAATGTTTAAACTTACTCCTACTTGCCTGTGTGAACAGGACCACTTCAAATCGCTTCAGAGCTGCTTGGATAGGAATAACAGGCTGCAGATCAGGACTCTGGATTAAACATCATTCTTGGGGCCTTGCTGGTTTCAGGAAGCCTTCCCTTACCCTGGGAATGGGAGTTGTGCTCTTCACTGGAGGCACCCCCTCCTCTGAGGGGGAAGGGAGGGCCAAAAGTGGGAGGAGGCCAGGAGTCCATATTCGGCCTCCAGGGGAGCTATCTTTGGGAGGACAGGCACAGGGCCAAAGGAAGTGCAAGGTGGAAGGGGCCGCAGAAGACACTACTATCCTGCTGCCAGAGTTTACAGGTGGTGAAACAGTTACCTCAATCTCTGAGCTGCAGTGCCGAAGGAGGCTTCGCATCTCAAGGGAGACAGTGACCGCCATCTGTCAGATGATTGGGCCTGAAATCAGCTGTAACTGTGTGGGTGGGCACCCCATGCCAGTGGCATTGAAGGTCTCAACTGCCCTCAATTTCCATGCCTCTGGCTCTTTCCAGGAGTCGGTGGGTGATCTTTGTGGAGTCTCCCAGTCAGCTGTCAACACTTAATGTCAAGCAGGTGTCAGATGCTCTGTTCAAGCGTGCACTGACTTTCATCCACTACCGCAGGGACGAGGCCAGCCAGACAGAACAAGCAAGAGGCTTCGCAGCGATTGCTGGGTTCCCCCGCATCCAGGGTGTCGTTGATTGCACACGTGGGCATCAAGGCATCAGCGAGTGAGCCGGGTGCCTTTGTCAACAGGAAGGGATTCCACTCCATGAACATGCAGATAGTGTGTGACCATAGGATGCAGATTCTGCAGGTCTGTGTAAGGTACCCTGGCAGCTCCCACAACGCTTACATACTCAGACAGTCCCAGGTGCTGAGGCTCTTAAGTGCTCCAGCCTGCTGGATGGATGGTTGCTGGGTGACAAGGGCTATCCCCTCAGAAGGTGGCTCATGAGGCCTCTCTGCCATCCAAGAACAGAGGCTGAGCAGCGGTCCAATAGGAGCCACGGCACCACAAGTGCTGTGGTAGAGAGAACCATCCATCTTCTCGAGATGTGCTTCCGACGCTTGGACCATTCAAGGGGTGCACTGCAATGTCATGTGTCGCTGATAATGGTTGTATGCTGCGCTTTCCACAATCTGGCGCTGGAAGGGTTGGGGGGGGCGGGTAGAGAGAGGAGGAGGAAGACGTAGACCGTAGACGCAGATGCTCCGGCTGCCCATGATGAGGCCAGTCATGAGTCTGAGGACGAGCACGCACAGGAGAACGCTGAGGGGGTAGATGCTGACCTGGGCAACTTCTAGGGAGGCAGGGACACCTGGGAGGCTTTAATCCAATGAACCTTCAGCTAGCTTACCACAGATGGATTTCCAACACATGCCAGGGCTGCAGCTCCATACTCGATACCTGAGAGCAGCATCTGCATGGTTAAGAGCATTAACTATGTGCCTTGTCAGTAAAGCTCAATGACAAACAAGTTACTCATACATCATGGGTTTCCGTCCACCTACAGAAGTAGGGAATCACCCTGAGCCATGTTCACAAATGAAGCATTCAATGAACGTAACAAATAAAACAGAAAAGCGGCTTAATTCAAAGTGTGGAGCTGCACACCAAATTATAGTCAGCTAATAGTCGGACAACATAAAACCACCAGTGAGAAGCCCATGGTTTGTCTATGGTGCCTTAAGTTACGTTTGCGGGTGCTATGTCTAGGTGCTCTCCCCTTTCTGGCACTGGTATTCGAAACAGCCTGCTCACTCTGCTGTCCTGTTGGACTTGGTGGGCGTCCTCTGGCCCGTGGAGCCTTTGATGGCCCCACCTGGGAGGGAGCGGCCAGTGCCATGGCTGGCATCTCCCCAGTCGCCTCAGCCACATCGGATTCCACGGTCACTGGCAGAGGGGTGGAGGAGCTGCTACCCTCATCCGGGCGCCCTGAGAGGAGCCCGCAGAGACGACAGGCAGCTCATGTGCCGACGTGAGTTTGCTTCAGACCTCCCTGCTTGCCACTGATGCATGGGCACCTAGCTGGTATATTTGGGGTCCAATCCATCTCCCATGCTGACACTGACCAGCTGAGGTCAATGCCGTTGTGAGGGCTTGCAGGTCTGAGTGCAACCCCAGGAAATCCTGATTGCTCTCCTGGACGAGCCACTCCATGAGAATTGCCACACACTCCATGGAGGAAGCGTTGCTCTTGGCCATGAAGGTCAATACATTGCTGATGCTCCTCATAGACTCCTCCATCACGGAGACCATGCCATGTATTGCCTCATGTATCTCTGCTAGATCCTCCCGCAGACCCTGTTGGACTTCCAGGTCTGCTGCCTCAGGGACGACTCCAGAGGCACATCATCAACCGCCGACTGAGCATGTCCTGGTCCCCTGCAGTCCTCTGACTGCTGGCACCATGAGCACTCTCTATCTCCGCCAGCACCTCAAGCGAGCATGAAGTGCCCTCACCACTGTGCCTCGGGACACTAGCTGATGATCTAATCCCCACTGAGGTGCTAGTATCTGCGCTGGTGCCTGCCTGGCAGAGATGGTGTCACACTGGTGCTTGTAATTGGTCTGGGCCCTCAGATGTTAGTGGTGGCCCCCCTGCCTCCTCACCTTGGCCCTGCTCCGGTGAGGTTGAAAGGAAGAACAAGAACATTTGTTTAAAGTCGAGACAATGTCAATGCGCATGCCTGGCCCCCGGATCAGGATGCGCTCCTCCTTCCACAATCAATGGGAAACCCATGTTGGAAGCTTAAATCACTAAACGGTCAACAGTGGAATGGTTGCAAGGACAGACATGGTGAACTCAGTGTATGGCACTCTTATCTCCCCCAGGCATCCCAGCCTCTTTGCCACAGGTGGACCTGGGCGCGTGGCACCTCTCCAGCTCCATCGCCTCCTGCTCATATTTGGTTATAATCGCCACCTGTGCCTAGCCTCCACCAGTCCGCATCTGCTTTGCATTATTGTGTGTGGCCTTCTCCTGAAAAGTAGAGAGGAGCATTGATTAGTCCACATTGTACCTCGATAGCCATTGCATCCCTGCAACCTCCACCTGAGTGAAACATTGCAGGGCTTCTGTGAATTGTGACCCTGGAGCAGCTGCACACTCATACCAAGCAGCCAGGGCTGACCCCTCCCCCGCCTTGCCCACATGCTGCCCCCATCACATTTGCTACCCACACAGTATGACCTTCCAAAGCAAGGATGCACAAGCAAGTGGAACACCAAGGGCATCAGATAGATGGGTGCCCCGCCACCTGGAAGTTCCCCTCCCGTATGTCAGCAGCCTGACTTTGACATGTTTTGGATTTCCAGCGCTGTGCCAAGGTGCAGATCCTTGAGGTCGCCCCCAAAACAGTACTGTGGGTGTCAGTCTACCATGTGCAGCGGGTACAAAACCCAGCTCAGCACAATCCTCTCAGGGTGAACTAGGCATAGGCAATAATTACTGGCCCACCCAGCGAAGGCTGCTTGCCGTGAATGATTCAACGCAATAACTACATTGAGTTGGGGTGTTGGAGGGCTGGGTGGGGGGGGGGTAAGAAACCTAACTGCTGTGTTAAGTGATCAATGCCAACATGGTATTCACCCTTCCTGAGCACAAGAGGTCGTTGAAACACTTGCAGCACTGAACCCAGGTGCATCGCACCACATCGTGCAAACTGACTATCTCTGCTGCCATCTCACAGGCACGTTTGGTCATGTTGGGGGGCCTCCTCCTCCCATCCCTCGGCACGAGGATCTCACGTCATGCTGCCACCTCCTTGAGGTCTGTGAAGCGAGGGGCACAGTGTCCTGCTGACCTGCCCTTCTCTCTGGCCTCCTCACCAGCAGCGCACTTGGGAGCCCTTCTGGCCATGGTTGACAGCCTTTGCAAGGCTGGCCGTGCGCTCTTTAAACAGCCCACCGGGTCGGCATTGGACCCGGCAATCATTGCAGTCCTGCCGCCGCCCAATGTCCTCGGGAGCCGTGTTTCACCTTGTGTTAGCGTGTGGGCGCATGTCCAACCTGATTGGACGCAAAATGACGTTGGGCGAGCATCCCGATGACAATCCTTGATATTTCAGTTGGCGGGCACGAGTGTCGGAAGCGCACCTGCTACAAATAAGATGACAATTAAAGTTGTTAAAGTTCCAAGTGTCCCTGATTTTTCTTTGTGTTTGGTCCAACCTTATGGTTGGGGACGGGTGAATCTGCCAGGTGGACTTTGCATTTTTGGTGAAACCTCATCCAGTGAGGTTTAAATGAAAGAAAAGTAAGAATCTCAGGAAAGAATTTTTAACATATGTATGTTCAAGTAACTGATTGTGATACTTGGACATTTTTTGTGATTTTAAAATCTTTAATTGCTTTGAAGTCTTCAGTTCCCCGAGGCAGCTCTCTACCTTCGAGCAGCTTTCATTCAGCGCTCTGCTGCGCCTGCGTTTATTTAAGCGTCCGCCCTCCTCCCGCCCTGAACCCGGCAACACTGAGCTTCTCAGAGCACGCTTCACACTGGTTGGCCGTTAATTGACCAGCCAGCGTGAAATCGCTGTCAGCGGCTGATCACAGGTGGTGGTCGTTCCCTGGCTGCTCCCAGGCCCACTGATTGTGCCCACACATCGACCTAAAAATCCTGCCCAAGGCTTTGGAGAGAGTGTAGAGGAGATTTATCACAGTGATATCAGGGATGAAGAACTACAAAGCTGCGGGACAAGATCAGGGAATAGAGGTAATTGGACAAATGTGCTCTAAGAGCTGGGCACCAGTATTTTGAGAACTGGGTCTGGATTTTGTGCAGCGAGCATTTGCTGTGGGAAGTTGCAGATGTTGGCATATCTTCTGTTCACATCCAGTCCTAGGGCTTTTTAACATCTGTTGGGATATTAATTGTCTTGAGGTGAGACTTCCACCCCCGTCTGGAGAGGAAGTCCCACTTTCAAGATCTGCTAGCCAATCAGATGACCAGCAGCTCTTTGGTTCCAGCAGCACCACTGGGAGTCATTGCTGGGTCTGAATTCAGTCCCCAACAACATTTGTTGCTGGAAGTTGCAATGTCAGTGGGATGGGGTATCGCCAGGGCTAGGCTGGCAGGCTCTGGCAAGCAGAGCGAGGGGGATTGGGGTGGATAGGGCTGTGGTGGGGGGGTGGTGCTAGAAAAACATGGGTGTCTGGAGCTGGGAGGCATTGGGCCTCTGATTGAAACAGGAGGCGCGTAAAGGAATCAACCCCTCCCTCCCTGCCTGAGACCCGAGCAATGTAACCTGTCAAGTTTCCAACTCTTTGCCAGCCTCAGCTAGCTACCTGTGAAATAGTGGTAGAAGGAGAAAATGGCTCTTAAATGACTATTAACTGGTTACTTAAGGGCCTAAATTGGCACAAGGGCAGACAGCCTGACTGATGCAACCCCAGCCTCTCATAAACTTGTGGCAGGATGGGTAGGTAGGCACTGGGAAAGCATCCATGGCATTTTACAGGAACCCCCAGCAGCAAACCCACCCAGGGAAGTGAAAATTTTACCCCTGGTTTTATAAGCAACAATAACAACTTGCATTTGTGTAGCACTTTAACATTGTAAAATGTCACAAGGTTCTTAAGGGACACATTAACAATCAAAATGCAATACTGAGTCTTAGAAGGCGATATTAAGACAGATGAACAAAACTTTAGTTAAAAAAAACTAGGGTCGGGGTTTTCCTGTCCCATCACAAGTGCGAGCCGCCACGGATGAGGCTGCACCCCAGCCAGAAGTCCATTGACTTGTGGCAGGACCGGACGATCCAGGCGGTGGCTGGGTGTGGAAAATCCTGCCATAGAGTTTGGGGAGATCTGTAGGAGGAAACAGAACTGCAGAAGCTTAGGGAGGGAATCCAGAGTTTTGAGCCTCGGCAGGAGGCCTGGAATTATAGAGATAGGAAGGGGTTTAAAATCAAGGGGGAGAATTTTACAATTGAGGTGTTGTTGGACTGATGCCACTGTGGACCGATGCCACTGTAGACCCATGAGCCCAGAGAGTGATGGACTAATTGGATTTGGGGCAAATTAGGATGCAGGCAGTAAAGTTTTGGATAAGCTCAAGTTTATGGAGGGTAGAAAATGGGAGGCTTGTCCAGGAGAGCTTTGGGTAAAAAAGTCTTTGGGGTACTTGTACATGTATGTCGTACTTCTTAATTTTTACTGAATTATTGAGCAGTAAGCTGCCATGATTCTGGAATAATTGAAAAATAAGTTAGATGGGCAGTTGTTATTCATGTGGTCCATACTCAATACTTGACGCTTGCTATAGTGCATTTGTTGTCCATTTCTAATGCTGTGACTCAGTGTCTTGTTGTAAAGTCAGATTCTATCCATTTTATAGCTAAAACTATAATGGCCACAAGTAAAATGCCTTCAGGCTCATAAAGTACAATGCTAGCTGCTTCCTCAGCAAAAGAGAGAATTCCTTTGAGTTAAGGTAAGTGGTGAGTCACACCTTTGGAGAACAAGAAATGATGGGGAAATACCTTGAGACATTGAAGGAGGTGGACGTGTTAACAGTAATGTACAAGATAATCAAAATTGTAACTATGCATAGTATGCTATGCTGGCACAATTAAAAGACTCAAACCTGATTTTCTTGTTAGACACAATCGGGAAAATGTTCTCACCTTGGTATATTTTTTCAGACATTGGGACCATTTTCGGGTTGTGAGCCCAATTTGCTAGAGCTTCCAAGTTGCTCCTTCCCTCAGCAAGCTAATTAAGAACCTGCCTCCGTGCTTCCTGACCAGTTATGGGGGGGGGCGGGTGAGTGGACATGATGACACAGCCACTTAGTTGAAAGAGGGATTTCTATTTAAAAGGACTATGGCACGCTTCAGAGAAGCTCATCAGCACTTGGATTTTTCAGGTTGGAGCACCCAAAGGAATGGTGAGAAGACCTGGAAAGGCTGGCCCTGGGTCTTCCACTTTCACCTGGTCCATGTGCAAAACTTGAGGGCTAGTAGTGAGGTGAGTCCTCTTAAGGGCAAGAGGAAGTACACCCTCTCAAACCAAGCAGGCAGGCATGGATGGAAGTGGCTAAGGAAGTCGGCAGCGGTATTGTGGTCCCTCTAACTGTGATAAGGGGCATCAAGAGGATCTAGAACCTCAGGAGGGCGAAACAGGTGAGTGATATAACACCTTCAGATGTCAAGTCCCGCACTCTGACTTGCTCAGCATTCTCCTGCACAAAATGCCTTAGGTCAACACACCTTATAGCTCCATGCATTCCTCATCCTTATAAGAAATATCATTTCATGGTTCATGCTAATATTTTAGAGATAATGTTTAGTCCTGGGAAGATTGTTGTGATGGTAAGGTAACTAAAAGGTAACTAAAATGCTGGACTTTAGAGATTGCCAGAGCACCAAATGGCAATTCAGAAAGTTACCCAAATTTGTTTAGTAGAGTCAGAATAGAAGAGATGGAGCCATAAAACATCAGTTGGGCTTACTTAGCTAGGGATGTGATGTCTACACTGCTTGCAAAAAGAGGTGCTGTCCAGAGAGATGTTTTGTTTTGTGAGTTAGAGCTAAATTAGTTTATAAGCTTTCAGTGAACCCTGAGGGGCTGCATCATCATGGAGATGGGTGGAGCTTAAGAAGGTTCCCTGGTTTCAATTTATCTGACTGTTGTGCAGCAGGGCAAGAGGCTTGATAATGAAAAGATGCTGCTGTTAGAAGGTTCCAGGCAGTTAGGGCTCAGGAGAAGCATAGGGAGAAGTTTGGTGCAGCTGTTAGTTGCAGTTTGAACCTCCTGTGGGTTGCAGCTTATAGAAAAGCCCTGGGAGTTTTCAGCAGGCTCCAGGCAGTTAGTTACCACCAGAGGTCCTGGGGAGCTGAGAAGGTGGCAGAAATTCACTGATTCCGTGCCAGGTAGATGGGGCTTAGAAAAGCCCTGGGTGCCACTTATAGCTTGGTGCAGCCGGGAGACAGGAGTTTGGAGAAAGTAGAAGAGTGCCAGCTTATTGAAGCTAGCGGTCTGCGAAAGAGTTAGAATTGTGCCAGTAAGTAGAGGCGGGAGAGCAGCTTTGTGAATCAGTGGATTGGTCTTAGGCAAAGAGATTGAACTATTAAGAGGTCATCAGTTGCTGAGGCAGTCTGAGTTGGAACAACTTTTGAGGGAATTCAGAGGCTAGATTTTTGAAAACGAGTTGAGATCTCTCATGAGGGAGACAGACTGAATGAGATATTGTGACTCACGGTGGTTACTGATACCTGGATGGGTAGCTGAGAAATCTGAGATTTATCTTGGTTGCATCTGCCATTTAATGTGCAGTGAGGTGTGTTTGACCACAGTTTACCTGTTAATTAATATTTACCTAGTGTTCATTCTGAATGTTAGAATTTAAGATAGATATTGTAAATTGTTTTACTTTTTTACCTTTGTGTGGTAAAGTTTATTTTATATGGTTAAAACTGTGGAATCTTGTGACTTTACTTTCCCTAGTGGGTAACTGGGATTTCAAACTTTGGCTGGGATTTTCCGGCACTGCCGGGGGTGAGGTGGCGCCCCAGCCGAAGTCCATTGACTTGCAGCGGGACCAGAAGATCCCAACGGCGGGCGGGTGTGGAAAATCCTGCCCTTTGTCTACTTTGAACAAAAAGTTATTGATCTCTAACAGGATCATAACACCCTGAAGGTACCTTACACCCTTTTCTGAGCAGCCTACACTTCGACTCATCCTCAGCCTATTATCCTCTCATCCCCCTTTTCTCACAGGCAGCATACACAAATATTATCCTTTGCTGATATGCCATTCCTAACATTCCACTTCCCTGCTTTCTCTCCTTGCAGGAGAAGAGAGCCCACTGCCCTTGGCAAGCATCAGGAATTGGGGGAGGCAGAGTGGGGTGGCCTCCACTGACGGACACCCTGTCAGTACTGGCAGTGCATGGCTGCCTGGTTCACTGGAAGGTGGTCTGGGACTATGAGGATGTCAGCAGTGAGCTGCCATTAGAACCTGGGCCTTATGAGGCTCCAGAGTTCACAAATGTCAGGATAGCTAGTCTGTTGCCAGTAGACTTGCCAGTTCATCGATGTGAACTGTTACTTTTGGTACTGCCTCCATAGATGCTCCCTGACCTGTTGAGTATTTCCAGCATTTTCCATTTTTAATTTCAGATTTCCAGCATTTGCAGCATTTTGTGTTTATTGATTTTTGTTTTATTTGTTTGTTACAGCTTCTTGACACACACAGTTACTTCCTCTTCCTTAACCTGTATTCACGTGAGGGTACAGATTGACAAATATCACAAGCTGCATTGAAAACAATTTTGTGGTTTGCTGTCCTTTGACTCACTCTTCCTGTGAGGTTTGGACTGCTTGTGCAAGAAACAGTTACCTTAAGTGAAAATACAGTACAAGTTAGTAACCTAAACAAAAAGTTTAGAGATTCAGGAAATAAGATGGAACATTTGTTCTGATTCGGCAGAAATTGTTATAACTTTGGCATGAGCAGTGTAATTTTGTTGATGTCATTGTCTGCTTTCTTTATTTACATCATTCACCGCATGAAATGAAAACAAAAGGAGGTAAGAGCTAATTTAACATAACTCTATTTTGCTATTCCCTGCACTAAAAGGTCAATAGTAAAGATTACTGTTGGTGATATGTTAGGTGCGTTAATCCAACCACCCTTGTTAAAGTAAGAGATAAAATGTCATACAAATATGTTGTTTGTCCATGAATATCACCAGCAGTCATTTTTAACCAGAACTTAGAAATGTTTTAAACAAGGGCCAAGATCAATAAAGTTAGCCCTTAAATGTAACAGCTGTTTGTACTCTTCCTTAGAAGTAGGGCCATGGCTGTTTGCTTTAGAAAGGAGATAGAATGGAAAGCAAAACATTATTATACCTTCAATAACAGCAACATGTAATCATACAATGTCTACAGCACAGAAGGATGTCATTCAACATTTTGTGGCTGTGCTGGCACTTTGTAAGGCTATTTAGCTATTGCTCCTCCCTGCCTTTTCCCCCAAAGTTCTGCAGATGTTTTCAGGTAATTATCCAATTCTCTTTTTAAAGCCACAAATGAATCTGCCTCCACCACCCTCTCAGGCAGTGTATTCCAGATCCTAACCACTCACTGTGTAAATAAGTTTTTCTGCTTGTTGTCTTTGGTTCTTTGCCGATCCACCTTAAATTAGTGTTGTCTGGTACTCAATCCTTCCAGCAATGGGGACAGTTTCTTCCTACCTACTCTGTCCAGATAGGTAGCAAAATAAGTTGTGAGAAGACAGAGTCTGCAAAGAGATATAGGTTAAGTTAGTGGGCAGAAATTTGGCAGATGTAATAAATAGTGGTCCACTTTGACAGGAAGAATAGAAAAGCAGAATATTATTTCATTAGAGAGAGACTGAGAATGCTGTGGTACACAGGGATCTGGATGTCTGTGAATGAAGCACAAAAAATCAGTAAGTAATTAGGTAGGCAAGTACAATGTTGGCATTTATTGCAAAGTTGGGAAGTCTTGCTACAACTATACAGAGCATTGATGAGACCACACCTGGAGTGCTGTGTGCAGTTTTGTCACCTTACTTAAGGAGTGACAGCTGTCATTGGAAGCAGTTTAGAAAAGGTTCACTAGGCTGATTCCTGGTATAGGGTGTTTGTTGTATGAGGAAAGGCCAAACAAGTTAGGCCTATACTTGGAGTTTAGAAGAATGAGAGATGATCTTATTGAAATACACAAAATTTCTGAGGGAACTTGGCAGGATAGATGCTGAAAGGATGTGGGGGAATCTAGAACTAACAGGCACAGTTTAAAAATAAGGCATCTCCTGTTTAAAACGGAGATGAGGAGGAATTTCTTCAATCAGATCAGTATTAGTCTTTGGAATTCTCTTCCAGAGAGAGCAGTGGAGGCTGAGTCACTGAATATATTCAGGACTGAGTTATACAGATTTTGGATTGACAAGTGAGTCGAGGGTTATGGGGGAGAGACAGGGAAGTAGAGTTAAGCCCACAAACAGATTAGTCATGACCTTTTTGAATGGCTGAATGGTCTCAAGGGCAAATGGCCTACTCCTGCTCCTATTTCTTACGTTTTTTTATGTTTTCTAATGAGTTTAAACACCTCAATCAAATCTCCCCTCGACCTTCTCTAGAGTGAACAGCCCCAACTTCACCAGTCTACCCTCTCACCCCCAGAACCACACTCATACATTTCTTTTGCACCTTCTCCAATGTCTTCACATCCTTCCTAAAGTGTGGTGCCCATAATTGGATACAGTACTTCAGTTGAGGCTGAAACAGTGTTTTTTTTTGATGAATAGTCACAAATCTGAAACACTAACTTGGTTTCTCTCTCCACAAGCGCTGCCAGAGCTGCTGAATATTTCCAGCATTTTCTACTTTTCTTTCAAATTTCCAACATCTGCAGTATTTTGCTTTTCTGATATTCTTGCTTTTGTTGTCTGAATGATTGATCTGGGACAGAATTTACATTCACTTGAACAAACGTGGATTAATTAAGGACAGCCAGCATGAATTTCTTAAGAGCAAATTGCTTTTAACTAACCTGATTGAGATTTTCGATGAAGTATAGAGAGGGTTGATCAGGGTAATGCGGTTAATGTGTATATGGACTTCCAAAAGGCTTTTGATAAGTGTCACATAACAAGCTTGTCAGTAAAGTTGAAACCCATGGAATAAAGGGAACATTGACAGCATGGATATGAAGCTGGATGAGTGACAGGAAGTGGAGAGTAGTGCTGAATAAAAGCAAAGATGCAGAAAATACTCAGCAGGTCAGGCAGCATCTGTGAAAAGAAACAGGGTTAATGTTTCAGGCTGATGACCTTCCATCATAAACGATGAGAACAAGATGGATCAGAAAGTAAGCTGTCTAGAAGAGATAGAGAATCTGCAAAGAGATATAGATAGATTAACTGAGTGGGCAAAATAAATTGGCAGACAGAGTGCAATGTGAATAAAAGCAAAATACTGCGGATGCTGGAAATCTGAAACAAAAACAAAATGCTGGAAAATCTTAGCATCTGTGGAGAGAGAAACAGAGTTAATGTTTTGAGTCCGTATGACTCTTCTTCAGAGCTAAGGAGAAATGAAAATGTGAACTTGTTCATTTTGACAGGAAGAATAGCAAAGCATTATACTATTTAAATAGAGAGATTGCAGAACTCTGTGGTGCAGAGGGATTTGGGTATCCTGGTACATGAATCACAATGTTTGTATGCAGGTAGTGTCAATGATTAGGAAGACACGTGGAATGTTGGCATTTATTGCAAGGGGAATAGAATATAAATGTAGGGAAGTTTTACTGCAGCTGGATAGAGCCTTGGTGAGACCACATCTGAAATATTGTGTACAGTTTGGTGTCCTAATTTGAGAAAGGATTTAAATGCATTAGAAACAGTTCAGAGAAGGGTCACTCAATTCATTCCTGGGATGAAGGGTTGAACAGATTGGGTCTATACCTATTGGAGTTTAAGGATGAGAGGTGATCTTATTGAAACATGTAAGATCCTGGGGGGAATTGATAGGGTGGACACAAGAGGGATGTTTACTTTTGTTGGGAAGGCTAGAACTAGGGGACACAGTTTAAGAATAAGATGCCTCCCTATTAGGATGGAGATGAAGAGATTTTTTTTCTTTCTCAAAGGTTTGTTAGTCTTTGGAATTCTTTTCCTTAAAAAGCAGTGGAGGTTGGGTCATTGAATTTATTCAAGGCTGAGTTAGATAGATAGGTAGATAGATTCTTAATAGCTAAAGGAGTCCAGGGTTATGGGGGCAGACAGGGAAGTGTAGTTGAGACCACAACCAATTCAACCATGTTCTGATTGAATTGCGGAACAAGCTTGAAGGGCCGAATGTCCTACTCCTGCTCTTAAGTCCTATGTTCTTATGTAAAGGTCATCAACCTGAACATTAGTTGTTTCTTTCCACAGATGCTGCTTGACCTGCTGAGTATTTCCAGCATTTTTTTGTTATTTTAGGCTTCCAGCACCCGCAATATTTTGCTTTTGTAGTAGTGCTGAATAGTTGCTTTTTGGGACTGGAGGAAGATATACAGTGAGGCTCCCTTAGTGTCAGTTTTTGATCTGTATTAATGGCCCAGAGGTCATTACACAATTTCAAAATTTGCAGATGACACTTGCAAGTATTGTGAACTCTGAGGAGGGATCATGATAGGCGGATCTGTGGCAGTTGAAATTTAATGCAGAGAATAATACAGTTTGGTAGTTAACAGATGGACTGTAATGGTTCAAGAAGGCAGTTCGTCCCACCACCTTCTCAAGGCACTTAGGGATGGGCAATAAAGTAACCCTTGCCAGTGACACTCACATCCCATAAAATAATAAAAGAGATGTGGTTAATAAGGTATACAGGATTCTCAGCATTATAAGTAGAGACATAGAGTGTAAAGCCAAGGAAGTTTTGGTGAACCTTTGATGAACATAGGAACATTAAGTGCAGGTTTGTGCGTCAATGCAGGTGTGTATGATGAGTTTGCCAATGTGAACATGTTTAGACAGGAGCTCTGTCACAAATGAGAAAAGGAAGCTTTAGGCTTTGCTTTCAAGTTTTCATGTTGTTCAGTGGCTGAACAGAATAATTGCATTCTAGATGGATTTGTGATTTCCGCCATTTCCCCCAAAAGCAGTACAAATAATGTAAATGACTGCCTTTATACCACTTTATCATATTTATCTTGTCACCCTGAAGCCACCAAAGTGATGTTTTAGTGTAGACTGTCTTGATTCTGACATCAATTGCAAGATCCTGAAAGTATCCTGAAAGCTCTATGTTTGCTCATTAAGCTATGAGGAACACAATACAGAAAGACACAATCAAAATGAGTAACTCCATGATGGAAGGACTCTCAAGTCTGAAACTGTCAAAATATGGCAGAAAAGTAATTATGGAGCTCGGCAGCTCTAACAAGCTGAAGAAGATTTTGAAGGAAAAGTCAGAATCAATTTATTGCTGCAATGAGCAGGTACTTCTAATGTAGTAGAATATCTTCTACCAGATAAGAGAAAGAGGCAAAACAGAACAGTTCTGTTGAAGACTCATGAGGACTCGAAATGTCAACTTTGTTCTTCTCTGCCAATGCTGCCAGACCTGCTGAGTTTTTCCAGGGATTTCTGTTTTTGTTTTGGATTTCCAGCATCTGCAGTTTTTGCTTTTATCCAGGAGAAACAGGCACTTGTGAGATATCAAAGAAGAGATATGATAATGTCATGGAGCACGTGAACTCAGGGGTGTGTACCGCCATTGGAAAACTAGTTAAATAAAGGTGCTTCAAAAGTTAGATGATATTCATCTGCTTTAGCACAGGCAACGAGGAGCTATTGCATATTAATGTGCCAGTTTATACAATTTAGCTTAAAGGGTGGAATTGTCTGGTCCTGTTGGCGGCAGGCGTCATGACGGGTGTGAGTGGACAGGAAGGCCAAAAATTGGTTTTACGCTGTTGTGAAACCAGTTTATAATCGTCTGCTCCACCAGTCAATGGTGGGGCACATTTCCCACTGCTGCACGCCCATGAAATACTTTAGTATCTCATTATAAGCCCTGCTCACCAGAATCATCCCCCCATGCTGGTCATCTGGGCACTTCACACCGACATGTTTCACAACTGTACATAAGTGATGTGCACCCGGCGAGCTGCACTTCGCTCGCGGTCATCAGTGTCAGGCTTCACAGGCAGCACTACATCACTTTGAGGGACTCAGGGGCAGGTCTCTACTGACCAGACCAGCCTTAAGGCAGGGGTAGCTTTTAAATGGCTGCAGAGCTAGGGCATGCTTGGGGCAGGGGAGAAAGGGCCTCTGGCAAGGAAAGAGGATGCAGGCCGAGGGCTGTACTGGGGAAGGGGGCTAACCCAGGGTGTGGGTGGGGCCACATGTTAATCTGTGAAAGTGGCCACAAGATGATGAGGGTTGAGGCAGTCACCAAAGGAGATGAGGCCAGATAGAGATGTGAGGGTGTGTGTAAGAGAGAGGGTATGTGTGGGAGAGTGAGTGGTGATGTCCCTTGAGCTGGCAGTGAGTGAGATGCCAGTGAATGTGTGATAGCTTTGTGAGTGAGAGATTTTAGAGTGATGAGATGATCACCTTACCCTGGCGGTACAGATGAGATCATTCATACTATTTCTGCACGGAATGGCGAACCTCTTCTGTGCAGCTTGGCACTGACCACCACTGCCACATGCTCCCAAGCCCGTGTGGTGAGATTGCTGGACTTCCTGTGGCCAGAGCAGGGGTGGAAGACATCACAGCTGGCCTCCAAAAGGCTTTCCAGTGATGGGTCACTGAACTGTCCTTGGCTTTCATGGCTATGTCTTCACTGGAGCAGTCCTGGGCTGCAAGCATTGGGAATTATGCACGTGGCTGCTGTTTAGATTTGGCACCCAGAGAGGGGAAACGATGAGGTAATGGTATGGTGGGTGATTCAGAGGCTGCAACGAGACAGCGTGTTTCCTGTGGCTGCATAACTAATGAGGCAGGAAGTGGGCTGCATGAAAACCAACTACTGTGGCCAGCAGGTAAAATGCCATTTTTCATGCCTGCTCCCGCGCTTAGTGCAAATCTGGGATGATTCCACCTAAAGTTTCGCTCATATGCAGCAGCTAGTATTAACCATTCTATACATTTAAATGATATTGTAATCACCTACTAATGCCTTAACCATAACATCTGCAGTTGGTCACTGAGCGAGTGGCAAATTTTTGTTTTGTTTAGATACCACAGGATGGTGAAAAGATGAGAGTGTTGAATTTTGCTAAACGCTAAGAGTAATGTCAAGTATTGATTTCAAGAAAATGGGGATTGTCCCATATTGAATGCAACTTTTGATGTGACAAACTGGCAGATTAGGATTACCAGCCTTTCAGGATTGCCTAGGAGTCTCTGGAATTGAGGATTGTTTTCATGGGCACTACTGCAAATAATTCGGGAGAATACAGGAAACTGAGTTGATGAGCAGAACCAGATCAAGAATGGAAGTTTGACAGCTGGCCATGGAGACCAGTAGACACTTGGAGGGGCAGATTAGATTAACTGGAACCTATGTGAACATCAACCTTTTTACATACAACTTCAGATCAGCCTAATACTTGTGCTCAAGACCACCACTTTAAGGTGGCTGAATATTTCATTTTCTTTTCATTTCCTTGTACTTTAGGATTTTTATTGGTGTTTTCTGAATCACGTGCTCCATATGTTTGTTTTTCTGTGAAAATTGAAATCCAGTGAATTTGTGTATGACATACAAAGGCCACGTTTACATTGGGAATGTGATGATCTGTGAACATAGCATGTAAGTAAATGTGCAGTTAAAACCAATTTTACATCAGTTGTACTATAGAGGGAAGGCAAATTGAAGCTTCCAAAAATGCCAATTTTCATTGGATTTAGTATTTTTAAGAAAGTGAACTGCGATGGTAGAAAATTTATTTTGAGGAATTTTGGCATACTTTAGTGCATTTTCCAGCATTTCGAAGCGTAATGTGTTTATTTTTCTTGCATGCTTTTTTACTTTTGCTGGGATTTCCATTTTCCATACGGGTTTCATTTTTTGTTCTGATTAGTCCCTTTCTTTTGACTCATAAACTAGTTAAATGAGAGGGCTCAGTGCAATCTAAGATCAGTTGTATCTGAGTTAGAATCAAAAAGACATACACAATGATGGCTTTTTGAATTTAGTCTTGAAATATTTGACTGCTCAATAATTTGTTGCTAATTGGTGTCAAACAAAACACACAACTGGACATATTACATTTTGCAGGATTAAATTGATCTGTGGTTTGATAATGGGCGAAATTTTCCATTCTGGAGACTAAGTGCGGTGGTGGGTGGGAAAGTTGGTGAGATTCACATTGGGTGGCAGGTTGGATTTTTCACTCAATTTTCTGCTTTTCAGCTCGTTATTTATGAGTCTCATGGCTGGGTGGGCAGGGATTTGCCGCCCCTCCGTTACCTCCATGGGGTCGAAGGTCCTGACACCATATTTGAACACCACCTGCACAGACATTCACTCACTGCAGGCCAAGTGTGGTTCAAGGTTCTGTTTCACTTATGGCACTCAAACAGACAAAACCCTCTGCTCCCTGGTTCAGCAAGGCCTCCCTGGGGATTCTCCTCCAGGCGGCCCAGGAAAGGTGGGGAGGTCCTCTTTCCTTGGGATGGAAGCAGGAAGCCTGGTTTGAGTGGCATAAGTGAAACAGAACCTTGAACCACACTTGGCCTGCAGTGAGTGAATGTCTGTGCAGGTGGTGTTCAAATATGGTGTCAGGACCTTCGACCCCATGGAGGTAATGGAGGGGTGGCAAATCCCTGCCCGCCCAGCCATGAGATTCATAAATAACGAGCTGAGAAGCAGAAAATTGAGTGAAAAATCCACGTGACCTCTCAAGGCCATCAGGCAGTCTAAGGGTTAGAGTCCACAGGGACGTCACAGATGACCAGTAATTAAGACTTCAGCAATTAATGTCTGTCAGCCATTTTAAGCTCATGGTCTCATGTAAGATCCTGCACAAAAGGCATCTGAATCCCTTATTGGGGAGGTCTTAGCAGACACTGAACTGTTTCTGAACTGCTCTTTCATCCATAGTGCTCATAGTCAATCCATCTGTCTTTATGCAGGACATGATTGCCCACAACAGAAAGGAGAGAGCAAAGGCTGGAGGTGGGGTCCCTTAGCTGAGGACTCTCTCCTCCTATGAGGAGGAGGTGGCAGAGCCCACTGGAGAGGGCAGGGATCGTTCCTGCGTAGAAGGCGAGATCAACCTCCACCCCTCCCCCCAACAAGCCAGTGAGGGTGCATCCAGTATACATTGACACTATGTGGACTATGACTGTGAGTGACCTATAATGTTGGAGCCTGTATAGTCAATCACTAATTATCTCTTCCCTCCACTCCAGCTGCTAGCAAGAAAAGGTAGAGGAAGACCACCAGCAAGTGCCTCAGCCCAAGTCCCCAGAGCATATCAAATGAGGAGGCAGAGGAACCACCCAATGAATACCCGTCACTGCATTCACCTGCATCCTCCACCAGCGCAGACACACACATCTTGGTGAGACCTAGTTCTATAGTAGTCTCAGGTTCACAATCTAGTGGTCACCTCACCAACAAGTGTCCACAGCAGGTGAAGGCAGTGACAGCCAAGGTTTCTGATACTCGGAGGACTGCTGGAGACCAGCCCCCTGCTGAATCTGAGTCCAATGACAAGCTTCTGGAATTGGCGCTAAGAGAAATGTTGGAGATGCAAAGACAGGCAGGTTGACATCAGGCAGAGTTGTCAGAGGCTGTCACTAGCCTGGAATGAAGGATGGAGGAGCATGCCCATGTTCTGTCTAATGTCATGGATCTGGCATGTGAAGTCTCCATGGGAAGAGTGGTGGCTGCCTGGAGGACCCAGCTCCAGCAGTTTCTGCTGAATTTGTACTTGGGCCTGAACACCATTGCTCTAGCCATGGGTGCATTTTAACAGTGGCTAGACGAGAGGGGGATGGGGCAACTTGACTTCCCTCTAGGTGCCTCTTCTCAAGGCGTCAGGGAGGGACCTTGGGTGCCCAGATGGAGGAGCAGCATCAACCAGACACCCCAGGGGCATCCACCTAGGACACATCAATGTTGTCGTGCCAAAATCCGAATCCCCTCTGCTGGTGACCCCATCAACTCAAGGTCAGGACATGGAGGCTGCACCTGGCCCAGAGCGGGAGACCTTAACAGGCCAGGGCCCTCCAGGCCTTGGGCCACCAAAGGACATCCGCCAAAGCTATTCACATGACAGGGCATAGCAGTCAGCAGGCTGCCCCCACCTCTGCTGTGGATCTCAGGGCTGCACCTAGACATAGTGGTAGGGTTAGAAAAATATTTCGCATTTATCTCTCTCCAAATCTCAGGTATTGAATGGTTAATCAATAAGATGCAAGGTCCTACGTTCATTCAAGGGTACAAAATGAATCCCCCCAACACAATAATCTCCCACCTGTTCACTCAATTCCATACATCTCACTCAATCTCATCATAGTGAATTGCCTCTAGTTCCACATCAGTGACATGAGCAAAGGCATTTCCTATATGAAAATAATGGCTGCATAATACACATGTGACACTTGCATCTCAGGCAGATGTCATTTGGCCTCCAGTGAATAGCTCATCAAGGGTTAGTGATTATCCTGATGCTGTTGCACTGATGTCAGTAGTTTGTGGATATTACAGATATTTGTTGTGAACAATGGTAGAGTCTTTTCTCCCAAGTGTACTTTGCAATAGCATTTATTTTATAACATGAGTTTTAGGGAAAAGTAGTATTCATTGTCGAGCACCGTAGCCTTTCATGCCTCCCTGCAGTGTGTTTTTGTCTCCACTTTTAAGGTTGAACGTTACTCATTTCTTCGTTCTCACTCTCCCCATGCATGACAGTGAACAATAGAAGTTGGTTCCACTGTGACATTGAAAATGTCTGCGAGACGGGAATGGGTGTGTGATGTCAGAGGTGTGTGCTCATCCTGATGAAGCCATCTACTTATGAGGATCCTACTTTGCTCCTGAACGGCTGCTTCACGGTGATTTATGGAATCTTTCTGTAAAGTCTCAGTACGCAAATCGATATAGAATCCATTACGTGACTCTATAGTCATTGACTTCGGGTAGATAAAAAGGATTGCCCATCTCACAAAGGCCAATGTCGAGGACTGTAATGCTATGAAAGCAATGTTTCGGCACATCTCCTGAGTGCTTAGCAGGATCTATGAAGGGAAGACATTGTCATTGTCAATGCTGACATGGCCACATCTCTCCCAAATGCCTAGGCAATGCAGGACATAGACTTGACAGGCTTCCGACGAATCTAGTGTAAGGGATGTTTCTAAATAATCAAATGAAGGTCCTGCTGAACTATCTCTGTGAGGACAATGCTAACATAACTCACAGCTTTGGGTGCATATTGTCGAGTAACATGTTACTGTGTCCTGATGTCCGATGGCATCTTGGGGCCCAATAGCAAGATTTGCTTTTGATAACCCAGGCTTGCCAGAGAGTCAGCTAAGAAAAAAGGCCCCTCTAGCATTCCTTTCAACTCATAATATCTGGGGCGTTTAACAACCTTTGAGATTGAGCTGAATTCCAGATGATGGATACACATCCTTTGTGATAACCTGGTGAAGAGGTTGTGGTCATGTGACATAGGCCTCTGGCTTGTTGAACTAGTAATGTTGCCTTGCTGAGCTGAATAGTTCAATCTATTTTATATCTGACCAACAGATGCACAGAAAGGAGCTCTGTTCAGGTTAAACACCTGGCCCCGTCTACACTGCTTCTGTTGGAAGTTCTGTGCACTGGCCACAAGACTGATTCAACTCTGCGTGCCTATCTCATCTTATGAAGTCAACAACACCGGAAAAGTGAAATTATACGACATCAGGTTTTAACCTGCTGACCTCTGCAAAAGTATACTCTTTTGGATTTGATTCTGTACTCTAGAACTCATGTGAATCAATATTTATTTTCTCTGTGGCCTCTATTATAAATCCTTCTTTTCTCTATCCCTCTCTTTATTTTGAGTGTGGAGGTGACATTGTGACCCCTCCTTCCCACGTTTTTATTGTGTGCAAATAAACTAACCCTTTGAGTTTATCCTATCGTGGGTTTGCCATAAGGTTACAAAAATAAACTCAGATTGCACAAAAACTGAAGGGCTGGGGAAACACACCACTGCTTATAAGGAGGGAAACAAATCAAAATACCTTTTCTGTTTACGGACGGGTGGTGAGAGGAGAAATTAGTGTTGTTTAAATTAACCACCCCTGTCCGTAACGCCATAGTTGATAGGACTGCACTATGTGCAGTTGCTTAAGGAGATGCGCTAGTGGGGCGCTGATCACGTTCCACAGCAGCCACATATTCCCTAGGCTACTGTGCATTCCAAGGATGACCCCATTGTTACATTTGAAGGTGAATTTAACATCCTCCGCGATCATTGCAAGATTGATGACCTTTTGTGATATGTTGAAGATGATAATGAAGGATTTGTGTCACCTGCATTGATGGCTGAAGAGAACTTCAATTGTGAAAACTTGTCTTCACCTTATTCCTCAAGAAACCTTGTAGTTATGAGGTTAGCACAGGCACACCTGCTGCATCGTGCCCATGCAATGGCATCCTCGTGTTGTTCGTCTGAATCCTCACTCTCTTCAGATTCATTTCCTTCCAAGTCTTCCTCATCTGAGGAGATGTCCAGTTCCTCCATGTTTCCCTCTGGCAACATATTGCCCCTTTGCAGCGCTAGCTTGTGCAGGATGCAGCAAACAACAGTGATGTAGGATACTCTGTACAGCGAGTATTGCAGTATTGGCCTGACCAGTCCAAACGTTGGAAAAGCATCTTTAAGAGGCCAATAATTTGCTTGATTTGTGACCTTGTGGCTGAAAGAGCAGCATTGGATCTCTCTTCAGATGCACTCTGTGGCTGACAAAAGGGTATCATTAGCCATGTCTTCTGGTGCTACCCATTATCACCAAGGAGGAGCACTGAGGTCTCTCAAATATCTCTGGCACCTGGGAATAACTCAGTGCGCAAGTTGTGTGAGCTCCCTGGGTTCCTAGCACAAACATGTTTGATCTGCTTTCTGTGGTCACAAATTAGCTGAACATTTCAGAGAGTGAAATCCTTTTCTATTGATGGATCACAAAGAGCTCACAGGGAGCTCTCAAAGCCACATATGTGCAGTTGATGGTGCCCTGCACTTGTGGGAAGCCTGAGTTCACAGTGAATCTCTCAGCTCTTGCAGCCTGGCTTCCTCCATCTCTTTGGAACTGCATGTAATGATGAACTTTACTGAAAAGGGCACCTGTCACCTCCCTTGTGCATTTGTGTGTTGCCAACTGTGAGGCTCTGCAAAGGTCCCCAGTGGAACCCTGGAAGGATCCACTGGCAAAAAAGTTGTGTGGCAGTAACCTTTGAAGCAACTGGCATGGGATGGCCTCCAAGTTCATGCAGCATGAGTTTCTTATGGAGAATTTGACAAATATAAGCTACTACATCTCTAGACAAGCAAAGGTGCCTGTGGCACTGTCTTTCGCTCATCTGCATGTAAGAGCTGTGTCTTTAGTACATCCTTGCTCACATAAAATGTTGCCTTGGATTTATCCCTTCCTCATCTAGGACTGGGACTAGTATCTAGGACTTCCTGGGGCACTGCTGGATCTTGTTCCTCAGGACGATGGTCTTCCCTGAGCTCTGCTAATCTGCGACAGGCTGGCAGGTTCAGTGCTGCCTTTGCGCAGCAGACATGGACCTTGATTTTTTTGAACCTGCACCCATTCTGACCTGCCTTTATAAGGATCAGATGCCAATTAAGACCAAATACACCACAGCACCTAAACTTGATGGATTCTTGCCGAATTTGCACCATGAATAAAGGAGCCAAGCTCATTTATTGTATGTTAGACCCATGAATCCAGCACTCAGCTAAGCCATACTCTCCATAGTTTGAGCAGGACATTTATCGGGTGCCCCTTCAATCAGCCAAAAATTGCTGTGATGAATTCCTCCCACACGCCTGGAGACCCTTCCCTGATCAATTTTTTTTCTAGCTTGTTTTTCGAACTACTTCATTGTTAGGTGAGATTGAAAATGGCGCTGCTAACTTGTGTCCGTGAGAACAGCTTCCAACCTCCCGCTATCACCCACCAATTTCCTCCCCATCCTCCTCCATACTCGCCATCCCCAAATTCTCATTTCTCCTATCACTATCTAGCCTCCACCTTTTACCCTTGACCCCATCATTATCCATGTGGTTATTCCAGTTCAGCCCCCTAAACTCTTTAATGTGAATGACCCCCATCTCCTTTGTTGACCTGATCTCTCCCTTTCTCGAGGCCATATGCACCCCTACTTTCCAGGACCTCCCCATGAGACCATCCAATACGAAAATACAAAATAGGAGCAGAAGTAGGCCATTCAGCTCCTAGAGCCTGCTGCTCCATTCATTTAGATCATGGCTGATCTGTTTATGTTTCGAATTCCACATTCCCATCTACCCCCGTAATCTTTGATTCCCATGCCTAAAAAGAACCTATCTCTGCCTTAAAAATATTCAATGATCCCGCCTCCACCGCCTTCTAAGGCAGAGAGTTCCAAAGTCGCACAACACACTGAACAAAAAAAATCTCCTCATCTCTGTCCAAAAAGGGTGACCCCTAATTTTAAAACAGTGTTCCCTAGCTCTGGACTCACCCACAAAAGGAAACATCCTTTCCACGTCCACCTTGTCAGTACCGTTCAGGACCTTATTTACTCCAGTCAAGTCACCCTCACTCATTCCAGGTATCAATCTAATAACCTCCTCTAAACCGCCTCCAGCGCACTTACATTCTTCTTTAAATAGGGAGACCAAAACTGCATACGACATTCGAGGTGTGCCCTCACCAATGCCTTGTATAACGGAAGCATTACATCCTTTTATGTTCAATCCCTCTCTTAATAAAGGATAGCATTCCATTAGCCTTCTTAATTACTTGCTGTACCAACATATTAACTTATTGTGACTCATGCACTAGAACATCTAGATTCTTCTGCAGCTCAGAATTCTGCAGTCATTCTCCATTTAAGTAATACCCTGCTTTTTTATTCTTCTTGTCAAAGTGAACACCTTCACATTTTTCCACATTATACTCCATCTGCCTTGTTTTTGCCTACCCACTCAACATATCTCAGTGGTAGGGAAACTATTGGAGAAAATTCTGAAGGAGAGAATCTATCTCCACTTGGAGAGGCAAGGTTTGATCAGGGATGGTCAGCATAGCTTTGTCAGAGGGAGGTCATGCCTAACAAATATGATTGAATTTTTTGAGGAGGTAACCAGGTGTATAGATGAGGGTAGTGTAGTTGATGTAGTTTATATGGATTTCAGCAAAGCCTTTGACAAGGTCCCACATGGGAGACTTATAAAGAAGGCAAAGGCAGATGGGATACAGAGTAATTTGATAAGGTGGATTCAAAATTGGCTTAGTTGTAGGAGACAGAGGGTGATGACAGAAGGATGCTTTAGTGACTGGAAACTAGTGTCCAGTGGCATGCCACAGGGATCTGTGCTGGGTCCCCTATTATTTGCCATTTATATAAACGACATAGATGATTGTGGGGGGGTTGGATTAGTAAGTTTGCGGATGACACAAAGATTGTCCGGGTGGTTAACAGTGAGGTTGAGTGTCTTGGGCTACAGGAAGATATAGATGGGATGTTCAAATGGGCAGATAAACGGCAGATGGAATTTAACCCTGAAAAGTGTGAGGTGATACACTTTGGAAGGAGTAATTTGACAAGGAGGTATTCAATGAACGGCATGACACTAGGAAGTTCTGAGGAACAAAGGGACCTTGGCGTGTGTGTCCATAGATATCTGAAGGCGGAGGGGCATGTTAGTGGGGTGGTTAAAAAGGCATATGGGACACTTGCCTTTATCAATCGAGGCACAGATTACAAAAGTAGAGAGATCATGTTGGAGTTGTATAGAATCTTGTTGAGGCCACAGCTGGAGTACTGTGTGCAGTTCTTGTCGCCACATTATAGGGAGGATGTGATTGCACTGGAGGGGGTGCAGAGGAGATTCACCAGGATGTTGCCTGGGATGAAACATTTTAAGTTAGGAAGAGAGGTTGGATAGACTTGGGTTGTTTTTGTTGGAGCAGAGAAGACTGAAGGGCAACCTGATCGAGGTGTACAAGATTGGGGGACATGGACAGGATGGATAGGGAGCAGCTGTTCCCCTTAGTTGAAGGGTCAGTCATGAGGGGACATAAGTTCAAGGTGAGGGGCAGGAGATTTAGGGGGGAAGTGAAGAAAAACTTTTTTTACCCAGAGGGTGGTGATGATCTGGAGTGCGCTGCCTGGGAGGGCAGTGGAGGCGGGTTGCCTCACATTCTTTAAGAAGTACTTGGATGAGCACTTGGCATGTCATAACATTCAAGGCTATGGGCCAAGTGCTGGTAAATGGGATTAGGTAGGTAGGTCAGGTGTTTCTCAAGTGTCGGTGCAGACTCGATGGGCTGAAGGGCCTCTTCTGCACTGTAATTCTGTGATATCTTTATCTGTCTGCAACCCCGTTATGTCCTCTTCATAACATACTTTTCTACCTATCTTTGTGTCATCTGCAAGTTTAGCCATAATGCCTTCACTCCCCTCATCTAAGTCATTGATGTAAATTGTAAAAAGTTGAGACCCCAGCACAGACTCATGCGGGAATCCACGTGTCACATCCTGCCAATCAGGCGACAACCCATTTATGCGTACTCTGTTTTCTGCCAGCCAGTCAATCTTCTATCCATGCTAATACCTTACCCCCTACACCATGAGCTTTTATTTTTCACAATAACTTTAGATGTGGCACCTTATCAAATGCCTTCTGGAAATCCATGTACAGCACATTTACAGGCTCCCCTTTATCCACAGTTCATGTTACTCCTTCAGAGAACTCCAATAAATTGTTTAAACATTCTTTTCCTTTCACAAAACCATGCTGACTCTTCCCGATTATGTTGAGTTTCTAAGTGCCCAGCCATAACCTCCTTAATGATCAATTCTAACAGCTTCCCCATGACAGACATCAAGCTAACTGGCCTATAGTTTCCTATTTTCTACTCCTTCCCTTCTTGAATAGAGGGGATATATTTGCTACTTTCCTGTCTGAGGGAACCTTTCCAGAATCTAGGGAATTTTGGAAAATTAACTTCAACGCATCTACCTTGTTAGCCATCTCTTTTAAGACCCTAGGATGAAGTCCATCAGGACTCAGAGACTTGTCAGCCCTCCGCTCCATCTGTTTGCTCAATACTGCTTCCTAGAGATTTGTAATTTCACCAAGTTCCCCTCTTCCTTCCACCCCCTGATTTATAGCTATTACTGGAATGTTTTTGTAACCTCTATCATGAAGACAGAAGCAAAATATTTGTTCATTTCACCCACCCACTTATTATCTACTATTAACTCACCACTGTCACTCTAGAGAACCAAAAATCAACTCTATTTACTCCTTTCCAATGGCACTTTCCCCAGTGCTGCCAAGGGCAGCCTGGTAGCATGGCCAGCATGCTCATCCACCTTGTAGACCTCACTTTTGTCCACATAGATTGTGAGCACCTCAAGTCGGTTTGACAATTGCAAAGTCTGAGGCTCCTCCACTACTGTCTGCTCAGCTCCATTACTTGCTTCACTCATGGTCACATCCTCCTGTCCGTCACTGTTGACCAAAACAGATGACCCTATTCTAAGAGGCGTGACTGTCTTCTGGAACAAAGTGTCCAGGTATTTCTCCCCCTCCCTTAAGTTGTGCAATGTCTGCAGTTTGGCTTCCAGATCAATAATTCTGATCTGGAATTCTTCTAGCTACTTACGCTTTCTGCAGACATGTTCGCCATGGCTCGCCTTGACGTGCCAAATTGCCCACATACCACAGCTGCAACAGAATACCTGTCCTGTCTTTGTTACTTATGTTATTTAGTTAACATAATTTAATTACTCACTTAATTAACTTAAAATAATTGCTGTGTATACCACACCTCTTTCCCCTGTGCACTGAATTTCCATGTGAACCTTGTTTGCTACACACTCAGCATCTGTCTCACTCCAGCGTATTTGCCTGTCTCCCCGTGTGTCCTTACTGATTATGCAGTTTGAAAAGCCTGTCTCTCTCATGGACCCTCTGAGTCACTAGCTAGTTTAGCTTCCTGCTACAGTAATTAACACTACTTGAATGAACTGTTTTCAGTGATTGACAGATAACTGCCACCCCTGTCAGTTCTCTGCCTAACAAGCTAACCTAACTTACTTGAAGCTTAGTACTGTTTTAGATCTTGATTCTTAAGTCCATTTCAGGTTTTATCTATATATTACCAGAATTTACCATGTGAACCTAATTTGCTACTCACTCAGCCCCTGTCTTACTCCAGCGTAGTCGCCTGTCTCCTTACGGATCTTATTTACCCCCATGATTTTTCAGCTACTGGCTTACAGGATTGAGATGCCTCCCCTGAATGTTATTGTGCCCTCTGCCTCACATTACCATGACTCAAACTGCCAGGACCAAATTCCTTAGGTTACTGACCGCGCCCTGCACACCACACTGTACATGACCATCACTGCCCAGAGATCTCTTCCCTTGCCCAAGACATGCTTGCCATGCAGAGCCTTCTAGCATGGCCCATACAGCTCCAGGATGGTCTTTTCAATATGCCCCTGACAGCATGGCCTTAGCCCCAGGACGGTCTCTGATTCTTCCTTGGACAGTCTTTTCATTCTTGCCCCAGGACAGTATTTCGCTAATCCACTCTATTTCTTGACTACCCCCTAGTTCTGCCTCTGTTTCCTCCCCAACCTTGCCCTATCTCCACCTTCCTTCTTTGCTGTTGTGTGTTACACCCCCATTCCAGCCCTTCCCCTGTCTCCACCCCCCCCTCTTTTTTGTGCCACATACATCCCCCCCTTGTCCTGCTTGAATTTCCTTACTCCCCTCTCATGTTCCAGACACTGCTACCCCCAGTCTAGCCTCCGCTCCCCTGCCCGCTGGCCTTGCCTCCCGCACCCGATATCTCACAGCAATGCTCTTAAATGAAGGTGAAAGCAGTGTCTACTCACTTGAAGTCATTGATGAAGTGAAGCTCACCAGGTGCGTGCCATTTATATACAGTCAGGAAACAGACTGTTCTAATTATCTGTTGACGGGGCACTTAATGTGGAGGGGGAACATAATTCCAGTGAGTTGGCTTTTTAATGAGAAATCATGAGATGCAAATGAATGCCAATGTGGTTCCTGACCTAGATCAGTGGAAACTCGACCCACTTTTTAACCTTCCATCAAAGTCAGGAGAATAAAATTCCAAACAAATTTCCTGATGGTGGGAAACTGACTTTTCCCATAATGCCAAATTTAATGCCTTGTCCACCACGTTTCCTGCCGCTAGCAGGAGTGGAAAATTCTACCTACTATTTGGATTCAAGCTACCCAGGATAATTTACACATGGAGCAGTATTTTCCTGTGGGCTTCTAAGCATCACTGTCAGGCTCAACTGGGGTTTAGAAACCCAGACTGGTTGAAAAGTTATTGCCTTGGCAGGAGTCCTGATGACAGGCCGAAAACCTGGGTGATCCTACCTCTACTGTCTAAGGTACCCATGGCCACAGTTTAACAGGGTTAGGCAATTATTTGGTGGCTTTCGGGGCTGTCCCTTTAAAGGACGTCTGACCCCCTTGGAGCTGTCAGCCAATCACAGGGCTGGCAGCGTAGCAGCACCACCGAGACCAGTGGTCACTGCTGGTACAGTATCTGGAAGGAGTCGTCATTGGCTGTCTCTTGATTCAAGTGTGCAGTCTGCTCAATTACGAGTTTCTGCCATAAGTCTTCATTTGACTGAATAGGCTGATTCTTGACCCTCAGATTTTTGGGCACATGGAGGAGGATTTCCCATGAGGTAGTGGGATCTGGAGTGCAAAACTTGCTTTTTTTTTTTCTCCTCTGCTGCTACTCTTCATAAAGGCATTAGGACTCAAAGCATGATGCTACTTGATGGAGAAGTTGTTGCCATTCTGAATGATTGACTGGTGGCAAGTTCCTCCGAGTTTTTAAGATTAAAGCTGCCATGCTTGGCCCGGGGTTGTGGGGGGTGGGAGGGGGGGGGGGGGGGGGGGGTGGGGGGGGGGGGGGGGGGCGGTGGGCTGCGGTGTGGTGGCTTCAGAGTGTCTTTGAAGTGTTTTCTTTGTCCTTCTCTGGAATATGGGCCACTTTGAAAGTTGAGAGAATAGGATCTGGCGGGAGAGATGGTTTTCAGCCATCCTGACAATGTCTGGTCCATCAAAGTTGATTTTGCAAGAGATTTGTCTGAACGCTTGTTGAGCTGGCTTCAAGAAGGACACTGGCACTTTTACAACATTTCTCTGTTGAATCCAGAGATATGGAGGAGGCACTGCTGATTGAATTTCTCTAGTGCTGTAATGCGTCACATTTACACATCAGGTTCCGCTGCAGCACAGGAGCATGGTAATGACAACTGCTCTGTATATTAAGACTTTTATTGATTAGCACAGGACTTTGTTGTCAAACATTCACTGTCATAATTTGTAGAAGGCTGAACTGGTGCAGCTGATCCAGTGCTGGACCACCTCATCAATAGTGGTCTTTTGAGAGAGGTGGCTGCCAAGGTATGGGAAGTGCTCAATATATTCCAGAGTGTCTCCCTCAACATACATTGGGAGTGGAAAATTTGGCTGACCAGGTATGAGTTGGTACAAGAGATTTGTTTTGGCAACATTCGAAGACTGGCCAAATTTCTTGTATGCAGAACTGAAAAGATTGAGAGTGGCTTTTAAATCTGGTGCAGAGTGGACAATGCAGTGATCCTCAAACTGTAGATCATGTTTGTGGTGGTCAGTTTAGTTTTGCACAGAAGAGACTGAGGTTAAAGAGTTTTCCTTCTAGACAGTGCTGACACCAGTGGACAGTTGATCTTTAATGAGGTGTAAAGCCATGGTCAGTAGATTGTAAATAGTATGGGGGCTACCACATAGGCTTGCTTGACCCCGATCCAGATTTTGAAAGCATCTGTTTGAGATCTTCCACTCAAGACAGTTGCAGTCATGAAGCAGTTTCAGGATTGTGATGAAGTTTCTTGGACACCCATATCTTTGCAGCACAATCCACAGAGTCTCACGATTTACTGAGTCAAATGCTTTGGTCAAGTCAATGAATGCAATGAGGAGTTCCTGGAGTTGGTCTCCGCATTTGACTTGAATTTGGCTGGCAACTAAGACAATGTCAAAGGTTCTGCTGGAATGTCTAAAGCTGCACAGTGGCCAGAGTTTTATGCTTGTTGTGTGGGTGCGCGCCTGACCCAACAGTGCATGAAGACATTGGGTGAGGGTCCCGACATCACAATGCACTTGCACCTGCTTAGCAAAATATCGCGTGCGCAGCAGTTAGAAGCATGCCCGGCGACAATTAAGTGGGCAGTTAAGCACATTAAGGAAGCAATTAAAATTGATTTTATGTGGCCCGTCCACTGTGGCCAGGTGGCCTTTACATTTTTGCTGAAACCTCGATCCAGGGCGGAATGAAATGACTATGGTGAAATATAATTTAAAAAAAAGATATCTGGGGACTGATGTTTTTTGAGTTCTGCTGTCAGGTGCTTGAATGTGCTGCATTGACATAGTTTGGTGCATTTTCTTCTTTCTATTTAATTTGTCCAGATCTGTAGCTTTGTGAGGCAACTCTGCAGCAGCTGTCTGCCTTCAGGGAGCTCGCTAGAATTGTCCACCGGCACCCTCACTTTGGTCGGCGCCCGCCCTCTTTCCCTAGCCCCCCACCCCAACTGGCGGTGCTGAGGCTTTCTCAATGCGCATTTCATACTGGCTGGCCTTTAATTGGCTAGCCAGTGTGAAATTGTGTTCAGGGGCCAATCACGGGCAGAAGCACATTTCACGTCTGCTTCTGGGCCTGCTAATTGCGTGCACCCAATGGCC
Organism: Carcharodon carcharias; assembly: GCF_017639515.1. NCBI lineage: Eukaryota > Metazoa > Chordata > Chondrichthyes > Lamniformes > Lamnidae > Carcharodon > Carcharodon carcharias. The sequence goes on from NC_054470.1 coordinate 135,729,870, forward strand.
TGAATCTTAGGTTCAGTATGTCTGGGAGGATTTCCTCTGCCATAGGAAGTAGGTGATTCAGGAGAATGTGTGCAGCATTTTCCCTGCTCTCGACAAGAGGGAGATACCTTGCTAGTTTCCACAGCATGATTTATCTCCCTTCTTGAAGATAGTTACAAAAGTTGCATCCTGAAGTCGAGAGGGGGAGGCTCTTTTTCATCCAAAATTTATAGGATGAGATTTGATATGAGCAGAAATTTACCAGCTTTGAAGATCTCGGCTGAAATACCATCAGGGCCACAGACATTTTTGTTTTTCATCCGTTTGATTGTTTGTTGTAGCTCTCCCATTGACGGTGGATGGGTATTGCGCCACCCCCCACCGACTTATTTTTTTAATTAATTGATAGGATGCGGGCTTGGCAGGCTAGGCCAGCGTTTATTGCCCATCCCTAATTATGCTTGAGACGGTGTTGGTGAGCTGCCCTTTTGAACTCCTGGAGTCTATATGGTGTAGTACACCCACAGTGCTGTTAGGGAAGAAGGATTTTGACCTTGCAACAGTGAAGGAACAGCAATCTATTTCCAAGCCAGGGAACTTCCAGATGGTGGTGTTCCCTTGCTGCCCTTGTCTTTCCAGATGGTAGTGGTTGTGGGTTTGGAAGGTGCTGTCTAAGGAGTCTTGGTGAGTTCCTGTAGTGCATCTTGTAGATGTACACACTGCTGTCACTGGCGGAGGGAGTGAATGGCACCTCATCCACAAACATTCAAGTGGGCTGCTTTGCCCTGGATGGTGTCAAGCTCCTGTTGTGGGAGCTGCACTCATCCAGGCAAATGGAGAGTATTCCAACACATTCCTGACTTGTGCCTTGTAGATGGTGGACAGGCTTTGGGGAGTCAGGAGGTGAGCTATTCAATACAGAATTCCTAGCCTCTGACCTGCTCTTGTAGCCACAGTATTTATATGGCTAGTCCAGTTCAGTTTCTGGTCAATGATATCCCCCCCAGGATGTTGATAGTGGGAATTAGCGGTGGTAATGCCATTGAATGTCAAGAGGTAAAGGTTAGATCCTCTCTTGTTGGAGATGGTCATTGCCTGGTACGTGAATGTTATTGCCCCCCACCCCAATGCCTCTCCATTCCATCATGCCCCAGCAATACCTCCCAGTCCATCCCCAGAGGCCTGGTAAAGTCCAGCTCACTGTGTAGGAAATAGTCATTCATTGTGATTCTCAAATAGTGACTCATTGTGATTTTCCCTGAATTGACCATTTATATACAAATTAGGAGCAATGAATACTCTCCATTTGCCTGGATGAGTGAAGCTTCCACAACACTCAAGAAGCTTGACATCATCCAGGACAAAGCAGCCGGCTTGATTGTGGATGGGGTGTCATTCACTCCACCACCACCAATGCACAGTGGCATCAGCACATACATCTACAAGATGCACCAGGAAATTAGAGGCCACTTGGCCCCTTGAGCCAGCTCCGCCATTCAATAAAATCAAGGCTGACCTGGTTGTAACCTCGAAGCCACATTCCTGCCTACCCTTGATAACCTTTCACCCCCTCCTTATCATGAATCTATTTAGCTATGCCTTAAAAATATTCAAAGACTCCGCTTCCACTGCCTTTTGAGGAAGGTAGTTCCAAAGACACTCAACCCTCAGATGAAAAAATTTCTCGATCTCTGTCTTAAGCAAGCTCACTGTCCAATTCGGAACAGTGGGTGAGCTTGAGGGCCAATAGGAGGCCATCCAGTCTGAAAGCAGCAGCAGGATGCCATTCAAGGTAAGTGAGGGAGAGGAAGTCCCAAAATGGAGGTGCTTTTTCTCCAGCTTTTTCAAATTTAAACAATAAAAGACCTTTGCAGTTGCAGACCACCATTGTGCTGGGGAGATTGTCTTCACAGGGCCACCTGTAACTAATGCTGAATCAGGCACTCAAGTCTGCCTGGAGTAGTAACCCCCAGGAGGTCACCTCCATGCAGCTAAACTGCCCACCACCTGGTGCTCGACTGTAAAATTCCTGTTCCTTCAACTATGGGTCTCAGTACACCTTCAATAAGCTTAAAAGGCTGCCTGGTGGGTATCCCTACCACTTTCCTGATCCTGCCTGCGGGAAATGGTGGTCCATAATGTGAATAACATTTAACTATTTTTTAATGCATTCATGGGATGTTGTTGGCTAGGCCAGGATTTATTGCCTTTCCCTAATTGCTGCTGTTCAGGGTTCCAGCATTTCAGAGTTGTTCAGCATTTAAGAGTCAGGTAAGGATGGCAGATTTCAAAGGACATTAGTAAACCAGATGGGTTTTTACAATAATCAACAATGGTTTCATTGAATTCAAATTCCACCATCTGCCATGGCGGGATTTGAACTCAGATTCCTAAAGCATTACCCTGGGTCCCTCATTACTAGTCCAGCAACAATACCACTACACCATCACCTCCCAGAGACAGGATGAGGAAAGTGGTAGGGATATCCACCAACAAACAACATATTTCCAAACTTTTAATCTTCAAAATAAAAGTGTCATTTTAATTTTGGGTGTTAAAAATCTGTTAGGCTAAATACATTTTAATACTAATTTCAGCATTTTAGTTAATCTGTACATAAAGAGACAGTGTAACATTATTAATCATTTTAGGAATCAAAGACAAAAGACTACCAGTCACTTTTTGTTTTACTGTAATTAAAGCTGTCACTATCTCTCTAAATTGGAACTAGCTGTCTTTCATTTTGTTATATGATCTTTCAAAGACATAAATCCACTGCAAATTAATGTAGAACTCTGAATATTTAGCGAGCGTCACTAAAACCTCCCCATCTGTCATTTGCCTTTAAACTATATGTAAAGCTGACCTTTTCCTCTCCATGACTGCATTAATTTTATTTTGAATGATGCAGTTTTAAAATCAGACTTGTAATATTTCACTATCCAATAACTTCAAAAATAATTAAACTGCTGGAATATCACCCTTTTATCTGAATTTGATGCTTGTTTTGCTGATGTAAAGCTGATGGCAGTGTTAGCACCCTGCAGCTGTACACCCTGTGTAAGCTGAAAAAATGGGTAATTTTGGTAAATCCTGCACAGGCAGATTTGGTGAGTGGCACATTGGGGAGAGTGATTGCTGTAGAATCCTAACTACCATCTGCAGGCACAATTACATTCAAATGAACAGATTCAAATTCCCCACACTCTAGGAAGTTGTAATGACTGACTGAAAGGGGATTTCTGAAGTGTAGAAAATGCAACAAATTTAACTGCAAGTACAGGTAAGTATTCAGTATTGGCAATGGGGGGAAAATATGCTTAAAGTGGAGCTGCATCACTGTGGAAGTTGCCTGAAACACTGGGGCTGATGTTGCTGATGTTTTTGATTCGTTAACAGGATGTGAACATGGCTGGCAAGGCCAGCGTTTTGTTTCCCTTCACTAATTGTCCTTAAGAAAGTGGTGTTGTGCGATCTTCTTGAACCACTGAAGTCCCTCTGGTGTAGGCACACCCACCATTCTGTTAAAGAAGGAGTGCCAGGATTTTAATCCAGTGACAGTGAAGGAGCAGTTCCAAGTCAGGATGGTGTGTGGTTTGGAGGGATATTTGCTGGTGGTGGTGTTCCCATGTATCTGCTGCTGCCCTTGCCCCTTTTGTGCTGTCGAAGGAGGCTTGCAAATTGCTGCACTACATCTTGCAGATGGTATGCACTGCTACCACTGTGAGTTGGTGGAGGAGGGAGTGAATAATTAAGGTATAGATGTGGTGCCAATAAAGCGAGCTACTTTGTCTTAGGGTTGGTGTTGAGCTTCTTGAGTGTTGTTGGAGCTGCACTCAGCCAGGCAAGTGAAGAGTATTTGATCACACTGATTGGTGCCTTGTAGATGGTGGCAGGTTTAGGAGAGTAAGGAAGTGAGTTACTTGCCATAGAATTCCAAGCCTTTGACCTGCTCTTATAGCCACAACTTTTATAAGACTGGCCCAGATAGATTCTGGTCAGTGATAACCCTCAGGATGTTGATGGTGTGATTCAGTGATGGTCATGCTGTTAATGTCAGAGGGTGATGGTTAGATTCTCTCTTGTTACAGAAGATCATTGCCTGGCGCTTGTGTGGCATGATTGTTACTTGCCTTTGATTCATACAAGCTTGAATGTTGTCCAGGGTTTTTCTGCATGTGAGTGTGGACTGCTGCAGAGTTGCAAATGGTTTTAAACATGGTGCAATCATTAGCAAACATCTGCACCTCTGCCCTTGTGATGATTAGCACCCAGCACACCCATAAAAGTGCAACTGACCCTTACAACTGAGGCAATGATCCAGAGTAGCACTACATAGAATTACAACTGACAATGTTCTTGTGAAGATTACCTTTGCACTATTGCATTGTTGCTGCTAGTAAATGGATTAAACAATTCCTGGCTAAAGGAACAGTATCTTTTATAATTATTTCTTTAATGATTAATTATGTCTGAAGTGCCAAGATTATGTTTGGATTGCCCAAAGTAAGTTGTTTTCAAAGTTGAAACCAACAATGCCCATGGGATACTTAGCATAATGCAAACAAAATATGTTTAAGTATTGATTCAACAGTATTAATGTACCATTAGACTATCTGCCATAACATTCTTGGTAATAGCATACTATTAGCCTTAAGACCTGCTCTGAACAGCAAAAAAAACTGCCAACGTCCAAGAATTGTTCCTGACAATGTTACGAATCAATGTTGACATGATGAACGCTGTTTAAAATACATTGGTCTAGATCAGGCTTGTCCAACCTTTTTGCATGGAGGGGCACATTTCAATTCTTTTCTCACTCACGGGGCTTACAAGCAAATTTTGGCAGAGTTTGGCACAACATTAAACATGATTTTTTAAAAAAAATCGGTGTCAAAGCAATATATATTTTATAAAAACAATTCATAGAAATAGCCAGAAAAAGTGCCAAGCAGCAGAGTTAACCAATAAAACCTTTGTTGCCTTTCTGCTTAAGAAGCTGAGCTAGAGAGAGACAGTCTAGGCCCCAAGTCCTGCTAACCAGCGAAGGGGTGGGGACTAGGACTGAGCCAAGGAGTTGGGTTTAACTAACACTGACCTGGCATTTGCCTCTGGTGGCGCACACACTGTGCTGGCCTCAGTGGAATTCATATGAAAGCAGGGGTTGGAAGGGGATTGGCCTTTCAACCTGGGTTTCCCTCTTCTCTTGGCCTGCTTTACAGATTGGGTTTTTGGGAAGGAGGAGGAAGGGGGCAGGGTATGTATGTATGTCCGGCTCACTCCCAGTCTCCGGGTTCTCACCCTCGCCCAGAGACACACTCATTCGCCCAGACCCACTTGCACCCCACCTGGGCCCGGGATGTTTGAACATCTTATTGAGGAGATATTTGGAACCCCGTGAAAGGATGCACTTCCCCATTCTGCCATGTCTGGGACGACTCCTGCCCCAATGGGCGGGTACTTAAAAGCACTGTTGCTGCAGCTCTGCTGTTCCTTGTGGCTTCCCCAGCCCACTGTGCGATCTTGAGCCCTGTGCTCCTTTAGGGGGCCAGCACCTGCATGGGAGAATAAGAGAGTGAGAGTGTGTGCTATGGAAACAAAGAAAAGCCATTTGGTCTTCCATCGCTTGCTGTTCCTCCAATGAGAGACCAATTTTCTTCTGAATTTGCTGCTGATAGGCCTACTAATAAACCTATCAGCAGCAAACACAGGAGAGAAATGGCTTGTGATTGGAGGAGCAGCCCTTTGCAGAGTCTTTCATTGGATTTACTTGTAGTTTGAACATTGGCTTCTGGGCCAGATGCCGAGGCTTGGGGGGCCGGGTTGTGGCCTACCGGCCTTGGGTTGGACAAGCTTGGTCTAGGTTTTCCATTAATTACAATATCACAATTTCTTTACAGTGCAGAAGGAGGCCATTCGGCTCATCGAGTCTGCACTGGCTCTTTAAAAGAGCATTAAAAAATAGTCCCAGTCCCCTGCCTTATCCCTGTAACCTTGCACATTTTCTTTTCAGATAACAGCCCAATTCCCTTTTCGATCAAACCTGCCTCCACCACCTTTTTGCATATGTGCCCTCTAGTTTTTGATGTTCTCTTGAGTGGAAAGAGTTTCTCACTATTTATCCTGTTCATCCCCTGAGTACTTTGAATACCTCCATCAATTTTCCCCTCAGCCATCTTTTCTCCAAGGAAAAGAGTCCTAATCTATCCTCATAGCTACAGTTCTTCATCCCAGGAATCATTCTTGTGAATCTCCTCTTTACCCTCTCCAAAGCCTTCACATCCTTGAACTGGACGCAGTACTACAGATGAGTGTAACTAGTTTCTTATGCAAGTTCAACTTGACCCCCTTGCTCTTGTACTCAATGCCCCTATTAATAAAGCATAAGATATTATATGCTTTATCAACTCAACATGCCCTGCCATCTTCAATGATCTGTGTACATATACACTGAGGTCCCTCTGTTCCTGCATCTCCTTTAGAGGCTCTCCCTTTATTTAATACTGTCTCACCATATCTTTCCTGCCAAAACAAATCACCTCACACTTCTCTGCATTGAACTTCATCTGCCACTTGTCTGCCCAATCCACCAACATGCCTATGCCCCTTTGAAGTTCAAGACTATCCCCATCACAGTTGACAACATTTCCAATTTTCGTATCATCTGCAAATTTTGAAATTATGCCCTGCACACCACAGTCTAGGTCATTAATATATATCAGGAAGAGCAAGAATCCCAACACTGATCCCTGTGGAACTCCAGTACCGATCTTCCTCCAATCTGAAAAACAACTATTTATCACTACTCTGTTTCCTGTGACTCAGTCAATTTCTTATCCAAATTCCTTCTTCCCCTTTTATTCCATGACCTAGAATTTTGCTCTCAAGCCTATTGTATGGCACTGTATCAAATAACTTTTGAAAATCCATATGCACCACATCAACGACGTTTCCTTTATCAACCTTCTCTGTTAACTCCTCAAAAAAACTCCAAGTTAGTTAGACATGATTTTCCCTTGGTGAATCATGCTGGCTTTCCTTAATTATCCTGCATTTGTCTAAGTGATTATTGATTTTATCCTGTACTGTAGTTTCCAGAAGTTTCCCTATCACTGACTGGTTTGTAGTTGCCAGCTTTATCCTTATACCCCTTTTTGAACAAGGGTGTAAAATTTGCAGTTCTCCAGCCCTCTGGCACCTTCTGTGTCTAAGGGAGACTGAAAGGTTATCATTAGTGCCTCTGCAATTTCCACTCTCACTTCCATCTGTACCCTTGGATGCATCTAATCCGGTCCTGGTATCTTACCTATTTTAAGTAAAGATAGCCTTTCCAACACCTCCTTCCTCTCGTTTGTAAATTCTTCTACCACCTCTCTCACCTCAGCCTGAGCAGCAACCCCTTCCTTTGTAAAAACAGATGCAAAGTACGTGTTCAACACCTCTGATATTTCTCCAGCCTCCACATGCAAATCCCTTTTTTTGCCCCTAATTGGCCCTTCTCTTTTACCGCTCTTTTTTATTTATATGCTTATGGAAGACATTGGGATCCCTTTTATGTTCACTGCCAGCCTCTTTTCCTGCTCTCTCCTTGCTTTTCTTATTTGCTTCTTCACTTCCTCTCTAGCCCTTCTATATTCAGCTTGATTCTCCATTGTATTTTCTACCTGACATCTGTCATACACACACTTCTTCCTTTTCATCTTTACCTCTATCTCTCTCATCATCCAGGGTGCTCTGTATTCATATGTCCATCCTTTCCCCTTTGAGGGAATATACATTGCCTGCAATACTTTTTCTTTGAAGGTGGCTCATTGTTCAGTCCCTGTATTTTCTGCCAACATTTGATTCCAACTCACTAGACTCAGGTGCATTGCCATCCCAATGAAGTTGGCTTTCCCCCAATTAATTATCCCTGCTCTGGATTGTTCTCTGTCCTTTTCCATGATTAACCTCAACCTAATAATACAGTGGTCACTGTCCCCTAGCGGCTCTTTCACTGACATTTGATCCACTTGGACCAACTCATTCCCCTGAACCAGGTCCAAAAGTGCCTGCCCTCTCGTTGGACTGGAAACATTCTGCTGTAGTAAATTATCTTCAACACATTCCAGGAACTCTCGCGCTTCTTGTCCTTTTGTACTATTCCTATCCCAGTCTATATTTGGATAATTGAAGTTCCCTATTATGATTACTCTACAACTCTTGCACCTTTCCGTAATTTCTTTGCAAATTTGTTTTTCCACAACCCCTCCTCTAGTTGGTGGTCTATATCCTACACTAATCAATGTTATTATACCTTTCACAGAATCACAGTGCAGAAGAGGTCCTTCGGCCTATCGAGTCTGCACCGACACGTGAGAAACACCTGACTTACCTACCTAATCCCATTTACCAGCACTTGGCCCATAGCCTCGAATGCTATGACGTGCCAAGTGCTCATCCAGGTACTACTTAAATGTTGTGAGGCAACCCGCCTCCACCTCCCTCCTTGGTGGTGCATTCTAGACTGTCACCACCCTCTGGGTAAAAAAGTTTTTCCTTACATTCCCCCCTACACCACCTCAGGGGATTCCTGCACTACCTACTTGTTTCTCTTAGATACTCTGGCAGTCACCCATTCCCTCTCTGCATGTTTACTCCTTAGCTGCAGTGTGACCACCTCTCTAAACATGCTATCCACGTAATCCTCAGCCTTGTGGATGCACCACAGTGATTTCTGCCCCTGCTCAAGCTCCGCAACTTGGAGCTCAAATTTTTGCAGCTGGTGACACTTTCTGCAGATGTAGTCATCGAGGGCACTTTGTGCCTGCGTGACTTCCCACGTCCTGCAATATGCACATTCCACGTGGCCAAGCTGCACTGACATACCTTATACTTTTATATTATGCATTTACTACAGTATTTACTAATTTATTTTAATTATTATCTTAATTTAGAATAATTCCTATGTATACTTCGAATTTACTGTGCTTTTCTCAGTCTCACCCCTTCTCGTGCTGTTTTAACTCTCCGGCTTCACTCTGTCTTGCCACATCTCGAGTTCTTTAAACTTTCAATCCTACTCTCGGTCTCATCCCTTTTTCACGCTCTTTTAACTTCCGTCTGTGCTCTCCACTTACTGCCCACTTTGGAAATTTTCTTCTCCTGATTTCTGGAGAGAGGTAAAATGAGCTATTGATTTGATATCCCTTGTTTTTTTTTATCCCCTTGGAGTTTTGTTTTCATTTAGAGGGTAACATGCTTATCTCTTCTTCTGAGCTATATTTGGATCTATGGCCTTGATGACATATGCTTCTGCATTTTTTGTGAAAATGCTTTATTGTTATAAGCATTTACAGTCATTTAGTATCCCATAGTTCAGTCTGGCTTCTGCCTCCATTTTGAAGACACATTTTTGCGGATTTTCCTACAGTGCCTCCGCTGGTTGATGCCTCCAAGATAGCTGCTTTATCTGGCTCCTTGATGAAAAATGTGATGTGAGCTGGCTTTAGGATCACCACTCAAGCCCACCCATGGAGGAGAATCCAGGCCTTTGTGTCTTCTTTCTTCTATGCATGCTCCATGTTTTAGAACAAAAAATATCATGCAATGATCAAAGGATGGTTTAAGTTGCTGAATTAATGATATTTTTAGGTGATGAAGGTGGGAATAATTATAAAGGACAGAAACAAAACTCTGTATTGTCTATGCAAAGCACTGACAGCAGCTGGTATTGATGAAACTGGATTTGAACCTAGCTATTAGATGTGCCAGCATAACATCTGTGTCAGGTCAAGACTTCAGAGTGCTCACTATATTCTTGAAATATTGAAACATGATCTGTTTTCTTTCAGGATGATTCAACCAGCTATCTTGGATCTTCACTGATTGTAGAAGATTCCAGAATGCCCAGTTGCAACGAACATCTTGTAAGTATTGCAATTTATAGTTAGATTCCTGTAACTAGGTGTAACTGAATTATGGAGTTGTTAGCCTTTTTGTTGATGATTTGTCTTGCTTGTGTATGATTTGTTTGTGGATTTTTTATGGTTTCAGACTTCTTGTGCAGTGCATGCTAAAGTAAAGTAGAAAAATAGCTCCTCCAATTTCCCCATGAGGTACTGTATGTGCAATTTAGGAAGGCTCTAAGTGTGCGCTGAGTTAGCTCCTTTCAACTGGGATTTGTCTCTGCACCCTTGGACTAGAGAGAGGAATACCAGCTAGAGTTCTTGCTGTTGCTTATGAGCCAATAACCCATGTTGGAAAGTAAGGCTTAGTGGACAACATATGATAATGAAGTTAGACTCAGCTCTCAAACCTTCCATGGGAAAATATCTTACTATACATTAACTGCCTTAGCTCGCACTTGAAGAAAGCCACTTGGGAAACCCACAAGCTGCGCCACAACAAGAATCAGTACCCTTAGGAGATAAGTGAAGAAAATTGGAGGGCATAGCACTAGATGATTGAGCAGTAGCGTTATCTCTGATCTGCATGCTGTGAATCTGCATGTTCCTTTCCATAAAGCTCAGGAACAGGGGAAATTGCTATGAGTTGACCATTGACTGTGACAATGGGTTGCTGCCAACAGCAACAGGATCACAAATGAAAAACTTGCGCTGTTCAATGATTGTGATGTTGAAAAGAATGGATCAGCTTTTTCCAATCCAGGAGAGTTAGGGTAGGACTTCTACAGCTTGCCATGACTCACCCATTTTTCCGAGTTACTTGTCATTGGGGTGAATTTGTAATTTTACTATTGGGTGAAAAATTCACAGTAGTGGATTGGTTGCCTATTTTACATCCTGCAGTATTTTCATTTCCAGGGCTATTCAATTTTCCCCACTATTTCACCATTATTGCACAAAATTTGGAGCAGAATTACAGAGGAAAAACCATCCCGCTTTTGTGGGAAACACAACACAGTTTTAAGAAGTAAAGTTTAGTAAGGTCAGCAGCACTCTAGTTAGTATGCCAGTACTTTGTCAGAATTGACTTTACAGTTTTATCTATGAGGCATTTAAGTGATTGGTTTCACCTTCTGGCACACAGGAAGCTTTTGAGAACAGTGTTCATAGTGAGATAATAGAACACGAATGTTGTAAATCAAGATGTTAGCAATTCAGATGAAAGGTAAGAGATGACAAACACCATGGGCAGAATTTTACGCCTAGCGGGCGGTCACGTGCACGACCCGATCGGGCGTAAAATCGCGCAAGAAGACATCGGGCGAGCATCCTGACATCCTGCATGTGTGCAATCTTCAGGTCGGCGGGCATACGCTGGTGTCTGAGCTGCACCCACCATCAATTAAAAGGCCACTTAAGGCCATTAAAAATCCATTTGATCCAGATTTTACATTGCCCATGTGATTTTGCGCTTGTTGCACAGGAAAAACAGGCAGGTGGACAGCCCACATTTTGCAAAACCTCATTCATGGTCGGGATAAAAAGGGTCAGCAGCATTGCCATTGTGAGTATTGAGGAGTTTAGGAGAAAGTTTGCTACTGGGAACTTGACAGCTTCATCTCCGTTCTGAGTTTCATTCTTAGCATTTCCAGGTTCCATTTCAGGACTCAATTGTGTCTCCAAGGCCCCCGGAGGATTTTGACTATGTGGATCCTTCCAGGTATCAGACAGCCTTCTGTATACCTGGTAATGGGGATTGTGCTCTCCACTGAAGGCACCTCTGAGGAGGAGGAAGAGAGGGGCAGAAGGGAGAGGAGGCCAGGCGAGCGACTTGTGGGAGGAGAGGCGCAGGCACAAGGGACACAGGGCCAGCAGATAGCCCAAGGAGGAAGGGGCTGCAGAAGATGCCATTATACTACCGCCAGGATTTACAGGTAGCGATGCAGCTACTCAAGATGCAATGCCGAAGGAGGTGCCGCCTCTCCAGGGAGACAGCGACCTCCATTTGTGAGATGATTGGGCCTGAGATCACCTCCAAACTTGTAGGTGGAAACACCATGCCAGTTGCTCTGAAAGTCACAGTGGTCCTCAACTTCTATGCTTTCGGCTCTTTCCAGCGGTCAGTGGGGAATCTTTATGGAGTCTGCCAATCAGCTGTCCACAGTTTTGTCATGCTGGTGACAGAAGCTCTGTTCAAGCGGGTAATGACATTTATTCATTTCCACCTGGTGAGGCCAGCCAGGCTGTGCGAGCCAGAGGGTTTGCAGCGATTGCTGGGTTCCTCGCATCCAGGGTACAATCGACTGCACTCATGTGGCCATCAAGGCGCCAGCGGGTCAGCCAGGTGCCTTCGTCAACAGGAAGGGATTCAACTCAGTGAACGTCCAGATGGTGTATGACCACAGGACGCAGATTCTGCAAGCCTGTGCAAGGTACCCTGGCAGCTCCCATGACGCATACATCCTAAGACACTCCCAGGTGCCGAGGCTATTCAGTGCTCCAGCCTGACTGGGTGGATGGCTGTTGGGTGACAACAGCTATTAGTTGAAAAGGTGGCTTGTGACGCCTCTCTGCCACCCAAGAACAGAGGCAGAGCAGTGTTATAATTGGAATCATGTCTCCACAAGGGCGGTGATAGAGAGGACTATAGATCTTCTGAAGAAGTGCTTCCAATGCCTGGACTGTTCAGGGGGAGCTCTACAATATCCCACAGAGCAGGTGTCACTGATAGTGGTTGCATGCTGCGCTTTCCACAATCTGGCAATGGGAAGGAGGACCCACTGGAGGAAGAGGATCTTGAGGCAACTCCACAGAACACAGAGGATGAATCCAGTAGTGAGTCCAAATAGGAGCACGGTGAGGAGAATGCTGAGAGCGTGGAAGCAGACTTTGGTAACTTCCAGGGAGGCAGGGACGCCTTAATCCAATGCTCCTTCAATTACCAAAGATCTGCTTCCACCTCATGCCAGGGCTGACACCTCCATCCTGGATGTCTGAAATGACCCTTTCGTTTCAACCCAAAGTCCTGGCCACCCCCACCTGAGGAACATCTTGCAGGGCACATCCAAGTCACGGCCCTTGAGTTGCAAGGCACTCAGTCCACACAGCCAGGGCTCATCCCCTTGGCCAGCTCCGGCGTCATTGACAACTGGCCCTCAGACTCTAACCCCCTGAGCTCCACAGGGGGGCCCCCAGCCCTTAATACTTCTCCACACTGATCCATGCCAATATGGTACTCGCCCAAGTGCAGCAGGTCGTTGAACCTTTTGCAACACTGCACCCATGTGCACCGCACAACATTGTGGCTGCTGACCTCGGCTACCACCTCCTCCCAAGCTTTTTTTGTCTGTTGCGGTGGCCTCCTCCTTCCATCTCTGGGAACGATGGTGTCCCTGCTGGCAACCACCTCCTCCAAGAGCACCATGAGGCACTCGTCTGAAAACTGGGAGGCCAAGTGCCCACCTGACCTGTCCAGCAGCTTGGTATCTCCAACCGTTGTTGAGGCCATAGCTTCACTCTCTAGAACTCAGAATATATGATTCTACTCTGGCAGCCTCCAAGAAGCTGCCTCTGCTGTTTTTAAACCGCTGCCTGGCAGCCATTAGGCTCGGTGCCCGATAGGCTCCCGCCCAGCCCTTCCTGACCATTTGGGAAGACGTGTTTCACGATTGGTGGACCTTAATTGGCCAGCCTGCGTGAAGTCGCGGTTGGGGGCATGTTTCCCAACCGGTCCTGGGCCTGTCGATCATGTGCACCCACCAAGGGTAAAATTCAAGCCCGTGGATAAATATTGATGAGAAAGATGACTCAGCCATCCATCTACAAAGTTACAGATGCTTCTCCATGGGCAAGATTTTTTGGATGGCAGGGTTTCCCACCCTGTCACCTGAAGAGTCGGCAGGGTACCCATCCTTGCTGATCTCACAGCCCTGCAAAAATAGTTTTTTCTTTTCAAGAATTATTTGATCAGCAAGTCTTTTGAATCTGAACAAGTTGAGGTTTTAGCCAGATTATTACTGGTAGCTTTTGCTTCCTTACTGTCTATCCATATTTGTTAGCTGGTTTCAGCCATCTTATGCTAAATCTGAGAAATGGAGGCAGGATAGCGACCTGGTGTGGGGAAGGAGTGTGAGATCAGGTTTTAAATTTTTACATTTTTTTGTGTTGAATGAAAATTAATTTAATACCTTAACATTGTTTCCGCTTGCTTCTGTGATTTCCAATCTAGCCTTTATTAAAGATAGCCTTTATGCCTAGTTTAGACATTTTTGGATGACTTTCTCATGAAGTGGAGAATTCAGCACACAAGTGGAAACTTGTGCTCAGGCTTGTGCATTATGTGCAGAACAGCTTTGAAATATCAGTTTATCTCAATGGCTTGGCAAGGTCTGCAAATCCTACAAGAGTAAGTGTTTATTGATTAAATTGCCCTAGATGTCCCTTTTTATGTACAGCGGCTCATCAGAGGAAAACATTTACTGCTGGCAGTACAAAAATGTAAAATTTCAAATATGATGAGCCATTTGCAACCACACTGCTTCATGAAATCTATTAGACCAAGCATTCTTTTGCTTTCACTTTGGAGGAAGAAAATAACTATTTTGTAGCATATCTTACATTTGGAGAGAGTGTTTGGGGAAAAAAAACAAGCTATAGTGACATCTAGTCTGTATAAAATTAATTTTGGGTTGGCTGGTCTGTATAGAATTCATTTTGGGTTGCTGAAGGAAGTAAATGTAACAGAGGCTCCGTCCAAAATTTTCCATTCCCCCTTAAGATATGGGAATGGTGCCAGAAAATTAGTGTGTAGCAAATATTGCACCTCTGACAGGTTTCTTCCTCTACATTTTTTAAACTATTTTTTTAAACAATCACAGGCCAGTCAGCCTAATGTCAGTCTGGAGAAAAGGTGGAATCTTGTGCCCTCCCCTGTGGTGGGTTTGGTGGTGGGCAGGGGACTTGCCATGCAGGACTTGACAGACAGACCCTGACATGTTTGCTTGCGGACTCCCAGTGTGTTGGGGGGGGCAGGGGGAGGTGCCTTTGAAAGCCATACCCTGCCATTGCTGCTGACCCCTCTCATTCCCTCCTCATTGTGCAATCCCCTCATGCCATCAACATCAATCATGGGGGGTGGGTTTCCTCGATCCGAGGCCTAGGATGATTCTGCAATTTACCTTTCGCACAGCACCAGCGTCTCTGCACTTCCGCTCCCCTCCACTTTACCCTGCTCCTTGCCCTCCATTTACTGTTATGACACAGCAGTTGGTAGAAGCTGAGTTATTTAAAATCCCAGCGGGAACTTTAAACAATCATCATAACCTATATTTTCAATTGCTATGTTTGAGATGCAGCTTTGAATTCAGAAATGAAACCACCAAGCCTCTGGAGGTGTTTTATATAAATTAAATTAAACATTTATTAATTTAACAACAAATTTAAACACATAGACACGTCTGCAAATTACTACCATAATAACTTTTAAACAAACCCCCAAATAAATCACTGCCAGTTATAGACTTTAAACAGACACCAGGCAAAGTGCATTTTGTCTTACAAATTCCAAATGAAGTTCCTTTCAATTTAGTTCCTTCGCACAGTTGTAGGCTTATAGGCGACATGCCTCTGGCTCACACAGAACTCTTTTCTTTGAATGAAAATTCTCATTATCACTAGGCCCTTTTAAACTCCACCTCTTCTAACAATAAAACCCCTTTCATAGTACCAATTTTATTAGTAATATAAGCATATTGCTTGGTGTCTCCTAGCTAGGTGCAAGATTTCACTCCCAGTCTTTGAATGGTTTATTCCACAAAATGCAAATGTACTCTTTACCTTAACTTCCTTACTGTTCAACTTCTCAAAACTACTAGACATCAAACCACCCAGACTAGGTGGCTTTAATCCAATTAAGACACACACTCACTCACAGAAACAGACCCTGCTTACAAGTCCAATTTAAAATAATTTCTAATAATATTATATACATTAATATCTTCCTGACTTTTCCCTCCCTATTAAATAATGAACTGTCATAATTCTAAAAGAATGCTTCATTTTTTAATAACACTCACACTATCTCCTATACTTATTACACTATCAGATGCATGCATTAACATAATAAATATAAACAAGATCTTGGTATCAACAGAAATCATTCCAGTTCAGTCTCCAGGGCCTGGATTTTTCCTATGGTGGGTGGACTGGACGGGAGCGGGGGCAGAGCTGATTGCTGCCATTTTATGCGGGCGGGTTAATTAAGGCTCACCCAGCGTAATATGCGGCCGGTAGCGCTCAAGCGCTACATGTGCAGACGGGGGGAGGAGGGAGAGTTCGGGCTAGCATTCTTTTGCGCATACGTGCAAAAGAGTGCAGCTATCTCCCCAAAGCATAGAGCTGCCTCAGGGAGATTGAATGGATATGTAAATAATTAAAGAATCAACTTAAAAATGTATTCAAACATGTCTCCTCATGTAACTGTGTCACATGAGTTGGTTCATGTTTGTAAAGGTGGGAAAATGTATTTATTTTATAAAAGCTTCAGGAAACCTCATCCCGCCTGTGGGTGAGGTTTCCTGAAAAATACGAAGGCCGCCTGGGCTTTTCGCCTGCCTACCCACCTTAAGGTTGGAGGGGCAGCATTCTTAAATGCTTGAATTAATTTCTTAATGGCTGTAACAGGCCCTTAATATTTTGGTGGATGCGCAGCTGACTCCAGTGCACGTCGACCGAATGAAATATCGTGATGGCGCGAGATGACGTCGGTACACGCCCAACGTCATCGTGCGTCGTTTTACGCATCAGCGTGTCGGGCCCACCCCCACTCACTGACCGGAAGATTCTGCCCCAGGTTTTTTTTTAATGTACAATCTTCCCTTAAGCTTCAAACTCTTGATAATGCATTTGTGACCAAATTTTCTCTACCCACAACATGTATAATCCGTAGATTAAATGGTTGTAATAATAGATTCCACCTGAAAAGTCTTGCACTTTTGACTTGAAATTTGCCTGAAAACTTCAAAGCATTGCGGTAGTATAAACAATTGTTTCTGATGAATTGCAACATAAATTTCAAAATGCTGCAATGCTAACACCAAACCCAAGGTCTCTTTTTTGATCGTTGAATATCTTCTCTGTTGTACATTCAGCTTCCTTGAAAAATACTCTATTGGTTTTTCAATTCCAGTGTCATATTCTTGTAACAGTACAGCCCCAATACCTACATCGCTTGCATCCATGGCCAACTTGAATTGTTTGGCATAATTGATACAGTTTTCAAACTATCAAATGACTTCTGACACTCCAGAGTCCATTGAAACTTCTTGTTCCTTTTTAATAGTTCAGTCAGTGGAGCAACCACTTGGCTAAAATTTGGTACAAATTTCCGGTAAAATCCACTCATGTCCAGAAATCTCAAAACTTCTCATTTTGGGAAATCCACGATAGCCTTGTCTTTCACATCTCTCTGAGCCACCTTACCATGTTCAATGGTATAGCCTAGATACGTAACTTGCGTTTTTGCAAATTCACTTTAAGCTAAGTTCATCACCAAATTGGCTTCTTGTAATAGAGAAAACAATCCTTCCAGATGCTGTAAATGCTCCTCGCACGTAGGACTGGGAACTATTAGATCATCAATATGAACAGCACAATTGCTTAGACCTGCAATTACTTTGTTTGCCAGTCTTTGAAATGCTGCAGATGCATTCTTCGTACCAAATGGCGGGACTTTAAACTGATATATTTCACTTGGCATTACAAAAGCCGATATCTCCTTTGCTCTCTCCAACAACAGTATCTGCCAATATCCTTTTAGCAAGTCAATCTTTGTGATAAATTTAGATTGCCCCACTTTCTCAATGCAATCTTCCAACCGTGGTATAGGAGATGAATTCACTTTGTCACTGCATTTGCCTTTCAATAGTCCACACATAGTCTTTGTGTTCCATACGGTTTCGGTACCAGCACAATAGGCGAACTCCAATTACTGTAACGAGACTCAATGCTGTCATTCTGAAGCATGAAATCAATTTATTTTTGTACTTGTGATAACTTTGCTGGATTTAATCTATAAGGATGTTGCCTTATTGAAGATAAAACCTGTACAGAGACATCATGTATAGCTAAATCTGTCTTTCCAATTTATTCCCACAAATAGGTTTGTGAGGCTGCAGTATTTTTTCCAAATCACCTTGACACTTGCTTGGAAGATAACTCAATATTTAATTTAAATTTTCAAGCACCCTCTCATTATCCAATTTGATTAGAGGAAAATCAATTTCAGAGACCTGCACTTCTATCTCTTGCTCATCATCCGCCATCACTAATACCTCTTTTTGTCCCTGTTCCCTGTAAAAGCACTTCTTGAGCATATTTATATGACACACCCTCTGCTTTTTTTCTTCTATTTGGAGTATTTATTAAATAATTTACTTCAATTCCTTTTCAATCCTGCAAGGCCCACTAAATCTTCCATTTAATGAATCACCTAGTACTGCTAACAAAACCAATACTTTCTCTCCAAACACAAAACTGCGAGCTTTGGCCTTCACTTTCAACACTTTAAATGTTCCCTAGCCAACTCACATGCTCTATTCAATCTTTCCCTGAAATTTGATGAGTAATCCAAGAGAATAGTTTCTGAATTTTGACCCACCAATTTCTCATGAATTTATTTCAGTGGCCCCCTTGCCTCATGACCATGAACTAGTTCAATAGGGCTAAAACTAGTTGATGCATTAGGAGCATCTCTAATAGCAAATAACAGGAATGGAATTCCCCTATTCCAACCCTGTGCATAATCCTGACAGTATGCTCGCATCATGTTTTTTAAAGTTTGATACCATCTTTCCAAAGCTTCTTGTGACTCCAGATGATATGCTGTTGACTTGAACAATTTGAGGATAAAACAGTTTATTACTTCCTTAAACAGCTGTGATATGAAATTTGACCCCTGATCTGATTGTATTTCCTTAGGTAAACCATATCTTGCAAAAATGTTTTAATAATTCCTCCACAATCATCTTAGTTGTAATATTTCTTATAGGTATCCCTTCAGGAAACCTGGTAGACACATCCGTTATTGTCAGTAAGTATCAATTTCTATTTTTAGTCTTAGGGAGGGGTCCTACACAATCAATCATCACCCTAGTAAAAGGTTCTTCAAATGTTGGTCTTGGATTTAAAGGCGCTGGCGTAATCACTGCTTGTGGTTTCCCTGTTGCTGGACATGTATAACAGTTTCTACAGAATTTGACTACACCCCTATCCAATCCTTGCCAAAAACACCCCTCTATCTTTTCTGTGTTTTCCTAATTCCTAAACGTCCCCTCATTGGAATTTCATGAGCAATCCTCAGAATCTTATTTCTGTACCCTAATGGGATAACAATCTGATGCATCTCCCTCCAGCTTTCATTTTCTGAGACATAATCCAACCTCCATTTTCTCATTAAAATATCTTCCTTAAGGTAATAAAATACTAAAATATATTTTGCTTCTGTTTCTGAATAAGCTTTTTGCTATAACTGCTTTAATTGTTTTTTCTATAACTCCACTAGCCTCCTTGAATTAAACACTTCAGTTGAATTGACCTGAAATCTTTCCTCTTGAACAATGCTATCAAACACAGTGCCAGCTAATTGGATTTCAACACCACTTTCTTGCCTTTGAGCTGCCTACCCTCCTTGTTTAGCATCTTCTTCCCAATGAGCTTTTTGATCAGGAAACAATCCAGGGTGCTCCTTCTGTAACACCTATTGTTGAAAACATTTCTACAGGCTGCTCAACTGCCCTAAGCATCACCCACATTTGTGATCCAGCTCTATCATTACCCAGAATAAATTGAACCCCTGCAATGGGCAATTTTTCCACTATTCCAACAATAACTTCACCTGTCCTCCATTTGCTCTCTAAATTTACCTTCCACAATGGAATAGAATTGGCATCTCCATAAACCCCACTTATTATCACCTGCTCCTGCAATAATCCCTCTGAACAGCAAATATCACTACCCCACAACAATAAGGATTGAATAGACCGTGTCTCTTAAAATTTTAATATCTCTACCTACTCCACCCTGTACACATTGAAAGACTTTCCCTTCACACACAAAGTCTTGAAACATTTCTGCAACCTGCTCCTCAGAATTCTCTTGGGTAAATTGTGAATACATTTCTACTTCTTTACCTATCACTGATTCTCCCTGTTTTACCTATACACAAACCACTGGTTTTTCCTGTGCCTGAACCTCAGAACCCACAGTACTTTTACTTCCAGAACTTCTCTGTACACCAATAATTCCAACAGATTTTCGCAGTAATTTCCAACACAGACTTTGTGTGCCCCACCTTATTACAATGAAAACACCTCAATTTTTGAATGGTCAACCCTACCCTCAGCACCTTCCTTTTTATTCTCAGAAAAAACTTCCTGGGAATTCCTAGCCACCCCTCTTCCCTGACGACCTACCTTCCTTTCACCTTCCTACTTTCTAACCTTTTCCAATTTGAAAGGGTGACATAAAAAAAAGTTTAGCTCTATGAACTAACTTATAATCAGCAAACATCTTTGCTGCTTGTCTTACACTTTGAACCCTCTGTTCCTCCACATGAGTTCCCACTACCAAAGGGTAAATTCTTCAAAAAGAATTACTTCCCTAAGAGCTGCATGTGTTGTCTCTATTTTTAACCCCTGTATCCACCGGTCAAAATTACTTTGTTTCACTTTCTCAAATTCAGTATAAGTTTGTCCAGGCTGTTTTCTCATATTCTTAAATTTCTGCCTGTATGCTTTAGGAACTAATTCATATGCACTCAAAATAGCCTTTTTCACCACATCATAATTCACTGATACCTCTTCAGACAGCAAAGCATATATCTCATGTGCTTTACCCAGCAACTTAGAATGTAATATAACATCCAGTACTCCTGTGGCCATCTCATCTGTTTAGCTATCTTCTCAAATGAAATAATGAACGCTTCAACATCTTTTTCCTCAAACTTTGGAAGAGCTTGTACAAATCTAAACACCTTCCCACTAGGTTTTAAGTTAAAGGTTTTTTCATCATCAGAACTCTCCTCAGAATCTGAGATTTTTTTTTTATCTTCCAGCCTTTTAAGCAGATATTATTTTTCTCTTTTTCCTGAAGTTCCAGTTGCAGCTTCCTTTCTTTCTGCTTGCTTCGTTTTAAATGCCATTTCTATTTCTTTTTTCTAATTCAAATTTTTTCAGTTCCTTTGCTTGTTCAAATTCAAGCTTCTGCATTTCAAACTACCTCCAGCTGTGACTCACTCCTGTCAGGTATCACTTCCAACTGTAGATGCTGCACTATACTTTTAACTATATCTGATTTCCTAGCCCCCACAGGTAACCCCAATTTTAACTTATCTGCCAATTTTGTTAGCTTACTTTTGGCTATTTTTTTGCAACCTAATGCATTATATCTTCTGCTCCCAGACAAATCTTAGCAATTGCCAAAGCCATCTTGGCAGTCTCACCACTTCAAAAGAAAACCTTACCAACTCCTGAATTCGAAGTGCTTCTCTTACTTATAACCTTAAGATTCACCAATTCCAAACCAACCAAGGAATTACAAATACTATCCTGCCAAGAACCCCCTGTTGCTATGACACAGCAGCTGTAAAAGGCTGAGTTATTTAAAATCCCAGAGGGAAACTTTAACCAGCTGTCATAACCTATATTTTCAATTTGTATGTTTGAGATGCAACTCTAAATTCTGAATGAAATCATCAAGCCTCCAGAGGTTTTTTATATAAATTAAATTAAACATTTATTAATTTAACAACAAATTTGAACACATACACATGTATATAGTTTACTACCATAATAACTTGCAAACAAATCCCCAAATTAAGTACTCCCAGATAATCTTCCCCAAGGCAATAAAAACCCATAGACTTTAAACAGACACTAAGCAAAGCACATTTTGTCTTACAAATCCAAAATGAGGTTTCTTTCAATTTAGTTCCTTCTCACAGTTATAGGCTTACAGGCAGCAAGCCTCTGACTCACACACAAAACTCTTTTCTGTATATACCAGCCTTCCCTTTGAGTGTAAATTCTCATTGTATCATCAGGCCCTTTAAATTCCACCTCTTCAAACAAAACCCCTTTCATACTACCAATTTTATTAGTAATATAAGCATATTGCTTTGTCTCTCCTAGTTAGGTGCAAGATTTCACCCCCAGTCTTTGAATGGTTTATTCAACAAAATGCAAATGTACTCTTTACCTTAACTTCTTTACTGTTTAACATCTCAAAACTACTAGACATCAAAGCACCCAGACGAGCTGGCTTTAATCCAGTTAAGGTGCACACGTACACACCCACAGGCACAGACCCTACTACAAATCCAATTTAAAATAATTTCTAATAATATTATATACATTAATATCTTCATGACAACTGCAAGCCAAGTCAAAAAAAAACCTCACGTGCTCTGTTGCACCCTGGGAATCAGAATGTTGCCCACTTGCCAAATGTTAAGCTCCTGAGCTGGGACACTCCCGCATGTGCAGATATCCTTCTCACCAACAACCAGATTTGGGAGGGAATCAGCCTAGTGTGACGGCAGAAGATTGACAGCAGTGTCCGCCAACCACGAGCCACACTTGAGGTGGTTGGACACCCATCGGTATAGCACCAATCAGTGCTAAGAGAGATGACAGGCAAATTCAGTTGATCTGTGACACATTCAACCAAACTTTTCATTGAAAGATCGAGATCTCTCCAGCTTATGGCTCTGGGTGCAAACAAAATCTCCCACATTTGAGGTGTGTTTGTTAGTTTAAAGTCCAGCTTCTGGCTGAAAATATCAGTTATTAGAAGTCCGCAAATGAAAATAAACAAGGCTCTTGAATGTCCCTGCAGTTTTGTATTTGCTGTTGTTTATGTAAGTTATATTTTTTTGTCCCCTACATGTGACGGTGTAGTGACTTCCCTAACTTCCAGAAAAAAAATCCTATTGAGCAATACAAACCTTTCATTTTTATTTTCATTGTTTGAACAAACTTGATTCGAATATGAACTTTGTTTTCTCACAATTTGCTTTAAAACTTCACCAAAGGCAGGCCTTGGGGTCATGAAGAAGGAAATCTACAGTTTTTGAGATTAAAGCCTGAACATCTTGTAATATGTGCTAGGAAGTTCTAGAACTTGATTTAATTTGTTGAAATCATAATACAACCCATGAAGCTAAGTGGAGACATTTATGAATAATTATTAATGTGTCCCAGATTTGACTTTTGAAAATCTGGTCGCCTTATGCAGAGGAGATTTACTAGAGTGGCACAAAACTTTTGGATCTCAGTTATGTGGAGAGTCTAGATAAACTGGAATTGTTCTCCATTATGCAGAATAGGTTAAGGGGAAGATGTAACAGAGGTGTTTTAAATCATGAAAGTTTTGATAGCGTAAATAAGGTGAAACCTTTTCATTGGCAGAAGGATTTTGTAACCAGAGGACACTGATAGAAGGGAGTTGGCATAAAAAAAAATGAGATGAGGATTTTTTTACGCAATGACTTCTTGTGATGTGGAATGCACTGCCCAACAGGGTGGTGGACTCAATATTAACTTTCAAAAAGTAATTGGAAGTGGCAAAAATTGCAGAGCTATGGGGAAAGAGCAGGAGAATAGCTGTTTCTGATGTCCTTCTTTGCTGTAAGATTCAATGATTGGCAGCATCTCCATACTTGAATTGATTTCTGGTTGAAAAGTAAATCCAAAAACTTGATACTTCAAACGTCAGGTAAACAATTATAGAAGCAAAGTAATTGCCTGGTGATTGTTATTGCAGTCACGTGGTCTGTTTTATGTGAACTGTGTCCCTCAATTTCTTGTTCAGAATTGGAAGAGCTTTAAGCACACCAGAATGCAGTATTACTCTACGTTGTAATAATAATGCATTTGGTAGAATGATTGAGAAATTAACAGCATCTATACCTGCTGACAATTCTGTAGAAATCAGCCCAACCAGAAATATCTATGTCAAAAGGTAATAATTGCCAGTGATTATGGGTCAGCTATCAACAATAACCTATTTTTATTCTAACTTTAACTGTCAATAAATAATTTTATTGACCATTATGCATTGAAAAAAGTATGTTAGAAGCTTATTTCACTTGTTTGTAAAGTGTTAAGTTCATATAATACACTAGTTAATAATGTGTGCAGCATCTTGTAATGTATATAAACATTCCCCACTCAGACCCGTCAAAATATCAAGCCCTAATGTATATTCTCATTGCACCCTTCAGGAAGGACTCGTAACCAAGAATTCAAACAGATTCAGTGTTTTAAAAAAATAGATTAGTAATTAAGCAGTGGACTGGGGCTGCGGGAGAAGGAATGATTAACATTTTTATTATCTTTGGCCTGACCCCAGGTCATAGGTGGGAGATCCGGTTAGGGACCAATAATGTTTTGTTTAAAGTAGATAGAGTTTGAGATTCAAGATGCTTACCAAGTGAATAAAGCCACAAGATTCCATGGGTTTTGAATAAACTTTACCATACAAGTTCAGAAAGATTAACCAATTTACAATAACTATCTTATAGTCTAATTTCAGGGTAAGTATGAGACACATGCGAATTAACAGATAAACTATGATTGAAGACACTGCACTGCACAATAAATAACAATGCAACCAAAACAGATTCTATGGATTTCGCAACAGACCATCCAGACGTTTGTCACATTGTGAACCAACAAATTTCAGTGAAACTTTGTCTTTCTCACAAGGGTTTCCAATCTCCACGTTTGAAAATCTCGTCTAGGAATTCTCTTCCAAAGTTGCTCCCACTCCGGACTTCTTCAACAGTGACCCATATTGCAGACTTTCAACCTCACCTTCCGAGGTTCTTTTCCCTGGATTTCCAAATACATTCACGCTTCACCTTTCAAGCACCATTTCAGATCTTCGGCCATGCCAAGTAGAACATCACTGCTCCAAAGCAGTACCTTTGCTCCAACGGACCAGACACGGAGTGACCAACCTTTGGCTGTGTTCTCATAGATGTCTACAGCACAGAAGGAGGCCATTCAGCCCATCGTGCCCATGCTGGTCAACAAAGATCTGACCAGCACTTGGCCCATAGCCCTGGAGGCTATGGCAATGCAAGTGAATATCTAAATTCTGCTTAAATGTTATGAGAGTTTCTGACTCAACCACTCTTTCAGGCAGAGAGTTCCAGACTCCTACCATCCTCTGAGTGAAAAATAATTCTCCTCAACTCCCTCCTAGTCTTCTACCTCTTACCTTAAATCTATGCCCCCTCGTTATTGACTCTTCTACTAATGGAAAAAGTGCTTTCCTATCCAGCCTATCTATGCCCCTCACACAAAAAATTTCCTTGACATGTCCCTTCATGTGACACTATCATATGAATTGGGACACGTCTGTAACTTTTATTGAAAGATTTGATAAAAACTTAAATACCCTCATGAAACCTTAACTGCCCATGGATGAGGCTTCATGCTTTTTCCAAAGCCCGCCAGGGCTCCTGGCCTGCCCGCCAACCTTAAGGTTGGATGGGCAGGTCCATTAATGACCTTAATTAGTTTTTCAATGGCCTCAATAGGCCATTGACAGGTCGGTGGGCACACAGCTGACTCGGCTGCACCCTTGCTGACCTGAAAATGGAAATGACGCGGGGCAATGCCAGGAGTTCCATCTGATGTCATCCTGTGTCATTTTTTTGCATCGGCGAACGGGCCCCGCCCCCACTCACCAACCGGAAGATCCTGCCTTATGACTTCTTATTCGTGGCTACCTCTGCCAATTTGATTCTCCTAATGTACGTGAGGATTAAAATCACCCATGATTAATGTACTGTCTTTTCACATGTTCTCATTATCTCTTGATTTATTCTCTGTCCTACAGCATAGTTACTGTTAGGGGGCCTATAGACTACTCCCACCAATGTCATCTTCTCGTTGTTATCTCTTACCTCCATCCATATGGATTTTATATCATCTGATCCAAGATCATTTCTTGCTTTCGTACTTATTTAATCTCGTACTAACAAAGCTAATCCACCACCCTTTCCTTCCTGCCTGTCCTTTCGAAAAGTCACGTCTCCCTGAATATTTAGTCCCCAACTTTGATCTCCTTGTAATCATGTGTCCGTAGTGGCTATACGATCATACCCATTAATCTCTCTTTGTGCTGTTAATTCATTTATTTTGTTCCAAATTTTGTTTAAGTAAAGAGCCATTAATTTTGCCTTTTTACCATTTTTTCCCCCTTTGACCCTATTTGCTGCTGTTTTTTTTGATGTTTGTACACTCTGTCCTTTCCTGTCACTCTCTGGGTATCATTGCCTAAATAGCTGCCAGGCAATGCTGTCATAGCCTTTTGCTTTGTAAGCCTAAGCCTATGTATCCCTTCTCCAGAACCCTCACCCCCCCCGCCTCTATTTAGTTTAAAAACCTCTTTACAGCCTTAATTATTCACTTCGCCAGGACACTGATCCCAGCATAGTTCAAGTGAAGCCCATCCCACCGGAACAGCTCTGTTTTACCCCAGTACTGGTGCCAGTGCCCCATGAACTGAAACCCATTCCCCCCGACATCAATCTTTGAGCCATGCATTTAACTCATTTACATAAAAAAACAGCAGCAAATAGGGTCAAAGGGGGAACAGTGGTAAAAAGGCAAAATTAATGGCTCTTTACTTAAATAGACTCATTTACCTTATTTACCCTATGCCAGTTTGCCCAGGGTAAATAAGGTAATTAAATGAAGCCGAGAAGCTTCTTATGGTTTGGCTGTCTGTGAGAGGGTGTTGGCTGAAATCAGGAGGGTTGTGGTTGCGAGAGGGAGGGAGTTGGACGTCAGAGGAAAGACCGAGGTTGATCGAGGGCAGTGCAGATTGCATCAAGAGAAGGTCAAATGTAATAGAGGGGAGGCTAACTGTGACTGAGGGGGAGTTGAAGGTCACTGAGGGCAGGTCAGGTAGGGACGGTTTCTAACTAATGACAACAGGTGTAGATGACAATAACTATGCTATTTTACAAAACAAAAACAGAATTACCTGGAAAAACTCAGCAGGTCTGGCAGCATCGGCGGAGAAGAAAAGAGTTGACGTTTCGAGTCCTCATGACCCTTCGACAGAACTTGAGTTCGAGTCCAAGAAAGAGTTGAAATATAAGCTGGTTTAAGGTGTGTGTGTGGGGGGCGGAGAGATAGAGAGACAGAGAGGTGGAGGGGGTTGGTGTGGTTGTAGGGACAAACAAGCAGTGATAGAAGCAGATCATCAAAAGATGTCAACGACAATAGTACAATAGAACACATAGGTGTTAAAGTTAAAGTTGGTGATATTATCTAAACGAATGTGCTAATTAAGAATGGATAGTAGGGCACTCAAGGTATAGCTCTAGTGGGTTTTTTTTTAAATAATGGAAATAGGTGGGATGCTGTTTTACAACGGTGGACAGGCTGAGGGTGATGGAGGGGTAGATCAAGGGTGACAGACGGAACATCAAGGGTTACCAAGATCAGTTCATGGGTGCTAGTAGAAAGGTTGAGGGTGACCAAGGGAGGCAAGGGATGATGGCTAGCAGGTCCAGGGTTCCTGTGGAAGTGTTGAGCTATATTGTAGCAATAACAGGCTGAAGTGGCAGGAGACTATGTTGAGGTGGGAGGAGGCCAGGGTATGATGAAAGGAAAGCACAGGGCTATTCATTGGTGCATACGTGCAAGGTAAGAAACGAGGGTCACATAGATAGTGGTGAACATATCTTTGCCTGACTTCCTGTCCACAGTTTACTTTCTGGAGGCTACATGGGTCTAGTTCACTCAGTATCTTTGGAGGCTTAGGCGGAGGAGGAGAGGATCCTGGAGAGGATGGCCTTGGGTCATGCACAAC